>NW_015150528.1:690653-717020 GCF_000732505.1 Cyprinodon variegatus | reverse complement strand
AATAAAACAGATTGAATAGAATAGAATAGAAAATCCTTTTTTTCCCCACAATGGGGAAATTCTGCTGTGTAGGTTACATAATGGATTATGTTATGTTAAGATTATGATTGTAAACAAAACCAGATCACAAGTCTTAATTATGTCAGGAGCTGTTAAAGCTCAACTTTAATTTAATTCCAAAGTTTTTGCGTCCTATTGTGGCTTGAGTTGATGTCTGAAACTATCTTTGGATGCTCTAACATGCAAAGATTTAAACCAGAACTAGATGAACATTGGATTTCATCATTGGTTCATATAGGACTGAATATTCTAAATACCAAAACCTTAACAGTGTGACATGTTGTTTACAGATGCGGTGATACAATACATCTATGTCATACTTGTATTTATTAAACACAGCACTATCAGTCTGATTTATTCCTGCGTCAGCAGCAAGCTGGGATCCATGTGCTATACAGTCAAAGCTAATCTCATTCCACAGTTACAATTATGCACTTCTTTCAGTACACAACTTTATATCAAGGGAAACTTGGAAGCAGGATTTCAGCTTAGATGTCTCATCTGTGCTGTATTTTCATAATATTTCCTCATGCTCCGATGATGAACCATCAGCACTCTTCTAATGAGCAGCTAATGAGTGTGAAACCAAGTGTGGAGTGCCAGATGCAGTGGCCCTTTAACCTAATAACTCTTAATTGTAGTGCATACTGTGAATTACTGCATCACACAAACTGAGGATAAGTATCAATAAGGGGCCTTAAGGACTTATCCATCCTCTGCTTACAATTAGCATACCTGATTTCACGGCTCTGGTATAATGCAAGCCTAAGAATACTCATGACATTTATTAGGTAAAATACATTCAGACTTGCACATTTTAAACTCATCTGACATTAAATAACACTATTAACATCCTTAGCTTCTTGGGGTAAGTCTCCAATTTAGTCCAAGTTTCATAATTTAGTCTTCAACTCTCAGGCTTAGAGTGATTGCCTCAGGAAAATGCAGAGTGTTACTAAAGAAGTGATGTTTTTCTTTTTTTAGATTGTGTTGTTGTAGTCACTAAGCCTTTACACAAGGTGTGCATCTTTATTTGCAATACGATAGAAAATCTGCACAAGTATACATGAAGCTGGGGTACTTATGTTCTTTCTCATAGGCTAAATGTAATATTAAAGATGCATGCTTAAACTAGCTAAAATAATGCTAGTGGATGGCAAAGTTAAATTGATGTGGGATGGATGGTAAATAAATCAAACCAGTAATTTGTTATGCATAAAACTAAATCTCAAAAGATTATGTATGGTGTATAAATTTAAAAGGATTTGGAAATATTAAGCAAAAGGTTGCTAAACACTTTTGTTCTACAGAGAAAACAAAAACAATTTTTTTATGGCTCAGATGGATAAAAGTTAACACTATATAACTAACTAAAAGTCTAACTTTGATGGTATAGATTAAGGACACTTAAGGACACCTACTTAAGAAATCCCAGATAATATTTAGTTAAGGATTGTCTAAATGCCACAATCAGAGTGGACTAATTTTATTTTGACCTCTAGTGACTCTTTATCATTTAGGTAGAACTTCTACTTGCAGTTTTAACTTTCAACATCTGAACATTGTACATAGAGAAAGCGTAAAAGGGTTTTTTATAAGCAAGTCTTGCTGTCATTACCCAAGAAGAGTCTTCTCTCTTTCTAACAGATTGGCACCCAGAAGATGTGTCACTTCCTGAATCTCCACAAAAGAGTGGCTTACCAATGAGTCAGTGTTAAAGTAGATCAATAAATGGGAAAATTCAGCAAAGCACATTCATTACATTTTCTTCTTAAGTAGCTAACATACACTGTATATTGATTTATCAAGTATATAGTTTGCAGAGTTGGTGCCTTTGATTATGTTGATATTTCTTGTTATATCTTTTTTTTCTACATATTTTTTAAATGTACCTCTTTCAATCTGTTTTGGCAATCAGCTTGCCAGCCAGTGTTTATGGATGATAGTTCTGACGTTTTTTGCTTTTATGATGAAATGGTTGCTAGAGGCTGTAGCCTATGAGTGAATACCAAGTGTGTGTTTGACCAGCCAGTGTACATCACAGTTGCAAAACCTTCTATATATGTATTCCAGGAAATATTTTGACAAATCCTCTTGAAGGTGCAGGAGCCTTTTATCACAACCAAGGTATGAAACATCCTACAAGGCTGGAAAAAGTAGAGATTTCCTTTGAACGTTGTGGAATATTGAATAATGTTACCTTTAAACAACTTCATAAGCTAAGAAAATCTGTGATGCATGTACACCTTCACCTAGCAGGTGAAATTAAAGCTTACATAGCTTTCTATTTTATTTTCTTTGAATTTAAATACTCTGATGATCTGTTTTGAAAGGGTTTTAAGGGCTGTTTTTTTAAATATATTTTCTTTCCATAAAACCACAAGTTCATAGATATGTGTAACATTTGCATTTAATGGTCTTTATCCTCCACAAGATTTGAACATGATATTTAATGTGATATAATTTTGTACAAGACAAATATCTAATTGTACCCTCTTCTTTATGATGTTTGTCATCCCCCAACTTCAGGCTGGAGACCACTTCTTCACAGCTTTAAGGATAAGGGTATCTCTCACTGCGGAAACACAGCATACCTGAACTGACCTCTGCTACTATGATAAAAAGAAAAAAAAGAAAAATGAAATGGATGTAAAACCAATAACAGAAGATGTCCCACTTTGAGAGTCGGCCTGTTTTCACAATGTCCCAGGCTTCAAGTGTGAATTGAGAAGAAAAGAAATCATTTACTTTACAACGCAGGCAGGTGCAATAACAGGAGCCCTGTCTCTTTTTTCAATAACAGACGGTCATCTGCACAGTGGCTGAGTGTCATTCTTCTTCCACTAAAATGTCTTTTCTTGCCAGTTGTAAAGAAAATTCTGGAGCCAAATTGGTTAAAATAGCTGACAGTTATTCACTTTATCCTTCAATGGTACCTTTGTTGTTTTGTCACTTTGGGGGATGTGGATAGGTTGGGATGAAGAAAGAATGAGGCAGTGCAGTACCATATAAATGGAACAGAAAGACAGTGACATACCTCAGTTTAATTATTTATCGGTTTAATCTATAAAAACAGGCTAGAAATAGAAATGAAATAGTCTGCAAATTAAGTACATAACTAGAACCTACATACCAGACCTGTAGACATAGCACAAAATATTTTCTTTCTCATTGTTTGGTATTAAATCTCACATAACTTTTTTGTTGTAGCCAGGAACAATTGCATAAATTAAGGCAAGTTGCATAATCAGCAATACATTATTTTCTTTATTCAGTCATCTATGCACCTGTTCTTGCGAGTCTTGCATACAAACTCACACCTAAAGGCAATTTAGAGTAGTCAATATATTTGAAATTGGTAGGGCCAATAAGGCAAAATCTTCACTACCACCACTCAAACAAATGTGCACACTTCAAATACCAGCCTTTCCACTGATCCCACAGCCGACTGCCATCACATGATACAAACGAATACATTTTTTGACTTCAGAATCAACTGATTTCTTATAGGCTGCCAGCTACTGAATATTTCTTTATTTTTTAAGTTCAAACATGCACACGGTGCATTTATTTCCACTTTCGTGATGACCTTACAGTCATGCTCTTGGACTTTGGAACAGACTAAAATCCATTCGGGGAACCCAGAGCATGCGAGGGGACTGGATTCTATCCCTGTAGCTGACAATCCTGCAGGAATTTTTCGCTTAAAACAATAGAATTTATGTAATTTTCTCTCAGGTTCCAAGTTCAACTTGGAGGTAACTCACTTAGCGTTCAGGTTGACACCACCAAAGAATGAGTTTAAATTTCACGGTGCCATTTTTTCATAATATAAAGCTACAACTGAAGTCAAACTCCATAAAAAGAAAGAGAAAGAAAAAAACTCAATAAGAAAAAGCAAAGATCCTTTAGAAAAGTAAAATTAAAGGAATTCCTTTTCAATAAGGTGGAGGTCATTGCATTTCTCAAAGCAACGAAACTCTGCAAATGATCATTCAGAATTATACCAGCACACGATGGCCTATCTAAATAGAAATCCACTAGACATTGTGATGCAGGCTTGTGTTTGAAAGTGTGAGACAGATGCATGTAGTGTGTTATTTTGAGACAGACCAATTTTCATAGCCCTCTCACTCAACCTTAAATCAAAGTCAAATTAATCCATATTTCTATTTCACGCCTAATATTGAGTCACTTAAATCTTAACCCTACTTTGGTAATGTAAGTTTTTCATTTTAGAGGCTTGCACCATTCTGTTTTCACAAACAGCTATACAGACACACTTCTTTTGTCAAATGTGTAATTGTTATAGCCTATAACTATCAATGTGACTTATTTCTCATGTTTGAACACCATGCTTTTGATCTTTCCAGTGTGGTAGGATTAATCAAATGCAAAGGATTTCCGTTTTATGTTCAGATTTGATGTGATCTGGGTCTTGCTGACTGTCTTTACAGCTGTCCAGGCCCTTGCCTCTTGGCCTTTTTACATTTAACATCTATTATACCCTTTCTGTAGGTCATCACAGCACTTTTGAAGGGATTTAGCTCTGCTTTTGCTGCTATGTACAAACTAAGACCTCTGCAAGCTGCGGTGAAAGAGAACCTGAATGACCACAGTCACACAGGAATGGTCCTTTCCTGTATGTATGTGTTGCTAGAGTGTAATGGGGGTCATGTCCTCTCCGTATTGTTTCTGACCGGGGCTTATCTGGAGTCTGTGGTGATATGAGGTCACCATGGCAATGCCATCATAATGCTAACACAGGTGAGAAGGCTGCCTCTTTAGCTTTCTATCAGCTGCCTTAAAAGAGCACATTTGCCTCTCATTACGCTAAGAAAGCAAAGCAACCAATAAAACATTTCAGTAGAAGCTGATAATGCAACCAAAAGAAAGAAAAACTGGGTCATCTGGATGTGAATATGTCATGCTAATCCATTGCAACCTTTGATAAAATTTAATGGCCTTCGCTTTGGTGTGTATGTAGATTTAATTTATAAGCACCAACACATCCACCAGCACTAAGCAGGGATTAATGAATACTTGCTTTGAACGATGATCCATATGTAGTAAAGCTTTCTCAATTCTGAAACGCATCAAATATCTTGTTTTGCTATATGCTCATTCAGAAGGAGCAAAGTCAATGACTGGATGCAATCAGCTAGGTTACATTTCGAGTTTTAACCAATCTGACTTATTTGATAGTGTTTACTCTGTAATGCCCTTGAAATTATATTTGTTATGAATTTGCTCTACATGTATACAAAAACACTGAGCAGAGTTTGCTGCCATTCCATCCTTGTCAGTTTTCTTTTTCATCATACTAACTCTTTCTCAATCAACCTATAATTGTAAATAACCAAAGTAAGTTTATAAGCAAAAAACAAAAAAACAAAACCCAAAGCAATATTCTAAGGAAGTTGTGAATGATGAATAAACGTTAAATATATATCTAGGGCAGACGGATAAAAGTACAGATTCACCAGAGCTTCTTTATAAGAATGGGAACCAGATTAATATACATCCAAGTTCCCTGTTCCAGCAGCTGCAAATCAGGATGATTCACCCCATGCCAACAGAGGTGGAAAGAGGAGAGACAACAGGCTTGTTGCACCTCATGTAAAGTGACTATAGGAATCAATGAAGAGCAAATTAGATTGGGGCATCATGAAATGAAACAATCTCAAATTCTTTAACAAACTCCAATTCAAATCCTCAACTCTAAATTGATCTAGCCTAAGGTCAGGAACTCAGAGTTTTCTGTTTTACGTCTGGCTGCTGTGAATTAGTTCAATCAAGTCTAAGTAGGTCCCCTCAGAGTTGAAATAGTGGTTCACAAGTTTTAAAAGCCTTTATCAGTGGAGCCGCAATTCAACGAGTCACCATGACAACAGGCAACAGGAAGTGCCTATTTTACCCCACTGAAACTAGAGATTTTAATGCAGAAATGAAAATAAAAAGAAAAAAGATAAAAAAAAAAAAGATTAGCAACAGCGCTACAGCTGCAAAGGAGAGGAAGATGACGAAAGAGAAGATTTCTGCTCAAGTTAATGCATAAGTTTATATGAAGTCCTCTATGGCAGCAGGTTTTTACATTTATCAAAAGCACTATCCTCTGTGTTGTTACATTTTTAGATAACTAAAATAAGATTCTTCCTGGTCAAAATCACACTCTTAGTTGGAGCTGTAATAAAAAAAAGGTTTAAATACTTTTTTTGCCAGCTGAAACTGAATTTCAGATATAAAAAAAACTAAATTGTGCTAGTAAGAATTCAGTTTTATATTTCTAGAAATGTTTACACATTTTAAGTGGCCGTTTATGTATCAGCTTGACTAAATATGTATTTATAGTATCTGAAATGCATTTCCTCATATTCAAAATGTACAAAATTCAAAATTGATCACCAGTAAGAATAGGAATATGGAGATCTGTAATCAATTTCTAGACTTCCAGAATTCTTTTTATCTACAAGTAAAGACTGTCATTCAGGGTAAAATGTTACTACAGTAACGGAAACAAAGCTTGACTAAACTAAAGTTTCCCAGATTTCAAGTTTAGAAAATTTTCCTTCAAGAAACCTGTTTCTTGAAGCGGACCCCTGGTATCCAAGTTTTCAACTTTAATGTGGTGGTAAGAAATAAAATAGGTTTGTTGTTGCTTATTTGTTGGCAGAATACAGTATAAAGAGTGTTTATCCTGCTGGCTGACCACCTATTTAGATAAGCAGTAGATTGTTTGTGTTGCTACTTTTGGAATAGGTTAGAAGAAGGTAGAAAATAGAAATTGATGAAATAACGCTGAAATTATAAATCATACTGAATGTAAACATGTAAAACACTACCAGAGTGCATTGACTGCCCATCCATTTGCTTTTTTTTAACAATGTCATTGTTTCTTCATACTTTGGAGCTTACAATTGGTGTTGAAGGGAACGGATAGTTTTAAAAAGCCAGAACCATATCTGTTATTTTTAGCTCACTTAGTATCATTAACCTCAAAAGAAGTATCAACTCTAATTAGAGAAACACAATTTAATACAGGCATACTTTATTTTACAATGAACAATCTTTAATAATCTTGGAAATCACTTGATCCTTTATTCTGCCTACAAAAACAAAAAAATATATATTTTTTTACTTTCTCATCGAAATTAATAAATTCTTGTCTTATCTGATTTTTTGGGAAATTAGTATAATTAACTTCTTATCTCTAGTACGTTTTATATCGATTCATTTTCTGTATTTTCATGCTATCAATAGTATGCATTTTTTACTTCATCTAAACCAAAAAATTCTAAATTAGTTAAAACTGCATGAATAAAATCTAACAAAGAAGCAGAATACACTTTTATCTGTGTGGCAGTTCTGTTATGTGTTTCAAAGACTTTTCCAGGGACACATTTTCTTATCTAAGACAGTCTAAGACATTTTCCTCTGTAACTTAAAAGGGTCTTATTAAAGTAGAATTTAAGTGTTTAAGTATTAGTACAGTGCAGATCAAAATGGCTCTGTTGCTCATTTTGTGGTAGTTATATTTTATTGTTCTTGTATATTTCTGGATATTTGTTTTTTTCTTCACTTTTTCTAATCATTTTTTGTCTTAGTTTCTCCATTGTGTACTTTGGATTTTTCCCTGTTTAATTTAATTAGAATATACTTTATTCATTCCAAAGTGAAATTAAATGCTGCAGTAACTTATAGAGTTTTTGTTTCTGTTTTTTTTTTTTTTTTTTACATCGAGTTGTTGCAGGTGTTGATAGCTGTAGGCAGGAAGGATCTTTTGTAGTGGTCTGTCTTGCTCTGGATCTGGAGAAGTCTCTTACTGAAGACACTGTTGTTGATTTAAAATCTTCTGAAGATTTTAAAACACAAAGCGCTTCGCCAGCTCTCTGTGTCAGCTTCTTGCACATCTTTGATGCACCCAATGACTGCAGAGTCATCCCAGTATTTCTGCAAGTAACAGGACTCCCTTTGGTAATGGAAGTCAAAGGTTTACAGTCTGGAATGGAAGGGTGAGGCTACTGTCCTCTTGCTTCCATGCTCCTCACTAATTATGCAGCTGACCCTTCGTTCTAACAAACTGTGGTCTGTTTGTCTGGTAGTCTTTGATACAGGGGATTGTTGATGCCTCCCCCTGAGTGTTCCAGAGTTTCTCACCAAGTAAGTCAGGCTGAATTGTGTTAAATGAATTAGAGAAATCAAAGAACATGATCCGCACACTGCTGTCTGCTTTTTTTCAGACAGCAGTGGGTTTGTTGAAGCAGGTGTATGTTGCCATCTTCAATTACTACTCCACGGCAAATAGAGAAAACTGCAGGGGGCCCTGATAACTGCTTGTTTGCTTGGTGAGGTGAACAAACACAAGTCTCTCTAGGACCTTCATGATGTTGGATGTCAGGGCAACAGTCCTATAGTCACTGAAGACTTCTTGCTTAATAATTTATCCCTTAGTCATATGCATTATATTATTTTTTAGATTCTATGCCCATGTGTTGCCTCATTTGCTAGTTGTTCACACCTGTTTTCCACATTAAGTAATCCTTTAGTTTGTTGTCAGTATTCGTGGGTCTTCAATTCCGCTTCACATTTCTATGTCCATGCTCTATTTTAACTCATCTCAATGTGTAGCTTCTGTACTTCTGTTCAGTTGTGTACCTGTCTCTAATCTTTAAATATATAATCAAACTCACTATGCTCTTCCTAGTGTCTGTCTACACTTTGATTGGGAACACCAGAACGCAACACAGTTGACAATTCACATAGATTAACATGACTGAATTACAGCTGAAACTTAAAATCCTGCACATTACTTCCTTAGATTTGATCCAGTTGTATAAAGATAATTTTGTGGCACAAAGCTGTTGGGGCAGGATAAAGAAAAAGGAGTGATTTTATCCTGCGATTCTGTGATAATTTAATGATGTTGATGTGACAATCTAGCACAGAGCTAAGAAAGGGAGACAGGCCTGCATGTACACACCAAATTGGAAAATTCATCCAACCCAAACTATAAGTATCTAGTGAAAACCCACACATGGGTGTAGAGAATATGCAAAATTAACACTATGATCTAGCAGGTAACAGTGAACCCCCCATTAAGCCAAACCTGGCAAAAAATCTTGACATTTTTAAAATTTTTACGCTATACTGTTAATTAAACTAATGCAGGTTTGTAAGTGTGTAATGGAGCCGGATTATATATTAAATGTCAACCATGCTGTAATTAGTAGCCATAAAACACAATCTCATGCCCTATTGAAGCTCCTAGAAAGCAAACTCGTTAAGAATAATAGAAAGGAGAGTGGCTTTCACCTTCAAGAATGGCAGGCGTGACAAAGGAGCGATCAATAAAGACAAACGGCATAGGGACAGGGCCCCCAGATCACCGTCCTTTTGACAAATGAGTCCATCTCTGTGAAACAGACAGTGAAGAAAAAAACCCAACTCTTCCCTTCACCTTGTACAACACAATTTTTGAAGATAAGTGACATTTTTCAGAATGAGTGGAGGCAAAAGCTGAAGAATATTGGGTAAATGTACAGCGGAGACATTCTGGCATGATTGCAGCTCTAGGGAATTAAAATTTAGCTGGAAGATACAGAAAGAAAAACAGTTTCATAGCACAGAGAATAGTTTGCATCTATGCTCTATAAACAATCTTAATATTATTTGTTTTTTTAGCTCAAAATTATCCAAATAAATGCATTGTTTTTCAAATACACCTAAAAGTTCCCAAAAATATATATTTTTTCTCTTTCAATCTTAAATTGTTTGAAACCACTCAGTGACTGTCCAGGCCATTAAAATCTGATCAGACCGGCAGGCAATTGAGACACTTTGGGTGATTGAGTCAAAACAAACAGCATTACTTGATAACTAAACAGGGTGTTGACAAACATAGCATACTTGCAGGTGCTGGAGACGCTGCCATACACGTAATCTCATCATCAGCCGGTCCCTGGGCCTATCTGTGATGAAATTAGTTCAGGGACATTGAGTGTAATGTGTTGATAGGCTTATTTGTCACTGTAATGAGTTTGGAAGCCGGAAATTTGTGAAACGTTTTTGTTGCCTGCAAGCTCTCTTGTTGACACTTATGTGTTTTTCAGTTTCTCTAGGGTTAGATTTGCAGCATCCTGAAATGTAGACAGCCTGCTGTTAATATCATTCATCTGTTTTTAACCAGGTCAAGAAAGTGCTTCTGATTTTGATAGAACACCCAAGCAAAATATGTCTACAATATCTTAACATGTATTGTTTTTGATGACTCAACCTTTGATTTGGGCAAGAAATAAACAGGCTCATATATGAGGGTTATAATACACCTCTCTCTGACACCATACACGTAATACTAATAGTCCAATGGCTTTATCTCACAGTTGAATCTTTTTTTACAACTTTATATCCAGTGGATGTACTCTATCCTCTTTGAGCCTGGGTTTTCTAACATAGGCCAGCTACTACTCACAAAATACTCACTTCCAAAACTAAAGTTACCAAAAGTCAGACAAATAAATCAACTGCATTTTCAGTCATTCTTTTATTCTATTTATTTTCTGAACTATTCAGTCTTTTTATTGGGTCACAAGGGGCTGGAGTGTGTTGCAGCACTTTTTGGTTGAGACGCCGGTACATCTTGGACAGGATGCCAGTCCATCTATGCTTTGAGACAACTAGTTATTATATGTGTAGTAATTTGTGAAGTGTACTGTGTACTGTCAGTAACTAAACAAATTTGTTGCTTCCAGTATTGTTGTAGTCAATTTGAACCGAGACCAAGGAGTACTGAGACAAGGCCAAGATATTTACAGGCTGAGAAAAAGACCGTATAAGGTCCTATCCATCGCTTCGCCATTGTTGCTAATGTTTAAAAAACACCATATTAATCTCTACTAGCATCAATGTTATATACAGAGCTGATGTGGTTGCGATTGGCTAAACAGTCCTTGTTTTGTCACTGTGGGTGTTGAGGTTCCCCTGGATATCTCGTCTTTCTTGACCACACACAGGGACTCCTGCATTGAATCTTCTTGTGCGGGGTAAGAAATTATATCACTGTCGATTATACTGGAGACTCTTGGCTATGGTGTTCCTATGCGTGCCAGCAATTTCTATCCAACTAGTGTGAACTGAACAGAACGTAAGAAAAAATGAATGATCATTTTAGAGTTTACACACTAATAGCTGCAGTTAGATACGGTTTGTAAACATCTCAGGGATGTGGTGTGATTATCAGCTGTATCACATAAATTATGGACCTTTATTGTAAGTATTTATAGATTAAATGACTAGACGATCTTTTCATCAAACTTAACACAGTAGCCCCACCAGACAAGGCTTTCAGCCTCTTATTAGAAACAAAATTTTACGTTGTGTTTCAGAGCTCACCATCTCTGCTTCTCGTACCTTAACTGTCATGCTCGGATTTTTGATACTAAATCCTTTTTTTATTTATTAGAATATTGTCTCTACCTTTGCTCACTTTCAAAAGGTCAAACATGCACAAAATAATAAAAACAAAACTCCATTTTGACCTGTAAATGAATCTAAATTCACTGTGATTTAGAAAATATACCACTTTGTGCCAACATATGGTGTAGCTACCTCTTAAAATTTTTTCATTTAAATTAATTTCAAATAAATATGTCACCAAATTTCCCTATGGTATATTGTAATATTTCAGCATGGTGTCTAACATTAAGTAAAAGCTACTTTTTTCTTGCACTAAGAGCACTCCTCTTAACAGATAGTTTGTGGATCCAAAAGAGAGTAAAAAAAAATTAAAACTCACAGCTTGTCTGCTTTTCTTTGGATGTGTCTGAAAGTGTGTGGGTGCCTGAGAATTTGTTCCTGACACTCCTCACATGCCACACGGAATGCAAAACTCATATCTATTCATTTAGATAATTTCTAGGAGACTTAATTAAAGTTGTTGGCCACGTCTTTTATAATTAACAAATAATTTAAAAGATCAACACACTATCTGCTAATCTTACACAGCAGGGAGGTTAGATGGATACTGGAGGAGAGAATAATTAAAATAATCTTCATTTTAAGTTTTAACAAGAAAAATCAATAATGATCAACAAAATAATATCTCCATTTTTGTTGTTGTTGACTTACTGAAGATATGGATTTATCATTATGGAAGCTAAATGATAAAGCCTTTATTTGCATTATTGTCACTTCTAGATTTAGGATCATAAAACCTTACCCTAAACCTTATCTCAATATTAGACAAGGCTAACTTAAGTAAATATATGTTACGTTCTCTTAGCAATGATTTCATCTATTAATACAGAAAAACAATCTGATAAAGGACAATGCTGTGGGACTCCCAAAGTCCTAGAATCAGGTGTTTTCCCCCTCTGTTATCCAACATCATTAGATCAAGCAATAATTAATTGGGCTGCACGGCGGTAAAGTTTGAAGCGCTGCTGTCTTTCTGCATGGAGTTTGCAGGTTCTTTCCTTGCATGTGAGTTCTCTATAGATCCTCTGATTTCCTTCAACAGTCCAAAAACATGACTGTTAGTTTAACTGACATCTTTAAATTGTCCTTATATGTGTGTGGATGTATGTCTCTATGTCGCCCTGTGATGGACTCGCAACCTCTCTGAGTTGCACCCTGCTTTTCGCCAATAAACTGCTGGATATATGCACCAGCCCCTCCCTCTGTGGCCCTGAGTGATGAAGGAGAAGATGAATGCATGGAATAATCAGTTACTTTTGAAAGTCTTCCCTTTGTTATCAGACACATTATATTTAAGCATCAACTGTGTACAAAAATAATTTTTTTACCATTTACACCTGGTTGTTCTGTGTGTCTGCTTCCCCTTGTGAAGCACTCGCCAAATGGTCAAAGTTTTACCCAACTGTTCCCAAATGACACCTGAAGTTTGGCTTTAGCTGCATGGATACGTGGTTGTAAACTGAAAACATTCGGTGCATGTTTTATTATCTGAATGTACTTTAATTAAATGCATAATCTACTTCCCCATCATAGATTGATTTGGGCTAGGACAAAATAGACCCAATCTATGTATTACACTGCAGTACTTCAAAAAGCATTGAAGTTGTTAAAGTCTTGACTCTAATTGCGGGGACCTGGGTTTATTCCCAGTTGTGTCAGTAAGGCATCTGCTCTTAAAAATTTGCCAAGTCTGTGAACAAGTTGGAATGAATTCCTGTGGCGACCCCTGAACGTGGGAGCAGCAAACGGGACTGAGATCACTTCAAACACAACCATTAATGCAATAAGGAGCTAGAAAGCTTCAATGCAGCATTAAACAAACAGCATTTGCTGTCAATGTACCCAAAAAATTCACAAATGAATCCATTACACAATATAATAACCATATTATTATTTTCCCTTGTCCTGTTCAGCTTCATGACAAATAGACTGAATTTCTGACTGCCATAGTGCTGGACAGTTTTACTTTTTCAAGGGAGCCTTAACAAATATAAAGCCTCCCTTGCTACCCAACCCTTAAGGATTTATTTATTCTTAGTGTACTATATACATTCTGATGCCAAACAGGACTGTGGAGAGAGAGAAAAAAGGAAGACAGAGAGAGAGAGATAGAGAGGGGGTGGGTGTGTGTGTGTGGGTGGGTGGTGGTGGGGGGAACATACAAAAGAAACAACAGAACAGAATCCAACAACCAGCTGCTATCAAACTGCTCCTGAAGCATCCATGGGGAAACCTGAACACAGAACACATACAGCAAAAACACCTGCAGCAGGACATTTGAACAAACTTGACAACTATATTATATAATAACCAAACTCAAGCAAAACCATGTTAACCATAACCAAGTCAGCTTTCGCTCATTTATTTTAGTTCTCTAATGTGAGCTGCAACAATTGACAAAGACACCTTGATAGGTGTCAAAACCTTTTTAGAAAATCACTGATTGAAAGTCTGGTTGCCTGGTTGCCACAATCCGTTGACTGAGGATTCGCACAAGGAAATACCATAACTAACAGATGTGTGTAAACTTGCTGTTGTTTTTTAAGTAAAAGGAAATGTCCACTACCCAATTAGAAAGTCAAAGTTACTGAAAAAAAATTCAGAAATGTACACATTTAATTTCAAGCTGTGGGAAGATGACTCACACTTCATAAAGATCTCAGGTTAAGTCATTTAATTGCCTAACATCTCTTTCATTTGTAAAACATTGTGCCACGATATTGGTTCAGAACCTTCCTTGACAGAATAACTGACAAAACATTCATTACATCCCAGTGCCCCGAAACTAATTAAAATGTTTGCCATCTTTTGCTCTCCCTCCAATGACTCTAGTGACAGCATCTAATACCAATCAACCTTTGATAAGCAATTATGAATGAAGTCAAGGGGAAAATGTGATTATACATGCTCTACTTTGCTGGCTTCTTTAAGTCAATACAACAAACTACGAGTGGCATACTGCATGAACATGAACCTTTCTTTGCTCCAGAGTGATGCTTTAGAACAAATTATTTTACCCCATTTGATTGGAAGTAATTAAGGAATCAGGTAGACTGATTTTTAAGCTAAAATATTCAATTAGATTTTAAACAACTTTTATAGACACAGCTTTTTACAGGTCAGACTCTTTGACTTAGGTTGTATATCTACAGCAGGACATGTTTCTCAGAGTTTCTCTTTAATCAAAATTTTAATGGTTCATTGTGAGGTCATTATCAAAATCCAGATAGCATTCAAACTGCTGATTAAGGAAAGATACTGTATATACTCTGATTGTTGATGGGGTAAAACTTAAAATGTGCTTGTATTGATTTATGCAGTGGCATGATTACATGCTTAAAACAGAGGCAATATTCAGAGTGTATTCTTTATGAATGCACAGTGGTGTTATTTTGCATATATAGAGATTTTTCTTTCAGTTTAAAATATGTATTTTGATGGCTGCTTAGGAAGCTTTTCAAATCCAATCTGATGCTATCTACCAAATAGTACAAGTCTGTCTGTCTCAGTTTAAAATATTATTTTGGATGCTTTATATAAACTAGTATAGAAGTTATTTTCCATTTGGCTCAGTTAGAGTGTAGGGAAAGAGAACTATAGATGTACTGTAAGTACAGAGGATAACATTCACACATCTGAGATAAAGCATATTAAATTAAAATAAATTAGACTATTTTTTTGGTTGTATTGCTGTAAGGATCATTCAGTGTTAGATTTTGCTTCTTTTTTAGGTTTTGTTAAGTTTATTGTGTTGCTATGATCTGATTTTCTCTTTACAGATCTTAGTTTAAATTTATTCCTTGTGCTTATCTTCTTAGTTTATTTAATATGTATTCCAGTTATTTTTCGTTAGGTGTATATATTTTGTTTCCTTAATTATCTCATCCCAGTCTTTTTTCTTTAGTTGCCCGGTTTTCTCGTCTTAGCAGTTAAGCTCATACGCCTTGATTAACCCTTCCCCTTGTTTATAATATATCTGTTCCTAAATGTTGTTTACTGGAATATTCTGTTAATCACTCTGTTTACATTGCTTGCCAGACTCTTCATCCCTGCTTCCTTTGCTCAGTCTAGCATTAGGACCAGTTTCTTTGTTATAAGTTACCAGTTCATTTATCATAATTAGTGATGTAAGATGATGCCTCATGATGCATTGACCACCTAAGCCAGTTGTTTCACCAAATGGTTAATTTCTCTAAGGTTGAGTTGCAGATAAAATCACCCACTGGCCGAATGATTAATCACAATAAGTAATGCACTCTCCAATGCTTGCATGTATTTTTCCCCCTTACAGCCCTCTGAATGATCATTAATAAGTAATAAATATTGATTTCCTTTATAGGTATCACATTTGTGTGATAAAATACATTGAACATGCTCAGTTTGTAAGTTTTCTGGAAAAAATGCAGTCCTCTATGGCAGACTGTGTATGTTTTCTTACTTCAGTCAAATGGTACAAGGTTAAGCAGATAGAGAAATTGTCAGTTCAACTGGGAAAAGATGAGGCATTGTTATTGTACCCTCACTTCTTGGAACAGAATAAACACCTCCCCAATTAAAACATCAAGAAACAGAGAGACATGCAGTTCTTGAAAAGAAGCTCTGATGAATGTGTTAGATTTACTTCCTCTTACTGCGAGAAATTGAATCAAAATACTCCCACTTAGGTGAAATCCTTCTCTTTCTACCTGGCTTCATTCTTTACCTGCCCTCAATCACCTATCTTTTCTTCTCTCATCTAAACTCTCTGAGCTTTAAACACTTCTATCCACAGTATCAAATCACCCTATCTAAAACCTGAAATGATGCCAACAATTACCCATATTCTAACTGAATACTGAGACAATTTAAATGCCTTTCAAAACTCTGCAATTTCCTAAAGTAGTCATATGGTGGGGCTGAGTAGCGAGGCTTCAGGCGTCTTTGTTTTCAGCTCCTTACCAAAATAGGCTAGCCTCAATACACGCTTTGTTGAAACGTCCCCTCAATTACTTGACACATCACTCATCCTTCAATATTTCAGCTTACCATGCAGCTCCCAGGTTTCTGTTTGCAATTTTGACTTGCAAAGTAAAATAAGAAATAAGAGAAAACGCATTCCTGGCAATTAGTTTGTTATATAAAATAACTGCAAACTGGTTCTATTTGTGGCAACAGTTTAGTTGATTGCCAGACTTCAGTACATACTGGACTCAGAGATATGTACTGCTCTGTGATGTAGACACCATTCTTGCAGTGCCTCTTTCTTTTTAATACACAATGGTCTGACCAACCAGCAGCATTTTTCAAAGAAATGGCCACTTTGGGTAAAAGCTTTGATATTGATTAGATTGAATATTGACACGCTTGCCAATTTCCTGTGCCCCTCCATATAAAATCGTGATTGCTACACGGCAATCATCATCCAGCTTTATTGGATTTATCCAGCAACCCAGTCTCCCACACTCCCCATCTCGTCAGTCCTCTTTCAGGACGATTGATTTCTTCTTGACCTCTCAGTTAGCCTCCAACAAGAGCACAATATATTAAGGGCCTATTTGGAACGATCTAATGTGCAGGGATAGCACATTCTCAAACTGCTGACCGCACAGCAAATCTCATTAATTTCCGGTAAACTAAATAAAAATGATCCCAATGATTCTTTATGGATATTAGATATCCACCAACCGCATACATGCAAACAGGATGGCTAGTTTGTATTGATCGAGTCAGCAGCTTGGCCAGATAGTGTAATGCATTGATGAACATATTGGTGGCACTGCTGACCCTTTGATTTGCTGTCTTAATGTTTATAATGCTGCTGTAATAGGCCTCCACCACTTGCAGATAACTTTGTCTTATCTTTGTGATAATTTCAAACATTATGTGTAACCAAACACAGAAATCAGTCTCAATATATTTTTTTGAAACCTTATCTGCAAGACGGTATAGCCAACATTGTAATATCTAAAGGTACAGTGGAGGATGTTGCTTTTCCGGGTGGATCATCAAAATAAGTGGTCCTCCTAATTGTCAATCATTTTGATGATAGGTTTATGTAAGGCTGTTGTATGTGCTCTTCCGCATTTACTCTTACCTGTGGTGAGTCTGGTAGTGGAAAAATTCTAAATCCTTTGGAAAGTAAGCTTTTATGAGCAATGTAACAGCAACTTTTGAACAGTGCGTGTACAAGGAGAAACGGGCTTGTGCACTCTCTCGTAGGCATTTAATGGGTATTCCCTCTCAGGAGTGGGTACAGGGTTGTGCATGTGCATTTTTTTTTTTTAAATGAAGAGGGCGGGTCTTCTCAATAATTCACAAAAAACCTCCTTAAAGCTGATAAATAAAGATTACTTAAATAAGATTATTTTACAAATTTTTATTATATTGTTTTTAAACAACTGTTTATTTTTCAAAAGTATTGAAATAAATAATATTCATAATGTCTATTTCCTCAAGTCTTATTTCAAAGTATGATGCTTGGTAATCAAAAAGAACAGATTTTCATCTTGGGAAGACTTACAGTAACCTAGAAATAACTAAAGATCCCCAACCAACATTCAGCAAGACTGCTTATATGTTGTGCTTATATAATTCCTACAAGTTAACAAACAGCTTCCTTTAATGACATCCTAGGAAAAGCACTTTACCATAGTAACTGGGTCATTGCAGGCAATATAACCTAAATAGACTGTAGCTGGCTCTGGAGAAGAAGATACCAGCAGATTAGAATGGTGTTAAATTTAGATAGTTATCATCTTTGATCTGTGTCTCATCTCTCTCTAAACTTGTTGTTTCTGCAGCCATGACATTGATCCTATGCTGGAGATAAAAAGCGTCAGCAATCATGTTTTCTTGGAAGTGAAACAAAATACAACTTTTTAAAACTTATCAGGATAACACCAAACAAGGTTTTTTGTTTTTGTAGACAGCTTTATTCCAGCGGTGGGAATGCTATGTCCCACATTGCTACAAACATGCTATTGCAATATGATATTTTTAATTGAACTTACATTTAGACAAGTTTGAGAAAATGACAGTCAACTTTAGGAAAAATGACACTTTTGTAATATTTCTGTTTAGCTTTCTATTGATTTCTGGAGTTGATACGCATTGAAGCAGAGCAGTAAAATTTTGTTCTTAATTTTTTTTCAGTTTAATGATCCACGCTTCCTTTGTTTTTCCAAATTTTTTCCAAGTTACTCAAAAATCTATCACTCAATGGGACAGACACTTACTACAATTATGCTTTATTCAAAGATACTTTATTGATCTATAGTTTTTTTTCCCCCAGTGAGTTGTTGTTTATCTAAATAGATTTAGGCAGGAGGGATATTCTGTAGCATTCTGTTTTGCACTGGTTCTGGAGAAGGCTTTGAATAAAAACACACTGTTGTTTAAGAATCTTCTGAGGAGGATGCTCACTGTCCGTAATGTTCTTCACTTCATAAGGACAATTTTTTTGTGATATGATCTCCAGAGGTTCCAGATGAGTTCCTGGAACAGAACCGGCCCTCTTTATTAGCCTATTTAACTTTTTTACTTTTTTTTTACTTTGTGTGGTTCCAGATGATCATGATTGCAGACTTATACTAAATACTAAGCTACAGCTACACATACTTATCACCCCGAATAATAGTGTTTAATCACCATAGAAAAGTATTTTCCCTCTGGGATTATTAAAGTATTTCTGATTCTGATTCTGATTTAGCCCTTCTCTCAAATGTGACTGCGTATCTAAGGGATACCCGCTGCTCTTGAAGCTCTTTTTGATATTTACTTTGGTTGGTCTGTGTTTTGGTGTTATGTTATGTTATCCTCTGTTTTTTGTTCCTCTTGTCTCATGCAGGTGTGGAAACAGACTTCTGGAAGTTACTGTATATCTTCTGGTTTCTCTGTTTTTGCTGTTTTGTTTTATTTTCTCTCTTTTTATGCATTCTTTCTTTTCTTCATCTCTTTCTCTCTCCACTTAATTCCTATCCCCTCCTTTCTATCTCACCTTTTATTCATCTCAGTTGCATACGATTTTACTCCCTAAATCATTTTCAATAAAGTTTTATATATAACTACCAAGCACAACCTTGTAACAACAAAGGAGAAAATTATGGTTAAGCTGTTGGGCTATTATCTAGCTCTAGGACATGGGAAAAAAAAAGAGGAATGAACATTTATGCAGTTGAAAATTTAAGCTGATAAATGTGCTTATTTTGTTCGTGCTGTACATAGAATATTACGTGTGCTTTAAAAACAAAAAGAAAGAAAACATCAAAGGAACTTTTGAGATTATTGAAGCATATTTTTTTTAACATCACAAGACCTTTTATTTTAACATATACATAAATAATTTATTTTAAAGCTGTTTGATTATTAAGGAGAAATCTGACTGCCCACTACAGGCCAGTTTAACAGCTGTTTAAATGAACCCAGATTGTAACACAACATAAAGACAAAGCTGAAGCTGTAGGAGAAAGTAAATAACATGAGCCAAAGATAGATAAAAATGTCATGCTGCATTTTCTCAAACTACTTCTAAACTCTAAAGTATTTTACCCATCACTCTAACAATAATAATCTTTAAAAAATCCTGGGTGAGCATATTTATCTAAACCTAAATACCATTTCATTGTGATTTTATTGCTGTTGTGGTTTACCTTTTTGCTTTTGTGCAATTGATAATTTTTGCAAAATAAAGGTAGAAAATATCTCTCTAAAGATGTGAAAAGCTTGCAACTGAAGGGTAGTTTAACAAAACACTGACTCCAAAACTGCGAATAGCATTATTCAAAGTTCTATTAAAAGAAAAAAGTGAAATATTTTTTCCTGTTCTTGTGATTTTGTAATGAGCTGGTTTGTGGAATAGCATTTACCAAAAATCCATTGTAGTTTCTGGTTGCTGAGTAACAACGTGTGAAATAGTTCAAGGTGTGACCTTTCTTCAAAGAACTGTAAATCACAGTATTTTCGAAGAATTACCATCCTGGAGATGCATTTAATATGAAAACAATCAAATACTAACTTTAACTGTCTCTAATCCACCCTTGTTGGAAGTAGTTATGGATTCAATGGGGCTCTGTTCTTTTTGCTGCTTTAGTAATCTTAAATGGATATGACAACCTCTAATGTAATTTCCCGCCATTCACTTTTTGTCCAAACAGAAAAAGACTTTGATAATTTTTCAGAAATGCCCAGACTGATCATAATCATGCTGATAGTTGTGGCCCATCCTTCCTTTACGAGGGGAGTATGAGGTGCAACCCCTGCCTCCACTGACCACTGCCAACCCAAGCAATTATAAGCAAGGTAAGCTTGCATGAGCAGAAACTGAATAGAGGAGTGTTTTGATTGAATATGCCCGTACCAATTAGGTTGCATCTCTCAGGCATCCAGGTTCATTATTTCTCCTTCCCATCAGTGTCTGCTCCTTTACCGAGGGATGCAAGTCGAGTGTTGCAGTGGAGCCCTTGAATTTCATTAGAGGGGCAACTTCCTGCACATTTAATTTTCAAGCCTACTGTGTACTTTCCAAAATGCAAATGTGGTAGCATGGTAAAGGGTAGCTTAGCTTACTAGGCTAATTTCTCTCTCGTAGCTTATTTCAAACAGCGAATTGAGTCTATATTAATTCAATCTGACCCTTATAGTGATGGGAGAGGCTGTTTTTATATAAAAAAGATATTTTTACTCCACAGGGAAATTAGCGGTTTTCAACAAAGTATATTTAAAATAAAAAACACAGACACTGAATTGAAATGAATGTGTTAAAAAGGAGATAAAAAAAATAATAATAAATCTGTATTTTTGACCGGATCACTTAAACAGTAGACACTTTTCAGAGATTCGTGTTGGCCATACCTTATTCTGTTGTGGCTGAGACAAATCAAAGCTTTAGGTTAATAAACTCTGAAAGGTGTTGGATTAATAAATAACCCAATTTGGGTTATAATTTAAATCCAGAACACTGTGTTATATTTTAACTACCAAATGCTACTGAGGTCCAATGTTTTTGTTACTTTTCTCACCTTTCTCTTAAAACCCTGTTATTCTTGTCTACTCTATTTTATAGGCAACTCATCCGGAGACGTGCTGCTGCTGTGTGAATGTAACAGGTTTGGTGGGAGCTGTGATTTTATGTTAAACAAATGGCTATTTTCACTTTGGCTCTAGTGATATTGCAAACACATCTCATTTTCACAGCAGAGCCTGGGCTTTATAGTTTGAATATCCAATGACACCTCAGAGAAAAATGCATTCTGTTTTCAAAAAGTTACTCCACAATAATTTACCACTATTCTTCTGAGTTTTTTGATTGTAGTAGTTTTCTTTTTTTTTTTTGCTGCAGACTGATCACCAGTAAATCCATTATCTCCACCAAATGACACTGTCTTCAAGTTTTAGTTTATGCTTTCTAGCATTTTTGCACAATGTAGCAAAGTACTCCTTATGGAGGCTGTAAATATGAAAGCTTTGACCACTTTAAGACTTGAAAGCTACAAACCAGGACTGTACATTCACCTAACTATGATAAACATATAAAGGAGGTTTATTGTTGGCTGAACAACTGAAATAATGTCTATTACCAGCTGATGTATATGGTCTATTTTTTTTCTTGCATGTATTCAAGCCAATGAATAACCCACATTTGATTTATTTTTTAAGAAGTTAAGAGACCTGATGTTAAAATGATTTCATGGCATAATAGGATACAACAGCATCTTTCCTGGAGGTTGATGTTTTATGCGAAAGAATAATTTCCCTGCAGAGACTGCTACCAATCTATTATGGTCCTATTAATAGAGTAAAATAGTTAACTTATAACACAATTATAAGGTTATTGTAGGGATTGTCATCCCACAACTTGATGTAGTCTTGTTTTACTGCAACATTGCAAACTGCCGAAGAGGGTTGCACTACAACATTATAATTCATTTTAATTGAATATAAAGAATTCCACTCTTCTGTGTTTCTTCTGGAAAGCTTGATGATAGAGCAATTTTAAGCTATGTGAGGTAAAAAAAAACCCTAAAACATTAATGTCCATCCTTTTGCCCAAAGGAAAGGACACTGTGTTATGACTCTTCTGAACAAAGTCATGTAAGTGCAGCAATAAGTTTGATGTACTACCTATTGTGGAATGGTTTGTACAATATGGCAGTTTTATGATATCAAATTAATGGAGTGTATGAACCACCTTGGCCCTGTGTGATTCCAATCAAACAAAGCATCGAAGTGAAAGTGATTCTATGGCTGACTTAAAAAAAAGACTAGAAAAAGTGTGAAATAAACGTAAAAGTGTTTAAATTACAGAGATGAGTTTCTAAAATTGTAAAATGGAGGAACACATTGTAATCAGAAAATACACCAAGCTGCTTAATGTGAGTACTGATTTTTAGTGCAGCTGCCACTATGCCTTAATTGTCCCCTGCTCACAAATCTTGTTGGATATTAAAGTAGAGAGAACATTGTCTGTCTAATATTAAAGAAATACTCCTGGAGAACTGAATTAGCTCTCGCTGGAGAATTTAGTTAATGGGTAGTTGGAGTGGGGGCCATTTCAAAGCACATTTGTGAAAGTTTTGAATAGTTTTAGAAGAATGCAATTAATCAAGTTTTGCAGCTAATTGAATTTCTGGGTAGCATACTCTAAAATTGTGGGAGATTCAAGCCATCCTGCCCACAAGCTGCTCAGCATCCTGCCCTCTGGGAAGATGTACAGGAGGCTCTGTTCCCGCACCACCAAACTCTCCAGCAGCTTCATCCACCAGGCTGCGAGGAAACTGAACTCTCTCCCCTCAGTTCCATCAAAGCTGTCAAGAAGCTAAAAAAAAAACCCTCCTGCATAGAGGGTACACTATCTGCACTATTGCCACTTTGTCTTGTGTTGTTATGACCGTGTGATGGTGAGGAACGTAATTTTGATTCTTTTGTATTGCTGGTACAAGTAAAGAAATTGACAAATAAATATTTTTCAACTATTTTAAAACCACTAAACCATGTTTTAGTCTAGGAAACAGGAATAACTTAGGGAAAGAAACAAACAAAAAAAAGCAATGCAAAAAAATTTTACAATGTCAGGTGTTACTGAAACAATGGCATTATCGGTAAACAGAGATAGCAATTGCTTACGGGATCACCACCGCTTAGGGGCCCCATCATTGACACCTCATAGGCCCCCCTACGCAACTGTAGATTACGAAGTCTCTCTGCAGATGTAATGGTGCAAAAAATTCCTCTTAAACCCACCTAATACTGGAGTAACCGACCTTTCTCACTCAAAAACATATTAACACTACTTTTTACCCACTTATAACAGCAAATATAGCAAAGCCGCTCTCTGCCATTGAATACAGGGGCAACAGAAGCATCAGATGTATCTGGACACACTTTCCTGGACGCGCTTCAGGAGCGTCAAAGCTGCTCTTGATGCACGTCTAACCTTCAAGTGTAGAAGCAGCAGAAGCTTTTTTGCTGCTTCCAGCGCCTGCGGTCTGGAAGCAGCAATAGGGCAACACCTGAACACCCGACCTTTTTAGCCAAGAACTCAGAAAGAGAGTTCTTCTTAGAGGTTTATCCATGGGCACAATTTTCATATAGGTAAGTAGTAAAGCTAATGGTAGTAGCAACCCATCTTTTTGTTCATAAAGGAAATTAATCCCATCTACCAGAGATGAAAAAGAGTTATGGAGAAAAAAATTAAGAATTGACTGCATAGCAAAACTCACTATGATGCAGCTGGCTGAAGCTACTAGTAATGTGTTCGTATTCACAGTGAAATAAGGCCACATTCAAGTTTGCAAACAAAAAAGGTGGACAAAGTCACTAGACAACCCAAAACTGAAGTGTTCACTGAACACTAAACACGAGCAGTGTTCCCACACTGAACGTTTGTGAACACACGTGTGTGTTACACACAACTTTGGGTGTTACATTGCAAACGGGTACACTATATTTCACAGGATGGATGGCATTATGAGACAATCACAATGTATAATTATCTTAAGTCTTCAGCCAAAAAGTCGGAGCTTGGGCAGTTATGTGTCTTTTAAAATGAAAATGAACCTAATTATAAGTTTATATTTACATTACATGGTTTATGAACAAAAAGGTAATTTTGTTTGGAGTGGCTGTCACACAGCATCGATCTTAGTCCCATAATATATTTGTGGCCTGAGCTACAATGCTGTGGGGAAGTTGAGCAGTTTATAAAGCTAACTGTATTTGACAGATTGTCATAACGGGGCTTTGGGGAGCAGGCAAAATTCCTGTTAACTATTTCTAAGAAGCTTATGGGAGAATTTAACAACATTTGTCCCTAGTTATACAGTTTAAAGGTTAATGCCACCACATATTAAGTGGTCATCTCTGGATGGTCAGCTAACTGGATATTATAAATTCAAGCACCAGAGGAAAAAACCCTGTGACTGATGTAGCATCCACAATGATGAAGACATCATGAAAAATGAAAACTAAAAAGTGAAGAAGGACGTAACATTTGCGTTTTCTTTTATTCTTTTCTGAAAGGCTTTAGTACTTAATTGAGAAGCATCATCCATGTCCGTTTCCATTGCATAATGACGTCCAGAAGGCCAAAGGCTTTCGCATTAAGCGCAGCAGTCTGTAATTCCTTTACCTCTGTACCTACGACAGTGTTCATACTGTTGACCCCTCGAAAGGTGAAAGAACTGTTTCTTGAAATCAGATATCTCTATTAATGGACAGTCAGCTCAAGATATTATAAACACTTATATTTTCTCTGGAGCTGTACCTTTAAGTTTTAAATATGTTGTGGTCCAGTCCCTACTTAAAAAAACCTGGCCTTGATGGCAGTGTCCCGGCCAACTTCAGGTTCATCTCTAAGCTTTCTTTTATTTGTAAAATTTTAGAGAAATAATGTTTTTAGATGAACATGGTGTCCTGGAGGTTTTCCAGTCTACTTTTGTATCTCTGCGTATCATTGAGTCAGCTTTGTTTATTTTTAATGACATCTTCTTGGCTAATGACTCTGGTGACAATGTTATTCTTGTCCTGTTAGATTTGACAGCAGCTTTTGACACTGTGGACCAAACTTTCTCAATTAAGACATCTTGCTGGCTTGGTGGTACTGCACTTGGACTGGTTTAGGTCTTCCCAATAGAAGTGTGAGCATGAGCCTTGGGAACTACGAATCCAGCTCCACTCGTCTTCCTTCCACAGGGTTTCCACAAGTATCAGTTTAGGACCTCTTCTCTTTTCATTATACTTGCTGCCCCTGGTGTCCATCCTGAGAAGGCACAACACCTGTTATCATTTTTATGCTGATGATAGTCACATATATGTGCCTAGATTAAAAAGTAAAGGGCCTTCTCCCTTTCACCACTACTGGCATGCCTTGATCACATTAAAGTGTGGTTGGCACTGAACTTTTAAAATCGTATCAAGGACATTTTTAAAGTGATGGTCTTTGGTCCCAGTAGCCTTCGTGAATTTTAATTAAATTGTTCAATGTCTTAAAACCTATTTTTATAATTTGGCTTTTAAAACAGCATGAGAGCTCTCTGTTTTCATGTTTGTTTTATTTTTTTGATATGATTTTATTTGTTTTAATCAATTTATTTTATTCTATTTGTTTCATTCCTTTAAACTTCTGTGTTAATTTTGAACAGTTTGAAACTTACTTGGTATGTACAGCACTTTGCGGCAGCCGGAGTTGTTTTAAAGGGCTTTATAAATAAGGTTGAGTTGAGGGATACAACTTGCTGTATTTGGATTGAGAGTTGGAAAAACATCAGATACCTTATAAGAGTGCAGTCCTTGGAACACTGAAATTAAAAATATTGATTAGCTAGTTAAACACAGCTGCAGTTGAAGGACTGGAAAGAGATG
>NW_015150528.1:662227-690297 GCF_000732505.1 Cyprinodon variegatus | reverse complement strand
ACACACAGTTTATGATGCGAGATTTTGCAAAGCAAAATATTGCCCTTACACTTCAGACGATGGTAATATGATCTCATTAACCCCTGATCAACCAGATTGTTGTTGGGGTTAACATAAAGAAAAGGGGGCGGCTCCAAAAGGAGTGTAACAGTCAGTTCAGGACAGGCAGAACACCTCTGATGTTATCACCCTGAGCACAGCCTCCCCTCAGGGCTGTGTCCTGAGCCCACTGTTGTTCACTCAGATGACAAATGATTGTGGCCCAAGGCTCACCACCAATCATATTGTGAAGTTTGCAGATGACCTTGTAGAACTCAGATGACTGTGTTGGGCATTATCAGAGACCGCAACAACCAGGACTACAGACAGGGCCTAACCACCCTTCATTGCTGATGAACAGCTCAGCAGTAGAGGGGGTAGGTAGCATCCAATTCATGCGGGTGCACATCACCCACTAAGTCACCTGGTCTGAGAACACCAACTCACTTGTCAAAAGGGCACAGAAGCCCTTCTACTTCCTGCGGAGGATAAGAAGGGTCCATCTGCCCCCACCTATCCTCACGATCTTCTACGGAGGCACCATAGAGAGCATTCTGACCGGCTGTCTCACTGTGTGATGTGGAGACTGCAGCGCCTCAGACTAGAAGAACATGAGAAGAGTGGTGAGAAAAGCAGATAGGATCATCGGGTCTTCTCTTCCCTCCATTAAGGACATTTCATCCCAGCGCAGTGTGTTCTGAGTCCATAACATCATCATCAGTGACCCTCACACACCCACCATGGTCTGTTTCTGTTCTCCCTGCTGCCCTCTGTGAAGAGGTTTCGCAGCATCCGCTGCAGGGCCAGCAGTTTCTGCAACAGCTTTTTCCCCGCTGCCATCAGAATGTTAAACTGTTGAACTCTAAACTGTACTCTGCATCTCACTTGCAACATTATTTTGCAACACCAACGTGGCTTAAACTTTTATAATCCTTTTAAATAGGACACAAGTCAATGTTTACAGCATTTTTCACCAAATTTATTTTGCACTGCACTGAACCATTCCATCTTAATGCCCTTTAGCACCATTATTTCTTAAACTGGTTTTTCTTTTCTCCTATTCTGTTTACATGATGATTACTGCTGCACTTTATAATGGTACATTTTCTTTTCAAAGTTGTAAGCTGTAATTGAATTGAGAAAGCTTCCTGGAGAGGTGGCGAAACATCTTCAAATCTTGAAAACCAAGTCCAGTGGATATTTTTTGAATTTTTACGGAATGTAAGCTGTAAGCTGTATACAAAATGACAATAAAGTTTGTCTAAGTCTAACAGCAAAGCTCTGATATGTGCAGCACACGCTATTTTATTCTTTTTATGATTTCTTGTTCCTCTTCGAGTTACCAGGCTCCGCTAAGCAGCTGGAGACCTTTAGTGAATAAAAACTATTTATGACAGTTTCAAACTGAAAGTCTGAAAATGTGTTTTGCTCAAGAAGGATGAAGGTTACATAAGCGCTGAACCTTAAAACTCTGATTGCAAGTCTGCTCGCGCCATCACTCAGATCTGTCTGGTGTATCTCATTTCGAAGTGAGAGTATTAAGATTTACAGAAACCCCAAAGCTTCTACTGCTCACAGGGTCATACTGAAAGACGAAGCCCTGGATATATTCATTAATGTCAGCAAAATCGATAGGATTCAGTTAAACTGACACTTAACAGCTCGAAATAATGCACAGGCAGAATAGCATCAGCACTGCGGCTGCACATAATTGACAGGATCCCCATTAACTTATTCAGTAACTCTTCTGGGACAATTGTTGGCCTGCATTTTCATATATTAGGGATGGGTAGCAAAATAAAGCCTCTGGCTTTGTAATAATAGGTCTGGTTTTCATTTAGTTGCTCTCGGCTTCCCAGTATAACAAAGACATTTCTCACAAACTTACAGTAATGTGGAAAAAAAAATAAAAAACTGAGCCTGTGATCCTCTTAAACAATAAATTTGCCCTCAAACCACAGAGCTTTGATTGGTTTTGAAGAAGGCAATGAAGGGTAAAGTCATGCTCTACTGTCATCAAATTGTGAGGTCAGATGGGTGTAATTCAAGGCTTTATAAGAATAACTAAATCAACAAGCTATCAACCCAATGAAGTGTGTTTTTTTTTCCTTAAAGGAGAACTCAATGGTCAGTTATAAAAAAAAACTGCTACAGAAAAAAATGTTCAAAATGAAGAAAGATAGTCATTTAACACCCAAATGTGGAATCCCTGTGCTTTCATATTTTCAAAGAAATAAAAAAACAACCTCTTTTTACTGTTGTTCACTGATGCATTATGAAAACCTTGTTCCCCACATGGAACAGTGGAAGTTTAGTGGACTGAATGTGAAGCTCGTAAAGCCAGAACACAAGCGCAGGCACATGAAATATGAATCAAGAGAGGAAACATTGACATGTGTTTTGTCTTAAGAAAAAATGTCTACTTTGATAGATTTGAGTCCTCATGAATAGCTAATGTGATGTGTGGGATTTTGTTTTATCGGCTTCATCCACTGTTGCATCCTAATTTGTTAAAACAGTCTCTTAGAGGGAGAAAGAAGCTTTAGAATTGTCAAAATGACCATAAATATTTCAGTGATCTTTGCAGTGTTGCCGTGATGAGGCGAGGCTATTCTTAACTTATGGCCCTGAAATTTTCACTTCAGTTTCTGGGTAGTCTTGTTACAAAAGGAAGCACATTATTTAGGCTAAGTAAACTTTTAAGAATTTTCGTTTCAAAAATTTCTTGTCAGATTTCTTTCAGTATCTGAAATTAAACAACAAAAATTTGTTATATGAAGTTAGAAATAATTGAAAACATCTTTATTTCATCAGTGACTGGAGATCCTAACGACTACTTTTTTGTGTTTACCAAACAGGCTTAATTCAGAGGCAACCTTGGTTCTTTCACAAAGAAAGTGTTAGGTATTAGGTTTTGTCAAAAATGCTGTGAGTAAACTCAGATTAGCAGCAATTCAGCACATGATTGGTGAGAGACACTTCACTTTTAATTACCCACATGTCCAATACTAACTTTCGCTTTTGTGATTCTGACCTTCCCTCTGACCAATTGTTTGTCCAGTTCTCGTCCCGTACAGCCCATCCTTGTACCAGAGATCATCACGTCATGTTTTTTTTAAACTAAATTAGGGATCTCAAACTCATTTATATATGAGGCCATTTCGGCATCCTAAACTCGTTAAAGATACAACAAGTATCAATTCAACTTTGCATAGAAAGACCTATTAAAGCTATAAAAGTAGTAGTGCACTATCTGTTCTTATCAGTTTAATAACTGATATGTCCCATTTCCAGAGTACATATATTAAATTGCTTTTTGGAACTGAAAAGCAATTATCTAAATAACATGTAAATGTATGTTTATTTATCGCTAAGGACTTAGCCCCTGCCAGCTGATAAAATGGGGCAACATAGGGAGCGCCCTTTCAGTGGGTTGATTATTTCTGTTGATGATGTGTGAGTCTGATTAACCCCTATAATACCTGCCTGTTGTGTGTCAGAACTAATGTTTTCCCAAGTAGTTTATCTAATTAGGACAGTTCCTCTCTCCAGATATACAGTTACCATCTTCATTATGTGCATGACAGAGTTATTAGAATGAAATGGGAGCATGGACAGGGTGGCTCATTCTTAACAGCGAGTTCCCTGTGTTTTTATTTGGGACACAGTAATATTTTGATATGGCGGGAGCGAGGGATGTCTCCTCACCTGCAAATGTGTATGATGTTATGGTGTGATGATGTGGGATACTGGAGTTGTATAAAATGCTTCTTTTACTGTGATTCAAGGCAACTCCTACACAATGTGACCCGGTTAGTAAGCACCATCTTCTGTTACTCTAAGTAATCTTTGGTCATGTCTCATGGTTATTTAATACATATACATTTTGAAGCGTTATTTAAAGAGTTTGTCCCTAGTGAGCTCTTCTCAGGAAACGAACCGTAGAGAACGTTCACCTGAAATTGGTCATTTGCCAAACCTAATTTCTCTTGCCAACACCATTATAAAGATAAGAGTTACTTACTAATTTATTAGACATTTGCCTCTGAAGGATAAAACTGTTTTGCTGTGTATTAATCCTTTGTAAATATGTGTTTACAAGTGACAAGTTAGAAGGGGATGTAAAACAGGGGCTATGGGCTGGGTTGCAGATAGAATGAAGATAGAAAGTGTTCCTTCAACAAATCTTATTTTGGTTTGCAAACAGTGCTCAACAACCCACCTAATTGTGAAATGTTGCTTGTTGTTCCTTTAAAAGGATTGGTTGCATCTGTAGAAAATGTTTCATGTTCAGCTGAAATCAGAAAGATCAGATACGCACTTCCGGTCTCAACTGAGAAGTTTTGTAATATATGGCAAATTTGTTTTACTTAATTTAGAGACATACATGAATACCATGGTTATTTACCTGTCTGTCGTTCTGTAATAAACGTTTATCTTTGATTATGTTGTCATGGTATGTTTTTTTTTTTTAGGGAAATAATGTTTTTGTGTTAATGAGACAGTTGTTCAATACAGTATGTGTTTAACAAAAAGACATAACAAAAAGCTTAAGTGTTAAAAATTGTCTCAAAACCTTTGACTAAAATACAAAACATACATTATGACATGAGATCCTTTACCACCTTTTCTTGCAGTGACAAAAAGAAAATGTACCCACATTTGACTGTCGTACTAAAATACACCGACAATAAAATGGGCTTTCAAGTCCATGAGAACCCATTACATACGTAACTATTGCCAAATAGGGACTTCTTAGCCTTGTTCCAATAGGACTCCTTATAACATTAAGGTCTCTGCTGCAGAGTTAAATTAATCAAAAGCTTTCATTTTCATGGACAATGTGTAGTTCTAGAATTACATTTTCTTCTTTTAAAAAGGGATCTGGTGAGAAAAAAATCATTATTACTACTAAAGGTCCTTCAGTTTCCTTTCTTATATGTCAAAAAAACAAAACTTCCAAAATCAAATGTAGAGAAAAGGAAAACACATTGAATTGTTAGAAGCTAATGTATAAGTAAAAAATAAATCTCTCACAATTAATCCACCACTAAGTCTGTTGTCTCATAATCTCATCTTTATTAATTATCAACAAGACTCTGTTTGCTTAGATTTACAGTGTTTGTTTCAAAGCCGAACTGCTGGTGCAAAATGATTGCCAGATCTGTTGTGCAAAGCAAAGAAGAGCTAAATTATTGCCAGTTTTCTACAACTTGTTATTTATATATGTTAAGGCTGAGAAAGTTGATGAAAACATTTTTTAGCATGACCTACCCTCTAAAACATATTAAAACAATCCTCAAGATTAAGATGTCATTGAGCATTTTGAATCTAACCAGTACGAGCTCTTACTAACATGACTTAATACTGTATCAAGATTATGAATGTTTTCATCACTCGTGATGAACAAAGAAACTTGTCTGAATATCAATGTAGATCCATCTTCTCTTTAACAATAACCTAATTTTGCTAGTTTAGAATTTCAAAAGGCATTAAATTAATTTGAACCCTATACAGCAATAGCGGCAGCTATGAATACTAATAAAATAATTGAACTTAACATTTTTGCCTTTTCTCATCAATAGGACAATGATGGTATAGTTACCAGTCATTTAAAAATATTTTAGTTTCTGTACAAACTGGTTACATTTTTCTAATAGTTAACTAATTGTTGCCATGATTCTTGCGTATTTTGTTCTTCACTTGGAAAATGTTTATTATCATATCTAAGTGGTTTATTTTGTGCCTAGTTTCATAGCTTATTCCTGTTTTCTGCCCCCCTGTGACTCTAATGTATTCCCTCAGGACAGTGTTAGTTCTTATATGTTGATAAAGTGTTTCCTTAATTTAGCTCCTATGTGTTTCATATACTTTCCCATTTAGCTTGTGCCTCAGCTGTCTAATATTTATTTCTGATTACCACAGAGCATTCCTGTCATTCTCCACACCTCCCTCAGGTTATAAAATAATCTGTCCTATGCCAATCCTTTTGATATCACGTCCATTACTTACTGTTTTATCCCAGTATTACCTCATATTTTCTCTGTAAATGTGCTGAAGCATAAAGAATAGCCTTCTAGTCTTACTCACCTTGCTGTTGTACCAAAACCAGCTTGTGCTGTGATTTCCCCCACAGTGGAGCTCAGAAATGGGACGGTCAGAATATCAAACTTAGAGGGTGTAAATTATTTTTAAAGAGGCATTACTGAGTTTTCTAATGATACTACTATCTGTGGCCAAAACACAGAACTGCAACACTCTTCTGCTAGTTGTTTCAGCTTGTGCTCGTGCTTGACAAGGTTTTTTTAATGACTTTTTTCACCATACGTTTGGCTGACATTGATATATGAGTTAAGCTAGATGTCGGTCGCTTCTGAGTATGCACAAAATCTATCTTGAATATAACAAATCGAAGGCTAGACCCGAGCAACATGGACTTGTTTGATGTAAAAATCCCTCGGACAGCGGAGATGCTTCCGACCTGACGAAAATTCAGGGAAAATAGGCTACAGGCAAATGTAGCCATCAACACTGATGTATCAGTGCTGAAATACTGAGTTGTCAAATCAGCTCATCAAATGATACTTTGGTCATACAAGGTCAAATTAAAAGGATATTTTAAAATAATTTTTAGTAACTTACATAATGTCTCTTTAAATCCACATCTACTTTTGGTATTCTTTTTTATTTTCTGTCATGGTGGCTCTGCTATTTAACACAGACAGAAAAAGTGGTTCCATTACAAATAATGAGATCGCCTAATACTCTCTTTACCCCTTAGATTAATAATAGGTATTAACCTAACCCACACATTTTCTATTAATTAAATTTCCCATTTAAAATAAATAAATTCTATATTAAATCTTACCACAAATTCCCCCTTTCCCTTGTACATTGATAATATTCGAATCATAATTAGAATTGGCATGCTTGAGTGCACAAAAAAGGAATATGACTTTGGTTTCCATGGCTCACAATCAACAATGATATAACAACCACAGCACATAGAAACAATGCATATAAAGCATATAAAAGCCAAGATAAAAATACAGGATAATTACTTTTTCCTGCTAATTGCTTTATAATGTTTTTCATATAATACTTAGAAATGTGCAAAACTCAATTTTTGAAAATCAAAGAGATCGCTCTATACACTAAGAAATATTAGTCCTTCAAACCGATTCGTTGTTACCAGACTGACAGATTTATGTACCAGCATAGCTCATAAGTGCCATAATCAGTCCAAAAAAACACATAAAATCAATGCTATACATTTTATATCTTGCATTATTTTTCTGTTGTGGCAATGATAGAGAACAAAAGAATAAAGTTAATGGTCTAGAAATGACTTCCTCCATCTATCAACTTTTCTAGCCTAGAGCTTTGTTTTCCAACTAGAAGTGATGGCTCTATAGTTTGTGCTCAGACACTTGTTATTTTTGTATATGACTGTTTTTCCTGAGGACGGAGCATTCACATTTCGTTTGATTTTCCACACTCTCATTTGTCTCTGTGATGTATCTCTCTCTGAAACCCCTGGGACTTTAATAATGTTCAGGCCCTTCTTGGTCAATGTTGGAACCAATCCCCTTTCATACTTCTCTCCAGAGTCTCGCCTTGGAGTTGTCACACATTTTCCAGCACTAATATGAGATGTTTCTTTTGTGCCAGGAAGGTTTTGACCACTTGCCTACTCACTGCAGTCAGGTTATAAGCAGCAGAGGCTGTTCAGGGACCCCACCTCTCCAAACACGCACACACACTGGATTTTCATTTTGTGTCAGAAAGATTAAGATCATTGAAGATGATGTTGGCTCAAAACCATTTTGTGGCAGACTTAGCATATAAATGGAAAAAAGATTAAATCGCCAAGAACTAAGGAGTTCATTGTAACCACCAATCCTATACTATGACCAAGAGGGAACAGTGGCCTCTGTTAGCACTGGTGCTTAAAACATACAGTAAAGGGCACTGTTTAAATGGGGGCATCTTGATAAAAAACAGTGTGTGACATTTAATGTCACCAATGGCTTGTGAAGCACCTAAAAAAACTAACAAATGAAGAAGAACAACAACAAAAAACACACACTTAATGCTCAATACATCAAGTAGATTTAAGGTATTACACAGAAGTGTGTGGTGTTCCACAAACAAATGTGCCCTGACAATAAATGAACACAACCCGTAAAATATGGACTTTCTGCACATTACTTTACAACTACAAAAGTGTTGAAATGTCCTGAAGGTGGAAAAAAAATAAATTCCCCTTGTTTTTTGGAAAATTGGTGAACACCAGAAGGTGGAGTAAGGCATGCATAGCTGAAAGGACTTATCCTGCGGCAGGGCTGGGATGATGGTAGTGAAAGCAGAGCTAATGTCTTAAAAGATGATCCTGACATAGGTACCCTGGGAGTCCAAGTGCTACAGGATGTGGTGAAGAGGCATGTTTTTGCATCATCTACAGCCCTGTTGGCTCTATTAATAAACTGCAGCAGATCCAGAAGTGGGTGACGTTGTTGCTTTCAGGGTCAGGAACAGTGGTGGAGACTTTGAGGCAGGTTGGCACATGGCATGTTACCAGTGCAGTGTTAGAAATGTCTGTGAACACCAAAAACAACAGATTAGCTCAGTGTTCAAAGCTGGAGAAGGAAACAGGATCCGATCCAGCTGCTGTGTAGCACAGCTAGTAGCACTGCTGCTTGTTGCTAAAAAGTCCAGGGTTGTAATATCTGTATTGGGACTTTCTGCATGGAGTTTCCAGTTTTACCTATGTATATTTGATTTTTCTTTCATTACTCTTGCTTCCTCCCTAAGCCCCCAAACATGCTTGTTAAATTCCCCTTGACTTTCCATTGCCTTTCTGACAGGACGTCAGAAATCAGAACATTGCAAGGATCACACAGACAATGAATGGGGTGTAAGTTCATAATTTTTTTGACTGCAGAAGAATGGAACTTTTTCTTACTTCTTCCATCTGGAGGTGTCTGGAGTTCCGCCGATGGCACAGGCTGTACTATAGATGCATGCATGGTGTGGCAAACTACAAGATGGAGGTGTTGAAAGTCTGACTACCTAGTTTTTTACTGAAGTGTTGAAGTTATGCGGCACTTCCAGAGCAAGAAGCGTTGATGCATACAAATCATGTTAGTGGAACCGATCAATCACGCTAGAAGATTTCTGTAACCACTTGTTTAAAACTGATTTAGCTATGGCTGCTGAGCTACATATACCTGAGAAGAGCTATTTGGTGTAATATGCAATGGTTTACAGTACTTTGGAAACCTGAAATTTTCTAACCTATTCAGGACCAGAAATATTGATCACCTAATAGATGGAGGGATCCCCACTTATTATATTCTTATAATTTCATGTCAAAAAATGTATACTTTTGTCAATCCATTTCAAATCTGCATGGTGCTGCAGTTCAAAATAAATACTCGAAAAGCTCAGCATACCCTTCAAGCTGAACAATGCAGCAAGTGAGGCCGCAGATCTGCTCAAGACAGGTTTTTGGGGGCACATGACAAAGCCCTGCATGACTCACTTTTAAAATAACCTAAAGCATAACAATGAAGAATGAATGCCAAGTGACTCATTCTTAGAAGATACCTCCTTTGGTGTAGTATGATGGCATTACAATGATTCATGCCATAGCCATAAAATGTCAGCACTGGGGTTTCACCTTCTGCTGTATTGAGAGGGTGTTAAAAGTGGGTCCCGTCCCCCTGTGGACAGATGACAGCAGGATAGTTATTGGTGTTTAAAGCAGCAGCAGACAGGTCAGCGTGCCTCTCTTTGATGCGCAGATATTTCACCCACTTCTTCTCTTGCTTTCTATCCCTCCATGTGCTTGTGTCTGCATATATATATATATATATATATATATATATGTGTGTGTGTGTGTGTGTGTGTGTGTGTGTGTGTGTGTGTGTGTGTGTGTGGGTGTGTGTTCAGCTAGATGCTGTCACCAGAGGCTGTGCCTGAGACACTGCTACCATGGAAACATGTTCTCTAACTTAACAACAGCCATGAAAGGCATGTTAAGAGAATGAGAGCATTTCTGTAACGGCAGGGGTACACATAGTTTCATTTCAGACACATGTATCTGTAAACGTGCAACATATAAACCCTTTTTTTAATAAACATTTTACCTTAAATGACCGAGAAAATAAATTCTTAGTAATGAAAAATATAATTTGCGAATATTCATCCCAATTCAGAAATTGTGCTTGATTTTATATTAGAAATTAAAACATTTACTAGGTGGAAAGTGAGTAATTGTTAGCCAAGGAAACAGGTTGTAGCATTTTTATAATGTGGAAATCTGAAATCAGACTAAAATTTGTTGACAGCTGTGAAAAGTGTTCTCCTTTGATTGAGTATGACTCAGTGTATATTTGCATTTCACAGTGCATTAGTGTGACTGATCAGTCTGACCTGCTTTTGAATGGAAACTACACCCTGAAAACACACCAGTCAAAAGTTATTATTGCCTATAAAAAGCTAATTCTATCTGTATGTTTGCTTGTCTTTTCTTTATCTTTCTCTGCCTCCAATATACTTTATATTTTCACTGTATTGTTTCTAAAAAAGGAAAACAGGAACAGACTTTATTAGTTTTATTTTTTTTTCTCTTTCTATAACATCCAATGGTTCATATTCACCTCAGTGTCATCTTTTTATTTTCACTTATTACCAACATTAAACTTCAAAGAAATTACAAAAGAAAAAAAAAAACAATTTTCATTATATAGCTGGCAGCTTTATAATGAAAAACCTCCTGCAATTTCCTGTGTTGTTGAAGAAAAAGATCTTAGTCAAGCACTGAATCAAATAAGAGCGCTTCCACCCCTCAGTGAATATAATCATTTGCAATCTTCAATGGAGAAGGAAGAAAAGTTAAAAAGAATAATAACCTGTTAAGTTATTAAAGGAATTAATCAGAACCCATAGTAAAAAAAGAAAAAAAAGGAAACCATTAGAAAACTACATTAGAGTAAAAAAAAAAGGGCAAACTAAAGTTTGTTTGTGTTGACTCTTTTTTAAGTATTTAATTTACATTTGGTTAGGATTGTTACTGCTTGTACTACAAATATGCAACAAGATATGCAAATTTTTGAGGTCCTTCTGTTCGGAAAGCTGGAAACTATAACAAGAAGTTCAGTTTTGTTGAAAAGAGTTTGTATTGGTGACAGATGTTTTTTTTTCTTTCTTTTTTTCCCAAATGTTTCTGGTTTATTTCATATTTTGCATTTTTTGTATGCCAGCTGCAGTAACTTGTTCTTTTCTTCTACATTTTAACTGCTCTGTTTATTATAACCAATGACTTTAGTGTATTGTATTGATTTTAAATCACCAATAAAAAAAATCATTGGTTGATTGTAAAATATAGGGATGAATATTTACAATACTTTATGTTTATGTGGAGATGAAACCCAAAGTTCATGGTTAGACATGTCTGCTGTTACTAGTTAAGTTTGTGGAGAAGTTTTTTGGAAGAATGGCAGTAAGTATACAACAACAAAAAAAACTAAATGTCATCTAAAAGATCAAGAAAGCAGCTCTTAATGTTGCAGATCCATAGGTTAGGTGTGAGAATCTGTTTGAAGGACTTTTATTAGTTGTGTGCCTCAGTGTCTCCCAACCTCTTTTGACTTGTGTACCACTTGGCCATTTTATCATACAATGAGTTTTTCCAAAAAAAGAAATCACAACTTATTATAAAAGGAAAAATATTTATTTAGCTTCCTTAACTTGAATATTTAATGCTCAGATATTTCATTATTTTAATTAGAATAATACGTAACATAAATACTTTGCCTGGAAATTGAATAAGTGCTTCAATAAATACAAAAGTTCTTCTATATAAGTACCCTATACACACACACATCTAAATTTTACAAATCAGGAAAAAAAAATTAATAATATTCAGACTCACTGTCATTTTTTCTTTGTTTTCCTTATTCACTGTATTAATTAAGCACTTGACCTTCTCCTGAATCCCCAGCAATGGGGTGTTTCAGCCATTTATCCTTGACTGCAGCTGCTTTGGTGCATTCTTCTCTTGTGACCTTTCTTTTGCCTGTGTCTTCCTGCTCTCAGCAGTAGTGCAGGTGCTTCGCACCGATACACACTAGGCTTTATGAAAACGATGATTAGGAGAGGTTTTTTTTATCCCTTTGGTTGATAGAATCTTATTTTGTTTAACATTCTGGTCCCTACAGACAAGAACCTATCCCTGCCCTATTCTATTGTATTTCTTTATCTAGAAAGTAAAATATCAAAAAATGTTCACATACCCCCTGCAATGCATTGGCAGACTACTAGTGGTGCTAGTATCCCTGATTGGGAATCGCTGGTGAAACTTACAAATCTGTAGGCAAAAATCCACTTTTGAAAGAAAGCCAAGTTAACAGTTTGATATAAATCCTGTGAGCCTTAGAAGCAAAACAGAAAACAAAATATCTGATATGTCCTAGTTTTAGTCCAAAATAAAACTATGAATCATTTGTAGGATTTGAAAGTTGTTTTCAAAAGAAGCTCTCCAACCAGACCACCTGTGGCAGAGAAATTTGGCTAACAATTTGGCATAGAAATCCTGGCAAAATTGTCTAGACGTGCAAAGTTACTAAATTAGAGGTTGGATTATTTCGAAAGGGCTGCAACTCTAACTAAAGCGGAGGTTGTGCTCTATATTTGAGTCAGTGAAATATGAACCCAAATGGAAGTTGCATTACAACTCATACGCATACGCTAGATCAATTCAGAGATGAGGATCCGATTTTGTTAAAATTGCTTGTTGAAACAAACCCCTGTGTTCTAATCCGACCAAAATGGTTGGAAACATTTTGTGTTCTTCTTTTCAAACAGAACTCAATGAAGGTCATTCCTAAAGGCCTCATCTGTGTTTGAAACATTTATAATTAGTATGCTTGAGTCTATCAACTTAGTTGAAAATTTTATAAGAGATATTCCTTGAGAACAAAGTTTATTCCTTATCCTGAATTGCTCCAGTTTTTCCTGAGAGATAAAACTGTTTAAAATGAAATAAAAAATGCATAATGTGAGATTCTAGGGAAGATAAATAAATGAATTCTCAACAATAAGAAAATGCAATCGAATAATGCTGTGAGTTTATGTTGGCTATCAACTGATGAAGTCAGCAATTTCTGGGAGAGCAAACAAACCCTGCAGGATTTAGATTTTACAACAACATTAATGGAGATGGAGATTACGATCACAGTAGATCCATAAATAAATTAACTCATAATTGAGTTTGAGATGAGTGTCTCTATTGATCTAGCAAACAGATAAAAACGGTTTGTTCTTTGCAGCTCTACAAAAATACGATTAGAAATGCCTCAAAGGCTGTAGAACTTCTCTATAACAAATGAATATAAATATTCACCACAACTTGGAAACCTGGAAAAATAAGTTACTATTAAAGCTGAATCCTGCATATTTATTTTGTCTTTTTAAGATTTAAATTCACTTGTCACTAAATAAAATAGAATTGTCTCTTCAAGGTGCTTATACAGATTGCATGGTTTGTAAAAGAACATACTAATGTTCAATACAATTGTACACATTTCTTTAGTTTCTAAAGTGTTGTTCTCTTTATCATTTAAAAAATATATTCTGAACTATGTAGTCTTACTTTGAAATATGTTTAACATGCTTAGAAATATACTACTATAAGCAGAGGGAGCCATTCATCACAGTCTGACCCAGGTAAGTCTGGAAACGGTCGGGCACAGTGATAGATGTAACCCACTGAATAGCCATTGCCCTAAAAGATTTAGGACTTTAAAGCGTTTTGTTGTGTTGCATATGTCTTTCTTTATACATGTGTCCATTTTCCTTTCTACCATAGTTCATTGTTGTGTCTTTTTTTGTGTGTGTTTAATGCCTAATATAGTTCCAGCAAATGTGGCATCTAATTAACTGTCAAGACTTTAGCAAAAAGGAATGATGGATAATGTGAAAGGATTGCATTAATAAAACCCATCCAAGCAGAGTAAAGCATAGACTTGGGAATATGGGTATTGATGCATGGGCTCAAGGGTACTATTTCATGTAGAAGGGCTTTCCAGATTGAGGTATGTGTGTGGGTGTGTGTGTTATTTTCAAGTTTAAATCAAGTTGCCTGTTCTGCAAAGAGATACCCTCTCCTTGGGGGATTCGGAAGGAGTTTTTCAATGGTGTGCGGTCACTGTCATGCTGAAGAGTCAGCTGAGATTTACAGTCTAATTTGGGCATAATTTGCCAGCTGCTACATGTTTAATTAGATAAATTATGTCTCATACTGAGAATGAGGGCTGAATAAGAAGTTTGTTTGTCACCAATATATTTGGATTGCTGTGTACCCTCAAGGTTGTTAAAGACACGCTTTATACAGTGACTCTCAAAAACCTAAACAGGCCTGGTGAAATTCCAGGTGTTTTAAACTTTATTTATTTATTTTTCATTATTATTATTATTTTTTAAACTTTAAAATAATGACGCTTCATCCTTTTTCAGATTCTGCTTTCTTGGCATAAAAATTTTAACAGGGTTGTCCCTATAATTGCATTTTTCCTCATGGTTAAGAGAAAACCATGTCTGCAATGGATGTCAAAACATCATAAATTGGCCTAATTAATTTGATCTAAGGTGGAGAGAAAGAACTGGACAGTCATTCTGATGTTCCCAAACCTAGATATCAAGCAGCTCTGTCCTGAATGTTTTAAGGAACTCCCTGATGTCATAAACCTGACTTGAATGGATTATATTATATACCTCTGTAAGACTTAATCACATGTCGATAAGGAGCAATAGACTTATCTAAATTATGCAGACAGGGGTATTTGAGGATCAAGGAAGTCCACTTTCCTCTGTCGCTACATTTTATGGAACACCCTTGTTTTAGTCCCAAGTTTTAAAATGTGATTGGTCAAAACTAATTGAGTTGTTTTTATCTATAATTATATCATAAAAAGATACAAACAAATGCAGCCATGCCTTTTTTCTAAATCAACATTTATTTTGTTTTATTTGCACAAGGAACATAGTTAAAAAGGTTTGCAACAGACCCAAAAATTATGCAAAAATCCTCAGGGATTAATTATAATCAAATTAAATTCAACTGAAGAAAATCCATATAGTCATGTTTTACAGTAATCTCCTGACCCACATGCAAAATCATTCAAAGGATGAAGAGTTCAATAATGAATATGGTCAACTCTGAAGAGATTTGTGGTGCATCATGCAGGGTCTTGAATGAGGAAAGGTAGTTTGATCTGTTCAGGAGTGAACAAGGGAGTGAATATTTGCAGGAATAGGGTATACTATATACTATACTGGGGGTGTGCAGAAGGAGTTAAGGGAGGAATGATGGCTCAAGCAATGAGTGGGAGATGTCATGGTGAGGATTTATGTTCCTGGAGGGGTTCTATTAGAGTGGACCTTGAAGGTGTTGAGATCATCACAGCGAGTGACTAGAGTAATGGAAAGAACTGGCAGCTAAATGAAAGCTGGAGATGTCAGAGATGCAGTGGAAAGATGTGAACGAGTTCCAAGGGAGATGTGTCATAGGGTGTTCTGTAGAAGCAATTCATAGATCGAGCAGCAGCAAAGACCAATAACGCTTGCAGGTGAAGTTTGATCAAACTGCAGCTCCCTAGCAGTTGGATGAGGGGTTTTGTAGACATGTACATTCTGTAGCTGGTAGGAATTACATTAACACAAATCCACACTTGCACCAGGTTGGTGACACACCATCATCATCTGGGACAGATCAGGCCAACTCAAAGAAAGCTGCGTGTTTCTACAGTCAGCTGCTGCTAATTAAAGTCACCTAAATAACCATCCATTCACACTGAGGTAGGTTCCTGCAGATTACAATTTCTACAAACAATTGATATGGTCCAGTCAAAGTCCTGACTTCAACCAATTAAAATGCTTTGGCGGGGAAGTGCACAAAAAACAGAGAGCTAACAGTCCCCCTCGAATCATAAGGGCCAATAAAATCTGACAGAAAACAATCGAAATGTCCTCTGCTAAAGCAGTTTCCCCAAGATACTGATTGTTGGGGTAGACTAGTTTTTCACTTAAAGTTTTTCCATGTTAACTCTATTATAAAATAATCAATGAGAAAAAACAAAGAATTTGATCTGTGCGTTTTATTAATTTACTTTGAGACCATCTTGTTATTATTATGAGTGGTTATGTAATACTTTTTAATAAAGGTCTGTTTTCATTGTAGCATTGCTGTATGGCTCCTTTTACTTAATTGAATCATGGTTTACATACCTGTGCACTCAATGTAGATCTCATCATCCAGCTGTGTATTTGTGTGTGAGTCTTTCCTGAATAGAGAACCTCTACTGGAGGGCGTGGTTTGCTTCTTCAAGCTTGTACGGTAAACCTGACTGAAATCACTGTTTTCCTACTGCTGGTGATTTGAGGAACTGTTGGAGGACCATACTTGGTCTGATTGTCAGCCAAACTGAATCAAACTGGTTGTGTTTCTCCTCGACATACAACCTGATTATTTACTTTTAATTTCAAAACATTTATTTCTGGAAAGTGATTTCGCTTAGCTGAGCTCAACCCACTCCTTATGTTCTCTGTGCCTCCTAGGTTGACGCTTATGTTGCGTTTCACACCATTTCAGTCTTCTAGTAATTTCCTTTGTGACAAATGTCCACCCAGAAATCCTTATAGTTTGACAGACGTCCTCTGATGCCCCACGTTTTTCCTGCCTGCCCCCGTTCCAGTATGTTATTTAGTGTCTTCCATATCCAAAGTCTCTGTTGTCAATGCATTTCTTGCTCTGATTGAAAAAACATCTAAAAGACTAAAATAAACATATATATATATATATTTTATATATATATGTATATAAATTAGTTTCTTGAATTCTACATCTTATTTTGCTCTTCACATAAAGGTCAACAGCTTCTTAGTTTTTCAGATCTATCTATGATAGTATTTCTCGTCCCAACCTAATCCCTCCTATGACCCTCTCAAACGCTACCAATCCACAGGTTAGGAGTTTCTCCAAAATGTGCAGAATAATCTTTTTACCTGTAAATGTGTAAACAAACCTTTTAACAAGTTTAACTTAAGTTTTTAACTTTCATCATCCCTTTAATATGTTCTTTACGTCCACCTAGTCAAAAAATCAAAGGATACAGTCCTGTTTAAATAGTACCTTTGTCATTTGGTTTTCTGGGTAAGCAACCAAATCTAACAACACAGCAAATTTGGGTCAAAACACCAGAGGAGGGAATTCAAAGAACAGACAGGTGCTAGAAGCTAGTTGTCTAAAAATACCCAACTACAATGTTCTCCTTTCTTACCCTAAAGTAAAAGCGTATAAAGTACAGCAAGAAAATGGCATTACTACTATCTATTTCACTTTGGGTGACATGCAGTAAGAAGTCATTCCTTAGCCAAGTTTACTCAGATTTTTTTCTTTAGGGAGGCTAACATATCACTAAAGTAGCATTCAAGTGGACTGCTAATAGCTCAGTTTTAATCCGCCACTCTTAAGAACCACAATCTTTTTATTTTTGTCATTATATTCCCAAGATTATGTGCATCTGAGAGGCATCTTTAAAGAAAAACGCTGGCAATTAACAAAAAAGCTGAAATATAAACAAGTCTCTAATGAGGGGAGTTATCTACATTACACATAAAACTAAAGCAGTAATGTGTTGTCCCACTGAAATGTGACCAAGAGAGTGCTTACCCAGCCCTGAGGTCAAAGTAAGTAGAGGAGTCGGAATAAACCATTTTGTAAAAATATTTAAGACCCTCAGCTGGGAAAAAAAAATGTATACAAAAATGAAAGAAAATCTTTGTCAACAAGCTTTCAATGTTTAAATTGAGCTGTAAAACTATGTACCTACAGCTCAAACATCAGTGTGCATCTGTGTATGTGTGTGTGAGCTTCTCTACATTTTCTTTTAAATAAGAAAGAGGTGCAGCTGAGCTTGTCAAGAGTGCAATGCACGCCCCTGGTGTTGTCACAGACCCAGCTTTCATTTAACATGCCCTTTCCTGTGTGAATCAGTCTGTCGTGTGTCACCAGGCTACACCGCCCACTTGTCTCCTCTCCATTTTCCATTTCGCGTATCTTCCTTTTCTTCCTTTGTGTCCTTCTCTGTGATGTCAGACTCACTTCCTCTCCTCTGACAGTACCAGCACTGAATCTGGTTCCCTGTCAGGTCCATCTGCAGCTTCCTTTGTGGCTATTTAATCTCACAAAATCCTTTTATTTATCAAGACTTTGAGGATAGGAGCATACAATAGGTCTGATAAAAGGCAGAGATAGTTGTAGCACTTCACAAATCTGGCCTTTACTGAAAAATTGGGGAAGAGAAAAGCCATTGTTGAAAGAAAACTGCAGGAAGTCTTTACCACCAACAATGAAGGAGACTCAGCCAGCATGTTGAAAAAGATGCTTAGGTCTAAAGGCCAAATTTGAACTTTTTTGCCTACTTGCAAAGGACACTGTCTGGCAGAAAATCTAACACTACAAATCTCCCTGAACGCACCACCCTCATGCTGACAGATGGTGGTGGCAGCATCATGCTGTGCATTTAATTAAGAGGGACATTGAAGTTTAGATAGGTTGAAATAAAAAAGGATTACGATTCGACAGCTAAAGACCTGCAGTTGTAGCTACAATGAAGGGGTCAGAAAAGCATTGACACCCAGGGGTTAAACACAAATAAACATCAGACTCCTTAGATCTCTATTTTCTTAAAAAGAATGTAAAACAATATAATATTTTAATTCTACTTTATAATTACACTGAGTCTATGCACTAAAATATTCTAGTTTAGTAATAATGGTCCCAATAAAATATGCTGCAGTTTAGTGGTTGTAATGCATATAAAACGCAAAAAAAGAAAGCCATGTTTTCTCTGGCTGGTCCCTAAAAATCTATCACACCATCAATCTGTCAAATTATGAATATTTTGGAAATTACAATTTAAAAGGTCATTTTAGTCATAAAGCTTGGAGAGGTCAGATCAATAAGACAAGACATGGTGCAATGACTTACCATTAAAAATCATGCAATCACTCTCTGGAGAACAGTATAAATGGGAACCTAATTTTATGATAAAGCAGTACATGCTGATTCCTTCACAGTTCTCGAATCTCTTCCCATATTTCATCCCTCATCTATAGATATGTTTGCCAGCAAACATTCAGTGTAATTTTCCCCTCTGATGTGTGTTTTCTGACACACTTTCTTGAGGAGGTTGGATGGTTGTTTACTGTCCTTTGAAAACAGTAAATGTGCACATGAATCCCAACTATAGTGACATTGTCAGAAATTAACACTAAATATAGATAGATATAAATTTTTCTCTCCTTGAAATGTGACTAGATATTTATCTAAAGCCATCTTTAATGTATTCTAGAAAAGACAATAGTTAATACATACAATAGATTTTTTTTTATTGGTTTCTCTATTGTGTACCTCCTCCTGACCCGCTTCTCACGCACTACTGGGCATACTTATAGATTGACAGCTTCCTCCAATTAACTACGAAAGTGCATCGATCAAAGTTGTACAGGTAGGTGCATGTCACTGATTTGTTGAGCTGTAGAGGCCAGATGAGGGACTACAGCGAAAAAAAAAAAAAAAGACTGATCTACTTCAGATCTGATATTATAGTCAGACAAGGCAGGCAGCATGGAGATATGAGTTTTAATAAAGACAGCAAATGCAAATCTGGAAATATATCGAAAAGATATGTGTTTACAAGACCCTATTTTTATCATTAAATCAAATTTTAAGCAGAAAAAAAGGTATGAAAAGAAATTTGACACTGAGTCTTTCATTAGTCCATTAAATGTGCGTTAACTAAAATACAATTTGGAGTCACATTAAGGTAAAAAAGTGGAAAACTTCATTTCAAAGAACATACAGTATATACACTTTTATTTGGCTCACCCCCCTCACAGTAAAATCATGGTTTTAGGTCTACACAAACAACTAATCCCAAAAAATCTTAAGATCGAGCAGAAATGCTGAAAAATAAAACTATAGTATCTTAATTACCTTTTATTTCAGATGTTTGGGATTGGCTGTTGAGAAAGGTGATGGATAATTCTGACTAACTCTACACTCATGAGCCTTCCCTCCTCTTGCTTGCATTTGGGATTTTGGTTATTAGAGTCCAACACCTGGAAAATTCAATCAATCCGGATGTTCATACAAAATGAGAAAAATATTATGCTACACAATATAGTAGTTCTAAAATTTCCATAATGTGTAAAAAGATGTTGAGTGTCTGAAATAGCTTCAGCTGTTAAGTGAAAATTATGTAAAAATTAGTCATAGCCCTGGCATGGGAAGGTTTTTAAAAAAATATCTTTTCAATAGACCAACATATTTTGTCTAATTGTAACATAATTAACATTTCCCAGTGGTTCTGCTTGATTTAGAACATCTGAAGGGAGCTGAGGCCTTCAAACTAAAGAGCTGAAAAAGACATTTATATTACAGAGCAGATGTTGTTTCCAATTTTTTATTAGTATTTTTATTTTATTTTTTTTCAAGTGATCTAAAAATAATACTTAAAATACCACATGAAACTAGCAATTACAGTAGACCTGCTTGGCAATTTTACAATTAGTTTTGTTACTTCAATGCATATAAGGATGTTTGTACTGTTTGAAAAAACGTAAATATATATTTTTTTTTTGGGGGGGGGTGTTTAACTGTTTATGGCAAGAAAGTCAGAAGCTTTTTTTTCTTAATGAAACTCAACTGCATTTACAGGCATTAATTTGAGCAAACCTTGATCAGCATGTCGATCTAATCAGGAAGAAAGATAAAAATGAAGATTTGGTGTTAAAATGTAAAACATGGAGCAAAAAGCATGAAGCTGCACTGACTGTATTTGATTTTTTAAATTTAGGAAATATGTTCTTATATTTATGTAAAGCCTAACCAGAGAGGTTAGAGTTCTGAAAGAGAAGGGTAAAATGTTAAAAAAAATAGGTATAAAAAATCAATCTACCGAAAGCTTGTGATGATAGTGGAACTGGAGATCAAACTGGCAAATAGGTATCTTTTAATAAGTAAATGTAAATAACAACAAATATTGAATAACAACATAATACATAGTTATGTTAAAATCAAGTCAAAATAATTTTTTCTTTGAGTTGAAATTATACATATTCAGAATCAAGTTTTATTAAGGCTAAGTCCTTAAACCTAAGTCCTTTCAACAAATATTAATCCGTCCAGAAAACTTACTCAACTTCTTGTGTTTTTTTTTTAACCTAGATTATTGAGATTATGTTTTTTTACATTCAGATTACCATATAAAAGTTGATAATTATGATGATCATAGTTATTATTATTATTGTCCTAATAAAACGTCTATTTAGAAAATATGGTTTTACAAGAGTATAATAAGGTTATCTTATGGAAAAGCAATGAGAACCTATGATCCTTACAGTAAAATATCTTTTTTAATTTGGAATAGTGTTTATTTTCTTAAAAAATGTAAATTGTTATTAATTGTCTTTTAAGATTTGGTTTCATAACTTTTATGTTTAGAGTTGCAAAATTATCTGGCTTAGGTGAAAATTAAAACAGATTTCAACAAAACAGCAAAAGCAGCCTTTGCTTAAACTAAATGCAAATATATTTCTTCAGCCCTGAAACTTAGTAATGGTAGGTAAGGTAGATTTTATTCCTTTTTACCACATAGAGTGTTAACCATCCACTGTGTATTACAATAGGACATAAAACACTGCTGCAGCAATTTCAAAGGATACCACACTCTGTGACCCACAAAGTATCGCAGGTTTCAGCTCTACAGTTGCTCTGTAACATCCCCCTCATCTATAAAGAGACAGGGAAATGTCTTTTATTTTCTGGTCTAGTAGACAGATGGTGGGTTTCCTTTGTGAAGTATAATCTCTCAGAAAAGCTGAGATAAAACAGGTTTAATGCCACAAAATCCAAAGGTTTTATCTTTGCAGTGGTGATACTCTACATATGGCTCAACATCTGGGGGAGGAGGTGAACAGCAGCAAACCAGAAAGCATGTCACAGTCTAGGGAACTTGCTACATTACAACAACTGTGACCAGACAAGATCATATTTGCTCGGTGTTGGTTTCTTAAACAGCTTGAAAGCACTTTTTTTCCATGAGTTTAGGTTTTAAAACATTATATAAAGCATAAGTATATCTGAAATCTACGGAAGAGGATTAGGGCCACTGAAAAAAAAAAAAAAGTTAACTGATTTTTAAATTTTATTTCAGTTTAACATAGGAAAAAAGTCAGAATTCTAACCTTTTTCTCAGAATTCTGACTTTTTTCCCATACTAAACTGAAATAAAATTTAAAAATCTGTTAACTTTTTTTTTTTTTCCACTGGCCCTAATCCTTTTCCGTAGAAAGCATTCTATACTAGATTATATGTTAATAAGATTAGGATTTTCACACATAAAAACCTAACATTATTCATACTCCTGTCGGATCTGGGGTTGAAACTTCTTATTTTAAGCGGTTGGTTTCTGATTAAAAATGAAACTGAACTTTCTAATATAATATAATTTGAATTATATTATATATCTACTAGGTTAGGAAGGTATGCCGTAACCTAGTGGTTAAGGCATTGTGCTTGGGTCCCAGAGGTTCTGAGTTCAAGAAACATGTATCAAGATACATGTATACATGTACCTGTGGCCGCCAGTTCAGCAGCTCATCAATTTAACTTCTCTCCTCAGTGTAAGGGTAAAGAGAGGATCAGGCAGCAAATTAGTTGGATATTTTGTTTTTTATCTCTTCATTACACTAAAAATAAGGCTGTTACCACAAGAGAGCAATAAGAACTGGGAAGTCAAGGGCAGGGCAGAATGAGGGGACAATATTTGTCTCATCCATCAGTCAACAAATAACTGATATGGCTCTGGGCAGCAGTATTGCAATATTGATTAAAAAGACAAGTCACCTTCATACAGCGGAGTTGATTTTTATTGAACAGGATAATTAAGTTTGCACAAAACCTTTTAGATTAAACTTTTTCAAAACGTATGACATGCTGTCCTTCATAGAACTTTTGCAGTGCTACCTAATTAAGGGCATGGTGCTACATTTTCAGTGGTTCATCCTGGCAGCAACTAGGGTTGCCCCAATCCATTTTAGGTATAGGTTCTAAGTGCCAATAAATATACATTTTCAAAATAAACTAATCAAAGTCCCCAAGAAAACTTGTTCTCTTTTTCAATTTATGTCAGCGGTCGGTCTGCACTGTCAGTATACAGTAGTGTAATGCTTTTCTGCTCTTATCTACAACAAAGAAAAAACAATTAATACTTCATAGAGAATGTTTTATGTATCTGTGTAATGCTGACATGAGATTAGTAATTTTTCTGACGGGACGTGACATCTCAGGTTCTTTCTTTTTTCAAACTGATAAAGCCCTTTTGGCTCACTGTATTCACGGGCATCATGCCCAAATAACGTTCAACTGCCAGCACTCTTAATTTGTACCACTGTAATATTTTCTTACCTGCAAGACTCTGAGACCAGGATATCTGCTTGATGTACTAAACCATAAACTGCTTGGTGCGAAGAATTCTTCACATCCAACAGTTTTATATGTGAAACCAAGCTGCTTTAAAAGGCAGAAAAGAAAGAGTACCAGACCCTCGACTAGCTCATTCTTGTTACAATTCAGCATGGCAGCTACGAGTACTTGGCATGTCTTGCAGAGTATCTTTTGTAGAATGTTATCCTTATTAAGAACAAACATATCTTTTTAAAAGATGTGACTTCATGAGTTCTTCATCCTAACATTTCCCCCCAGTATTTTGCTCTCAGCCTATTGCAATTTCTTAGTAAACTCTGTCAGCTGTATGCTGTTAAAGCATGTCTATTAAGGCAATATTTAGTGTTAAGAGTAGTGTTGGTTTTGACAGCCATCTCAGATTTTGTCTTAGCTTTAGTCCTCAGTACGAAAACTATTATCAGTTTTAGTCACATTTTAGTCATAACTATAGTTATGGCTACAGATCAATAAAATCTTCATTACTCCAAAAAACAAATAACAAAAACATTATTCTTTCTACTTAGGTAATTTTGGCTTCATTTGTTCAATTTGCCCCTTGGTTACTGCTGTTCAGGTGTATAAATTCATAGGTGTTTGGTATAAAATAATACAGAGAGCACCTACATAATTGCCATGGCATGCCATCTCAAGGGATTTTACAGAGACAATTTGGATTGTCAAACCGGAATGCTCGTGTAATGAATATGCTAACTAAAATGTTGAAATATTTAAAGGAAACAGAGAAGATATTTTAATGAAAATACAAGAAAACATTTACATGATATTTGAATTGATAGGAAGTCAAGGAGAACTATAAGAAAGAAATATTCAAAGAGCTATTTACCTTTTCCCCTGGCTCTTTATCCGAAAATAAACAGTATGCAATTAAATATTTGCTTTGGATATAATTTAGGGATTCCTTTTGGTAGAAATTACAGAAGGTTTAGCATTACCTTGATGCTAAATAAAATAATTTTTTAAGTAGCGAGGGCAGGAAAAGCCATACTGCTGAGAGCGAACCATCAGTGTGGAGCGTAAATTGTCTGAGCTATGCACACGCAAAGTCACATTTTTGCACAAGTACTGCTGGAAGATCAGAATGTGTCAGAGTTGAGGGTTCAGTACTGGACCATAATGGATTATTTTTTTATCCCTGCAGCTGCTACCACAGTTCATCTGTTGTCAAGCAGAACGTGCAGTGCTGCACGGCAGGTGGGCGGCATGACCAAACAGGAAGCAGCAGCACGGCTGATAGTGCTTAACAGATTAAAGCACGATTACGCATTTTGAACGTCTGAAAAACCACCCGCTAACTTTTTTAATTTAGTCTTGTCTCGTCAACGAAATTGACACCTATGAGTCGTCATGTTTTCGTCTTCAAAGATCCATGTTTAGCTCGTCCGTTTTTGTTATCGTCATGAAAAAAAAGGAGCATCAACGAAATAATTTCGTCATTGTTAATGAAAACAACACTGGTTAAGAGATCCATTTTATACATCAAATATGAAAAGAGATTTTTTTTATTGGTCAAATACTTCAACCTTTCATCTGATTGACAAAACAGTGATATCTATGGAAAAAGCAAATATTTGAACCAAACAAATATTACAATTTATTGTGTTTTGAGAGGTATGCCTTTTGCATCTGCTGTTACTGCAATGACAATAAACTGATTGATATATTGTGCAGCCCTAGTCAGTAGCACTTCCTACAGACCATTGCATTTTTTTTTTCAGTCCCAGTTTACTGTATTTTAATTATTATATCCTTAAATTTGTTGAAGCTTTAAACTTGTTAAGTTATATCTGAATACTTTGGCTACAACAAGAGGATGGAGGGAAAAGGCTTGGGGGAAGAATTTTTCCCTATCTGGCTTGAGATACTGACTGCTTGAGGAAGCAATACAGCTACTGGGATTAAGCTTAATTTCCATTTGCTAAATTCAAGGTAAGACCTATACCATCTTGAGATCAATAACCTACCTTTAGTGTCCAACTATGTTCCCAAACAGGCACACAGTTTGGGGATTTGTGCTGGTCACAACTTGTCAACCAGAGCATTTTGGAGTTGCTAGAATGTGTATTTAACACATGATCCTTTCAGAGCTGTATCAATACAGTTTGTGTACACTTTTTAATTCTTGTATTTTTTGTTTTTTCTTTTGTCATGTAACAATTCATATAAAGATGCCGAAAATCCTTCATGTGCGTTATGGAGAGCGAGAGCCTGCGGGGGAGTGAAATCTTGGCATGTCATCTGTGATTTAAAAACAGCTGCCTCTGACAATTAAGTTATCAGTGAGTATAGCGATTATACTAAAGATCCGCCCACAAGTCCGCACACTTTTTTAGTTTGTCTATTTTATTACAAATCTTGCCAAATCTGAGCCCCCCTCTGTTTGAGGACAACACATAAGGGATTTTAAAGCAATTTGAAGAGTTCACTGTGTTCTGCATGAAGTAGCCTTCCTGCTTTACCCCTTTATCTGGTAAAGCAGGAAGAAAAACTCAGGCTTGAATACCAATCACAGCATTTTTTTTCCCTAATTTAACAAAATATTTTGAATAAGATCAAATTAACCAGTTTATTTGTTATTGTGATTTTTCAAGTGTGCTAGAATTAGACAGCGAAACAATCTGATAATTTTTACAGAGCAAATTCTATTGTTTCAAATTCTATTATGCAGTTATAACACGTTTCATGACAATAATCTAAACAATGAAATTGTTTCCTCAAAAAGTTGGTTAAAGTCAAATATACATTATTTATATACCACAAATTCCTGTGCCTCACTATTTCTTAATGAGAGACTTGCCACATAGATTTTTTCAATTTCTTGATTTTATTTAAATATATCACAACCAAATAAATATGTATTATACTAAAATCTCTTGCAGGAATAATGTGGTTGTGTTTTTCTATTCAGAGAAGGTAAATGTCTTCAGTTCCCCATGCTGTTCATTTTACCCCATGCTGTTTTTCTCATCTATTAAAAGCATCATGTTTCAGATAGATTTACTTCACGTTTTACACTTTCTTAAAGCATTTTGAAATAACAAAAAAACAATTTCATCCTATGTTCGGTGAACCAGTGGTATTTAATCGCTTTCAGGATAGCTCTATCATCTCATACTAGTCTTTCTTCCAACAGTCAAGAGGACTGTGTCGTGGCTAAAGGGATACAATTTATTCCAGCTGCCATCTGTGATCCCTCGGCCTTTCAAACAGGTGATTCGTTTCATTTGCAAGAACAGATGGCAAGGCCTGAAGCAACGCTGAGGCTGCCTTTTCTTCAGAATTGTTGTGACAGTTTTACCTTCATCAAAATTACTTGACATACCAGGTGATAAAAATAAAACAAATGAGTTAAACAAAGAATTAGCAGAAATAGCGTTATCTTTTTAATGATTATATCACATTCCTAATGACTGAAGGCTGTGATGAGCTTAGTTTTTTTCTGACTTTAGGCAAACAACTAAATAGATACAACAATGATATAAAATAATGTTTTGATAATATAATAATGTTTTAGTTCATCAAATATGGTAAGGTGTACCAAGAACTATTTACAAGAGAGCCTGCTAAAAAAAATATTGTTTCAGTGAGTGTCTGTATGGGACTTTGTTTAATAAAATAAGTTTTGCAATCGTCATTAGCCTCAAATAAAAACAAAGTAATCCTTAAAGCTATTTAGCTGCCATGTTTTGTTGACTCGGTGTTCATCAGGGCCACAAAACTGTTGCAACACTCCCCAAATCATTTAAAACACAGCAAGAGCCAACACACAAAACAACAAAAGTCAAAACAAAAGTCATGACATGTTTGGATTTTTGGATTTCCTGCCTCTGTGCTCAGTTAACATTTCATTAAACCCAGAAGAAAATCACCTCTGCCTCCCTGCCTCTGCATTTGGGTCAACAAACTACAACCAAATCCTGACAGTCTGGACCCTAGGCTGTCAGAGTTTTGGTGGAAAAATACATTTGGCCAGATTCCTAGAAAAAAGAGCTGCACCATCCAATCGGGATATTGTATTATTATTTATATAATACTATTTTTCATGTAAAGATGGGAGCACTTGGCATGTATTCATATCCTTTTCAAGCTGCTCTTTTTTCTGTGTAGCAATAAGAAGAAACTGGAGAATAATCAAGATGGCTGTTCCCGGCCAGTGGTATAACGAGGAGGCAGAGCAGCAGCTCCTCCAGCATATGCAAAACAAGATATGTAACACGGCTACTGAAGCACCAGGTATCAGCTATCAGCCTGAAAGGAGAAAAATAGATGAAAAGGGACCTAAAAGCATAACTGTGACAGAAGAAGAAACAAACTGCATATAAATCTCAACACATCTGGAGAGTTTTGCCAACTACCGCAAACTAGATCTAAACTCTAACTGCAATCTATCTATCTATCTATCTATCTATCTATCTATCTATCTATCTATCTATCTATC
>NW_015150528.1:658707-661806 GCF_000732505.1 Cyprinodon variegatus | reverse complement strand
TATATATATATATATATATATATGTGTAGAAATAATTTTTTTGACATTGGAATTGTGGGACAAGAGGCTTAGCTCACCCAATATCAGATATTTCCCTTGACTTTCTTGCTTTCAAACACATGGACTGAAGTCCTGATACCAGCAAACCCATCAGAAACATGCAAATGAGACTGCACAGGCTCATATAATCTGATAAACATCCTCTATTGAATACCAAGTGCCTAAACACAATTTCTGCCGGAAATTATAGTGCTGATGAGCAGAAGATAGGTTGTTATGAATGGAGGTATAAAAGCCCAACAGGGATTTTTAGTCACCGTCCTATTGTCTTTGAAATACATGCTCATCGAAGCTCTTTCACTACACTAGAAGTAAAAAAAAAAAAAATTCTAACATCTAATTAGTCAAGTACTCTGACCCAGATATAATTTACTGGATATGGAAACAGAGGACAATATGCTTGCAGGCAGTGTGTCTTAGAGGGCTATCTTATCTGTGAACACTGAATCCCAATAGATACAACTCACAATCTGCTCCTCCCATACATATCATAACCAAACTGTGCTGTCTGCCGGTATCTGCCCACCAAAGTCCTTGAAAGCATAATTAGGACTTGGATTCTGATGCATCATATGAGCATTTCTAAAATGTTTTTTTTTTTTTTATATATATTATGTATAAGATGTTTTTACTGATAGTTTGCTTCAGTTCCTCTAATTCAGATACCCACACCTATGTTGAAATAGCAGAACTGTTGTTTTTCTCCAGTTTCACCTTGACATACGATGAAGGTTATTTCTTAGCTATATCGATCCGATCAGAGATGCAGATCACATTCTGTGGGAGTGGCTGTTTGGATAAGGGCTTTGAAGCTGATAAGTGTGACTGTCTGCTGACATTGGCTAGTGGCTGAACTCATTACACTAATGAATGTGGGGAAGGGTAGAGGGTTACTGAAAGATATGCTGTGAAGGATTCTTTGAGAGGAGAAGCGAGAGTCGAACAGACTGACCTTTTCAAAGACAGAAAAAAGAGAGATATAAGGGATATAGGCTGGCTGCGTCAGCACTATCTGAAGAGAAGGGCCCTAATGGCCGACTTGTACAAAATCATCAAGTTGTCAAAAAGTTCCGAATGCTTTTATGATTGAGTTCCCTAATGTGATATGGGTTGATAGAAAGCAGCTGTGGGATTGTTTTCAAATAGCTTTCCCTTCCACACAGTGTGGATGATGAATGCATAACTTGTGTTCATAATTGCTTTTTATTTGGTTTTCATAACAGCTACATCGATACATTGGAAATGGTGATATCTTATATTTATAATGAAGAAAGTCAGCAAGCTCATGCAAAGATAAAAAGGAGAATTATTACCAAACTGTTTCCTGCCTGTATGCTGTTCTACCAGATGTATTGTCCTTTTCTCAGATACTGTTTGATAAGTACACTGTAATAACTTTAAAACATCTATAATATGTTTGACTTTCCAAACTCTATTAATGTAGCAATAAATTCTCTATTCTGGTTGTTGGGGTTCCCAAATACAATACTGAAAGAAAACATATGTTCTCATGTTTCATGAGGAAGCTTGCTTCTACTTTCTAAGCTAGGGTTGGGAACAGCTAAACATTTCAAAGCTTTTGGATGATTTCCTTTTTTACTTTGCTCAGAAGACGGAAGTAAAAAAAAGGGTTAAAGCTCATTGGGCTCGGTGACAAAGCTCTCTTAAATATGCCACAACAGATACTAGACATACATGTATGTGGGCACTAGTTGCAGCTGCTAGCTAATTACAAATAGATACTGTACCTTACTGTTTGATACAATCAAGCACTCCTTTAGATTAGACCCAATGTATATTTACCCAAGTCAAATCTTGTCATTATGGTTTTATAACTTGTGAGATAGTATTTTAGCTTGACTGAAGGAGATTAGGCAAGTTCAGTTTTAAGTTAATAGTGGACATTGATTTTACATTATATTTAAAGATAATTTAAGAATTTATTGTATGATTCCCTCTCCCTTATTAATACCAATCACAAAATAGGTATAACATGATATATATTTATAACATGACGCCCCAAGAGTTCATAAAAAAAAAAAAAATCTCAGAAGTTTTTAATGCCATCTTCCCACTCTGCCATGACCCTCAGATGAGACACATACGTATCTTTAGTGGTTTTAAATTATGTGTTTGTTTAATTTGTTCCAATTTTAAGATACTGACAGGGCTGAATACGGTAAATTATACAAGTTAGTTAAATCTACACTGTCCTTAATATCAAGTATAATACATTTTACACAGTTATATATTAGAAAACCTTTAAAGTTGAATAATTTTTTATTTTATCTGCTTTAGATAATCCAGATAATTACCTAAAGAGGACTATGCCACACATCCTTAATTACAATAGAACTGTTACAATGAAATATTATATCATAAAGGTATCAGAGAGACTCTTTTTGGCCCTACTGAGTAAGTAAATAAGCATCTATCGGGACCCCTGTTGGTTACTAAATGGTATGAAATTAAAGATGACATCATATACCTGCTTCAACAAACCTACCGTACTTTTGAACGAACAGGCAGTGCTGTGAGGGCCTATTCTTTTGATTTATTTAAAGCATTTAATACATTATTTGCTTTGGCTAACTTCAAAAGAATCAGGTGAGGCCTCATCAATTGCCTGGATCAAAGTCTATACCTCACAAACACACCAGATTTTAAGGGTTGTGTGTCTAACCAGGTAGTTAGCAGGACAGGAGTACCCTACAGGTCAGGCATTCAATTAAAAAACACTGACTCCTGCCATTAGAAGAAATAGTCTGATGACTCCAGACATTGAGTGTATAGGAGATAGCAGGAAGGCCAGAACATAGAGCTGGTTTAATGCTTTGCAACAGATTGTAGATACAATATACTGCAATGTGAATAAATTATGGTAGGAAATGCAGAACCATTTCAAATCCAGGTGCTTTAGCAAGCTTCAGTAAAATTATCTCTACTGATCCTAGACATGAAGAAGTTTGTTTGCATACAATATAGACTCAAATAGGGACAGAAATTATAACTAACAGCCCTGATTATTGTTGACAGAAT
>NW_015150528.1:611957-657455 GCF_000732505.1 Cyprinodon variegatus | reverse complement strand
CTTATACCACAGAATAATATTTCTTCAGTTTTGCTCCCGCTCTATTTTTAAATACGCAGTAGAGGTATTTAAAGGTAGTAGAGGACATGTACCGGTATATAAAAAACGCGCCCTATAGTCCGGTGCGCCTTATGTGTGTGTTAAATACAGAAATGGGACACATAACTGAGAGTGCGCCTTTTAGTACGGTGCGCCTTATGGTCGTGAAAATACGGTACTGTCTGAAAGCTGTACAAAACCAAATTTCATTTTGTATACACTCTGTGTATACGAAATGACAACAAAAGTTGTCTAATTCTAAGTCTTATCTCTTCTAAAGAAAAACAACCTGGAGATTTAAGTTTTAAGTAAGAGATTGTTAAAAACTTTGAACGAAGAGATGGAAATATAAATGCTTTATGGCATTATGAAAGATGGTACTGCAATACAGTAGTAGAGTGCATGAAAGTACTTTCACCCCTAACAACAGTAAGGTAAAATGGTGAAAGAGGTCCTAGGGGGTTTGACTGACAACCTTGCTAAAAGTTTGAATTGAAAATTACTTCCAGAGGGGCAAAATGACAGTGAGTTTCCGGGTGAAAAGGCAGGCACTCTCAGAGCAGAGGCTGAAGCAGAAACAAAGATCAATTCAAAATGCCATGGGATTTTTTTCGACTTCATCTTCACAAACAACTTCAAACATGGTGGAGGAAGGTGTCTTTTTCTAGATTTTCTGTATGTCATTAGAGAACCTTCAAGCTGTCAATGAGGAATCACTCAGACAACTATTTTTCTTTTTTTGCCTCTTGCTTGCAAACCAGTCTAATCCCCTTGTGTACTTAAAACAATATTTTGCTAAAAGCTCTAGGAAAGACATTCATGAACAATTTATAAAGAGTGAAAAGGGGAAAAAATGGAAAGCAATGCACAAAAACAGCAATATTTCTTTCTTTTTTTCCTGTTTAAAAATACATTAAACCGTAAAGGACAGTGCAAACTGGGAAATCGGTAAGATTTATTTTTGTGACCTCTGTTTGACACCATCTTCCTTTCTATGCATCCTCATTAAGTCAGTACTTCTGTGCCATTTTTCACCTTTGTAGTTCTGTATTAAAAGGGGAATTAAACAGATCTGCAGCCACTGCCTTTGAAAGCTAGTTGAGTTCAAATATCTGTTAAGAGTCTAGTATGAGTCACCTTATCTTTGAGCTCTACAACAATCATGCTCATTACATTATCAGTGGTGCTGTGGTGGCTACAGTGAAGTTGTTAAGGTCTAGATACTTTATTTATAACTGTGTCATCTAAGAGCTGAGCTTTGTAGGATACTTACATTCTTCACTGCAAAATGAAGAGAGTCTTTAGAAGTCTCTGCCCAGTCTCACAAGAATGTGTAGGCTGCTTGGTAGGATTAACAGGCATATTTCTAGACTAAAACTGAAGGTATAGTTTTCTGAAGAAATAAAAATGACTTTTTAGAAAGTCAAATTGTGTAATTATATTTTAAAAAAAATTATTTGAATATATCATACCACTGTTTAATAGGTATAGATTTCAGTGTTCTGGGTGTTCCAGAGTCATGATCAGAAGATACAGTATTTTCAATGGGTAATTGAACGTTATTACTCAAATTATAGCCTTAACGAAAAGTGACTGGTAAAGCAATAAAAAGAATCTTAATCTCAACAAATCCACACTGAGAGTATCCTGAAAATAATTTAGCGAGTGAGGTCAAGAGTGAGAACCTGTGGCTTGCTCCCCCAGACATATTTTAATTCCATTATTGAAGTCTGGACATTTTCACAGCATTAAGGAGCAAAAACATTATTTTGACTTTTGAAAAGGCTTGGCAGTGTATTTGTTTCTCCTCTCTCTCTGCTGCCAGATATTATAAACCTGATTTTTATGTCATGTTTCTTTTGAAGGGCTGCTCAGTGGCGCAGTGGGTAGCACTGCTGCCTTACAGCAGGAAGGTTCTGGGTCCGATTCCCGGCCCAGAGTGTTTTTGCATGGAGTTTGCATGTTCTCCCTGAGCATGCATGGGTTCTCTCCGGGTACTCCGGCTTCCCACAGTCCAAAAACATGACTGTTAGGTTAATTGGCTTCCCTAAATTGTCCTTAGGTATGTGTGAATGGTTGTGTGTCTTTGTGTTGCCCTTCAACAGACTGGCGACCTGTCCAGGGTGTACCCCACCTCTTGCCCATTGACTGCTGGAGATAGGCACCAGCACCCCTCATGACCCCACTCGGGACAAGCGTGTCAGATGATGGATGGATGGATGGATGGATGGATGGATGGATGGATGGGTTTCTTTTGAAGATTATGTCTACAGATGGTTAAAAATGTCACAAAAGACATTCCAGTATCATTGAAATTAGGTCCTTCATATCTACTTGGATATTCAAAATAGACTCCCCGATCCTATTACGGTACACTAATATGTTGATGATGGTGCCTAATATAACACATTTCTATTATAATCTTAAATAATGCTTCAACTATCATGCATTAAACATCTCTATCTTTCTCTTCACTGCTCCTCTTGCTGCTTGGCCCAAAGAGGAGTTCGGTTTGACTTGGCTTTTTCCTCCCTATCCTGTTTTTTCTTGGGTGAAGAATATAAGCATAGTCAAAAGCTAAACTGATAGAAATAAAAACAATATGCATTTCAACATTATTTTTTAATGAGTTTTTAACTCGTTATCATGAAACAAAACTAATGGTTCCCTGGTTCCAGAGCAGCCCAATGAGCTAGTAAATCTAGCTATTAATATGTATAAATATATATTTAAAAATGCAAATTTAGTCAAGTATATAAAATAAATATAGTATTCTACAACATTACAGCAGTTGTTGATCAGGCATTTTGAGGCTTTCTGAAGAACAATTTTTTTCCAACTTTTTTATTTCAATTAACATGTCACAAGTACAAAGCAATGATATGAACTCTCTGCATTTAACCCATCCCCTCGGGGACCAATGAGCTGCCACTGTGCGGTGCTCGGGGAGCAGCATGGGGTTATGGGTCTGTTGGGGAGCCAGATTGGCGGTCTGTGGGAGTGGGGCTTGAACTCAGTTTCAAAGCTCTAAGCCCTAACCACTAGGCCGTCACTCGCTACAGTGTTGACTCTTGACGTAAGGGAAAGAAAATGTATTATTATTATTTTGAAAATTAACCAGATGTTTGCTTTTGCTTCTGCTCACAACTCCTGTCACGCCCATTCTGTCCTCTGTCGTCTTGCTGCATTGTACTCACGCATCTGGGAGAAATTTAAAACAGGTTCAACATCCAACACTCACAGCTGAATAAAGGTTTGATTTTCAGCTGAAGATGTCACTAACATATCAATTGCATAATGGATGTTGATTCTGTCAGTGGAAACTGACTGCAGACCAGTACCAACAAAGTTAAGTCAACTTTGGTTCGATCTTTCCTTGCTGTCTGAGTAGCTCCCAGGGCTGAAATATTTCCTCATGGAAATGCTTTTTTTTTTTTTTTTTTTTTAAACCATTACCAACAACTTAAGCTCCTCTCCACCTGCATTAGTAGCTGGATTTGATTCTCTTCCAGAAATTGATGGACTCACTAGGCGATAGCTTGTGTGTGGCAGCTACCATAGCGACAGTGCATGTTGACTTACGATGATTAAACAGTCACGCAACTTTTGGCTCTTCAAATATAAAACCCCTCACAGTTTAGTGGGATACTAAGATTATCATTCTACAGGCAGTTTCACTGTTTTAGTTCATATCACCAGTTAAGCAATAAATAAATTAATAAAAGGTAGTTACAGCCCAGTGCACATACTGTATATCTATTTTAGAACTTCAACAACGCCAGTCTTAAATGTGTATTCTGCTGTTTGTTACACAACATTAATTTGTACGTGTGACTTTATTTTGACTTTATGGCATCATTTTACTTGATTATTTGGAAATAAATATATCGCTTCATATCAATAGAAAAGTGGTACAGTTAGGGGTAAGACAAGTGTGTTGTACCTGAGAAGAGACAACATAGAAAAATATGAACATGGACTCTAAAAGAATGTTACTGTAAATGGTAAAACCATGTCTCTCAGACTGTAGGTGATGTTAGACAGACTGACTTACACCATGTACACGGCATATGAGTCTGGAAAGGCGCAGTTAGAGCTCCATTTTAAAGGTGGGACTAACAGAGTCAGCGGAAATGGTTTAGAACCAATCAGATAACTAAGGAAGTGACTAAATTGTCTTTTGTTTCAATGAAAAAATCCCTTTCAACAGCAGCCAGCAGTTAAAATATCTGAAATAAAGTGCATCATTAAAATATAGATCCATTGCCTTGACAATGATGTTACAGAAGAGTCCTGTTGCATTATGAGCCTTCCTTTTAATTAAGACTATTGTTTACCCAGTGGTGTCTACTTCCTTGGCACAGGAGGGTTTAGCCATTGCGAAGCCATCTATTGATGTAATTAATAAGCTATTTAATTAAAGCTATTTGCATGTTCAACTAAGCAGGTTGTATGTCCAAACCTTTTTATTATCTTCATGCCTCAATCAATATGCATGCTCTTATTTCTTTAATATGTATTTTCATTTATGAAAAAATTAAGGGACAACACATATTACAATGAGCAAATATTTTACTATCAAATCCCTAAGTGCTTGAGTTGCCATTTGTCCCATGCCTGCACCAACATCAGTATAGCAGCTAGACCAGAAAGAACACAGCAGTGAGAAAATCAACCATCTGTGAGGTCAATTTTACAGTGAACTAAACAGTTATTGATTCACTGGTCACCTGATGAGTCCTAAAGGTCCACTGGTATTTCCAAAAGACTGGTGTGGGTTTTTGAATGAGAATTTTTGGGATAATTTCTTTCTTGCACCTTTTTGCAAAACTTTCTGCAAAAAAAAAAAAAAGAAAATAAATAAATAAAAAAAGAGAAATGGACACATATTGGCTGAATGAACACACTACAGAGGAACTGTTCAAAATGGCTGCACAATGCCTCAGGTTACACCAGAGGGAGACTTCTGGTGCATCCAATAATGAGGGCAACATTAGCTGGATTAATGATTTACATAATCTACAATTTATACACAGTCCCAAAGCAGTCCAAGTTCTAACACTTTGCTTATATGTTCTTCAAACCTTCTGTACATCCCAAGAAACAGAAATAAAAAAGTTGATATGACCATAAAAGCCAGTCCAACTTTTGTGCCAAGTCAATAAACTGTAAGTGTGAGATGGTCGACCTTTTCACAGTTTAACAAAGCAATTCTCCCTCATGCTGAAGAGGTAATGCAGTTTGTCCAAAGGCTTTGTTCATTAGAGGATGAACAGTGGTCTCAATAGTATTTCAGAAAATCCCTGCTTCAGTCGTTTTTTCAGACCATGATAAGCACAACCTGCCACAGAGGCATTATTAACCTCACAGTGGTGGGGAGGGAGGAGAGGGTAACACTGCGTCTAGTCAAGAATTCTTAGAATTTTGAAATGATGGATCACTGGAAAAAAAACAACGCTTTTCCAACCTCCAAACTAATGTATATATCATCCACTGCAGGGACCACAGTAATGTTTTTATTGCCCACCGTTTCTCCTCATCTTCTCATTTCTCCCGAGTTTCACTGAAAGCTGGCCAGATTTGAACGATAAATGAAAATAAAAATGCAGCAAAGATCTAAGCTGCTTGAATAAATAAAGAAATGAGCACAGCTGCATGTGATTTGTTTTTATAGTTGGCTGAGTATTTCAGTGCTGAGCTGGCAAATGCTGAAGTTTTAGATGTAGAAGTACACAAACCAACAAAATATGAGTACCTCTCTCTTAAGAGAAAGAACATTAATTGAAACCATAACTTTAAGGAAATGTTTACAAAATGGTTATGGAACAACAAAATGTCAGAGTGTAAACTCTTAAAATATGCTTTATTTTGTGCCTAATATAGTTTAAGTCAGTCTAAATTGATACAGAAATAATTTGCCCACTCAACTTTAAAACATGCCATACTGATGTGTATAAACAAATGTGAAAAAATGAATAAAAAGAATAGATCTGACTGAACAAAAACAAATGCTGACTAAACTTGAAATAGAAAGTCAAATGAAAATTGTAACCTTTATAATGAATTTTCAGCACCAAGCTTACATACTTTATGAACAGTAAATGAGCCTTTATAGCTTCTAATAAGTGATTACAAGATTACACCACTTTTAAAGGTCCCAAAACTCACGTTATAAACCGTCTATAAGAGTCTTATGTGTGCTAAAGCCCTTGTATGGGGTTCACAAAAGAATGTTCTGTTTGACAAGCATTCCCCTTATGATGTAATAAAGGGAACTAAGCTGTCCAGAGCAGTCTGTAGCAACCAATCGGTCAAGCTACAGTACTGCCTTCAGCGGATGTATTATGCCGCACTCTAAGTCGCTATCTTTACAAACTCTTAAGGGCTGGTTATACTCCCCTCAGCAGTGTATCGCAGTGAGCTTGTTGCAGATACTTTATGTATATTTATGCCCAATATTGAAGCGTGGTCTGCGCTATGTTATTCAACGCCACAACGCAAGAGGGAAAATCATGAACTAGCTGTGGGTCTAGATATGGCCGAGGCGGTGAGGAAGTGGGGGCAAGTTTGTGTGACAACGGAAGGACATGAGGGTCAAAAAAGGTGGAGATCCAGGTGGAAAAAGGGTTCCAGCGTTCTCGCGCACCTCGCTCTTCTAGCTGGTAAGTCTTCGGGAGTCGTTTTCCACAATGGCGTTCATACAAACAAAACAAGCCCATAAGAAACCAAACAGGAAATACGCATAGTGTAGAGCGGATGTAGATTTGACCAATCAGAGGCCTCCTGTCTGCAGCACTTTCTGCGGTCACCTACAATTTTGGAGAGGTGAACCGGAGCGTCTGCGGAAGGGGCGGGGGTAGATTTGCATTCACTGCGACAAGCACGCAGAAGACCTGGTTTCTCAGTATAAATTAGCCTTTACTGTTTGCCATGGTTGCAGGTTGTGGCATGGCCTTCAGGAGGAGCTAAAATAGCTCATCCAGAGGAGGGCTGAATATGGACATTTTCGGTAAAGGCTGCCAGAATAATCTGAGAGAAATATCCTGCACACATGGCACAAACATGTTCTGGGGCTTCGTTAATATTTTTTTAATTTTCAAATGTAGCATAATATGGGAACTTTAACCGATTCCTCATATGAAAAATGTATTTATATAGCACCAATTCACAACCCATCTCATCTCAAGGAACTCTATAGCAATACCTCACACCAAGCATGCAGAAACATTGGAGAGGAAAAATTCCATCTAAACTAGAAGAAACCTCGGCCAGAACCAAGCCAAAGACTTGATGGTATCACCAATGCAAATTTGTAGATGATCCTTTAGGTTATATATACTGATATCATCATGCCCAATACATCAACGCTTTCTCACCTATTTTACATCTTCCCTTCACGTATATAGATTTAACATAATTGTTATTCTTGCACTTTAATTTTTCTTGAGTGTGCATTTATTTATATATATATACCAACAACAAAATCCAATTTTAATGATCATATAATTTTTGAATATATTCATAGGCTAATTTACTCCAATGTTTAGATGATGGATTAGCCAATGAGCTTTCTCTGTTTGTTTTTTTTAACACCTTCTCTGATTCAGATATTCTTAGGCTCTCCTAAAATAGTTTTTCATAGGATGCCTCTTAATTAACTTTTCTCTTACCAAAGTCATCACTAAGAGTTTATTATAGTTTTAGGTTTCTTTCTGAATATGGGTTATGCCCTTTAGGAGGCTTGCCATACCTCTGATATATATAGTAAACTCATTAAATAATAGATTGTTTTGAAGCACAGCCCTGATGTCCTTGTCTATTCCACCTATTACTGTAGCTATATCAGACTGTAGATTTCTTGCAGTCATGTGAGGGTTTTTTTTTTTTTTTGGAAGTTAATTGGTCATTAAGGGACCTTAGTGAAATGTTGGTTTTCTTTTGCATTTAGGGAGGTTTTCATTTGTTTTAACCTGCCCTCTATTTCTGCCAATAGGGGTTCATAGGATGTCTGTAAAAATCTTCATATATCCATGCCCATGGCTATTCAGGTCTGATTAAACAGTCTCCAGTCCCTTCTTGTACAGATTTTTTTTTATGTTTTGCATACACTGTATCGTCACACTTCCATGAACACTTCCCCTGGTGAGGTCTACTGTAAAGGACTCTCACATGCAAAGCAAATGGAGGATCGTTGTAGAGCTCCTCAAGGCTTTATAAAGCTCTACCTTAGCTTTGAGTCATAAGACCTGTCAAACAGCTTTAGCAATATGATATGGGGGTTAAATTATGACATTGCTTTCTTACCAATTACAGTGCATCAGCACCACATCATACAGTTTGGTTACCGTAATAACTTTATATCTCATCTGGTTCAAAATGATGCATATGGAGCAGAGCAGTAATGTTCTGCTTTTTTGACATGCTAGATACTTTTACACTGCATTAAACAGTGTATAAAGCTTAGAGGACAAATGTCTTTTTAGTGAAAGTACTCTCTAGTTCTTTAGCATTGAAATCCTTTTTAGTAATAGGGGTTAGACATCAAAAAGTCCTCTGGATTCAACAGCTCTAAACCCAGACTGTATATAAATGTCCATTAATCTGTACCACAATGATGCAAATACTGTACCTCCATATAAAAAAAGCTTTGCTTCATCCCACACAGTCGGCACCTGAAATGAAACACCTGCAGAATAAATCCAGTTCATTGACAGTCAAGCACTGGACACAACCGCTCAACCAAACTGCAGTTTTAGGTTCAACAGTATGACAAGGAAAGAAAATATGAAAGCTGTGTGAATAATTTTAGCACCTCATTGAGTGGAAGGGCTGTGGAGGTATTTTGCTAACCTCAACCCTGTCCAAAAGTCATCTCTTTCAATGGTTAAATACACTGTAGATCATCAAGCAAAAATAAATAAATAAATAGACAATCCATAACTTTTGTAGGACCTGGACCCTGAACATCTAGACACGAATGTTGTCAGAGTAGCAAATTGGTTTTAAAGCCTCCAGCAATGACTGAACTGTGCAACACTTTCTCAAAAAGCAAACCTTTAAAGGAGGTTCAGTAATCTTTACAGAGGAGCATTTTTTAATATCTGCACTTAGAAATGAGAGAAAACCAAACAAAAAAATGAAGGACAAGAAAAAGTTACATCAGAGCATAATTCTTTCAAAGTTTTATAGAGTTTTACCTCAAGAAATAGGAATAGCTGTTCTCTTTGTGACACAGTGCTTAAAATGATGTGCCATATGATCACCGACTTTCTTGGATGTGAGAAGCTTTTCTAATGCCACAATGATTTAGAAGTTGAAGCTAAATTATTTACATTTTTACTCTGAATAAAACCACATTCCAAGATCGTGGGAAAGTATGGTAGTTTGTACTGTAAGTATTTGACACTGTTCCTTGCTTTACTTGTAAAACCATGGTGTGAATTTCAATTGTATACATAAATGTTGTCAAGATGATGTGACAATCACGTAAAAGTTGAAATATTTTTGGACTGGAACTATTTGAGAGATAAATAGGGACCCCCTTGATTCAGGCCAGTAGTTAAGAAAAAAGAAAATCAATAGGCATTGTCCTACGCCAGAAAAGGTCTGACAAGGTCTTATCAAAACAGACAGATTGAAATCCTTGAACCATCTGGAGAAGCAGGTTTGTACATTTCTTGGCAGTCCTCTCCTCTGTTGCTCCTTTATATGCAGGTTAATTTCAACATGAGGCAGAAGGCGGTAAAAACAGCATTCATTATCATATGACTTAGATGAAGGTCGATGGCTTAATATGCTGTCTTGAACAATGTAGAATTACCATTCATATACCCTATCTCTTTCTGTTTGTTTTGATGGGCCAGTTCCTGTGGAACTTGGCTTTGGGTCAAAGACATATCATGTTTTATGTGCAGACAGATGCATCGCTTTGAAAAAAAAATTAATATGGTCCTCTGAACAATTGGTCCTCGCATCAATAAAGTAGATCAAATTACCTACTTAACCTTGACATCAATGAACCCACAGACCGTTTGAAGCTTACTCAAAAACACACTCATTTTCATCAGTGGTGCAGATGCGTTAACCTCTTTGTGTTTTAAACTGAGGTCAAACAGCAGCCCTGTTTGCAGGCAGATTAGATAATCTTTGCTCATGTGCTCTATGGTATTTTATCACACAGTGTTCCAGTTTGAGTCCAAGACCAGGCTGAAAGACTAAATATTACTGTGATGTCTGTGCATGTAATCCTTGCAGTTTCATCTGTTTGAAAACAGGACTAACTTCAGAGGTCATTTGGTAATATTACAGAACAAATCCAAAACCAGTGTGGGACAGCAAGGGATTAGTGCTGAGATTCTGGGTGGAACGGTATGAGATGCAGGTTCTCCAGCTAAAGCACTGTTAACGGAGCAAAGTTTTCTCTCTGTCCTTTGTGAAGTCCTATTTTTTCCATCTTTTTGGGGTTCCCATGATGCAATAGTCATGCTGAATTAATTATTGCTGGTTTTATTGTTGTGCCAGCTGCAGGAGAGAAAGGAAAATGAAATAAATAACTTTTGCCTTTGTTTCCTTAAGGTCAATGCTTTATTGATTGTTCCACTGATTTTAAAACAACTAGGGTTTTCCTTTTCCTCTTTTCACAGAGATTACTGCAAGTCTGTGTTTGCACCTAATCTATACAGGTAAAGCAAACCAATCGGGTAAGCATTTTCTATGCAAGCAAGCAAAAACAAAATGGAATTCTTAAGCAGGTGCAAGGGCTGTTTTTATATGTTCCTTATTCCAGGCAATAAGTAAAATGATAAACATTAATTATTCAGTTTAACTGTCTATATTGAGGAATTGAGAGTAATCTATCATTTACTGTAATCCTATACAAACACAATGGAGACTCTGGATTTTAAAGCCTGGTTACAATGTGAGTGACACTGACCAAATGTTAGCCAGATATTTATAAGGAGCTCAGCTGTAATGTTTTATTTTAGTTATATTATATTATGTTAATTTAAGGAGTATTTGTCTCCTCTCCATCTTTTCAGTGGGAAATGTAGCGGAATTTATAGAAACATATCTTTTTCAGATCACATCTACTTAATTGAGATCACACCTGAAAAACTATAATAATCAGAAATACTTACAGTTCTCACGTCCATTCCCCTCATTGGTGTGCTGTTAATACACATTAATTAGGCATAATAAGGATCTTGACCAGTAGCGAGAGATGGTGATGCATGTTAGCAACTTTGATTGGAGTCCATCAGAAAAACAAAAAATGAAGAACTAACTCATTAACAATCTTTCTTCTATGGATGGTGGGGTCAAAGCAACCTAGCATGTACGTTACAGACTGCAGCTTTGAAAAGCTGAGGCACTGTATGCCCTTTATTTCTGAGACGAATCAACCAGTGATGTTTTCTGTGGCTTTACAATGTAAATAACCCACTTATCTTTGACTGAAAGCTGCATGTACAGCACAACTTACTTTAGGCTCATTTCAGAATAAAATAAACTTAAATCAGCATGAGGTAACTGCCTTCAGCGTGCCCCATATCCCACAGCAAAAGCTTACTGTCGCTCAATGTTGATTAACTAGCCAAGAGATTAAAAGTCACAAAGCAACTAGTGCTGCACCAATACCAGTATCGTGCAGGGCCCTGATACTGCACTAAAATGGTAGTATCTGTATCGGCGAGTACCAACAAATAGGACACCGATACCTTTTTGAGACCCAAAAGTTTATTCAACTATTGTTACCCATTACAGGTTGGCGATAAAAAGTTCTAATGGATTCAGTTTGTATTAGTCTTTTTCCTGCCTCACAAAGGTAGGCAGCAGCTTGTTCTTCATATATACACACACACATCCATTTAAAACAGGTGGTATTTGTATGGTATCGGTATTGGCCAATAGTGCATAGCCAGCTTTCGGGGCCAAAAAATGGCATCGGCGCAACAGTACTGCCAATGCTGATGGCTTTACAGTGGGCTTTTGTAAAGCTGTTTTACTTAATTCCAGAACAAAAAGACTCTGCAGAGGAAGGTGCAAATGTGGGTTTCCACCCAGAGACAGCACTCACCTCTGACATCTAATTTCCACACTTTTATACTAGCAGCTTCAATGTAAACACACTTGGACTACCTCATCAAAAGTAGTGAAGGCCAGAGATGATTGTAGCCCTTTGTGCTACAACTCATCTAAATGCTGATTTTTTTTTTCAGATACGGTCTTCAACCTTTCATACAACATATGCACATGTGTCTGCTACAAAGTTACAGAGTTATAATGACAAAGATTCAGTCATCATCAGTTCCAACCTACTGTACTTTGCTACTGGGCTAGATTGCAAGATGAGATGGGTATCAATGAGTTTTTTCTTTATTTTTTTTGTTGGTAATGGAGTGCAGGCTTGATGATATAAAAATTGCAGAGGGCACATTTCAACCACGTTTTTCTTAACATTACATTCCAGATGACCGTTAAGGAACAACACAAGTGTCGATATTCAGCATACCGGTAGTTTTTTCTGTTTCCATTGTCTTACATGCTGTAAATCAATCAAATTAAGAAAGTCAAATACTTATTTTCATCTAAGAATTAGGAATAAATACAACCTACCCCGCATATGTCAGCCATTCTTTACCTCTATATATTTGCTGCATGTCTTGAAATATAGTTAAGGAAATATGCAGAAACATTTGCTTGTGAAGCTATATTTTCAACTGAAAATTTGAGTATAGCCGTTATTGTAAAAATACAAATAATTTTTTTCATTGAAATAAAATCTTACCAGCTTTCAGCCTTGAAATGCATCATATGAGGATAGGGGAGGTATGGCTAAATACTTAAAGAATAATATGACTTCTTTCTGTGCCCTGCTGTTAGAAATTATGGTCTTACAATTCTCCTCATCTTACAATCTGTCACCAGTCTCTCTATGGTGTCAGGATTCTTCCAATAGTCCACACATGAAATAAATACTCATAAGAGCAGCTTTAATTCATACAGACGCTCATAAGACTAATCCTCACATGCATGTACAACATGTTATGTGTGCACATAGTGTTACACTGGGCCACAATCTATCCCACATGTGCCTGTTCCTTCTCTGCGCATGTGTGGTTTGATTTCCATGTTCGCAGCTTCCCTCTTCCTTGTATGTGGACCAATTTCTGCTTGCTCATGTCAATCTGAATGCGTAACACACCGGACAAAGCACTTCGCCTGTGATTGGCTCATTTTTAGCGAATCCTGCGCTCTGAGTTGTGACTCGTTTTCAAGTTATCAAGCTTAAACTGTCCAATATCCAGCTAATTTCATAGGAATTTTTTTGGTAGATGGACAAACAGTGGGATGTTATTAAATAAACCCTGAGAAAAAGTCTAGCTTGTTAAGGATTATTTTTATCCCTAACACTCCGTAATAACTCCTTTCCCTTGGACGCCTTGTAGCCTTGCAGCTCTGAGGCCTGAATGAATGCTTTTATAAGTAAATGTAAAATCAGCTCTGATAAAGCAATATAGGTGAAGGGGAATTAATAGGAGATTGGTTTTTTTCCCCACCACATCCTATAACCCTTTTTAACAGGCACCCTACAGCCAGGCAAATTCCAGTATTCATCCAGACAAATTAATGTTTAATGATGGCTTTGCTTACCAAATTCCAACTCCTGAAGAGATCCGGTTAGCCTGAAGTTGCTTTGCTGGTAGGAAGAAGTGTACAGCCTCAAGAGGTGGGATTTCCCAAAAAGTATCTAATCACTGGTGGGTTGCTTTGCCTATAGGGTAACGCTTTCAAAGTGGCAAAAGTTGGCATGAGCAAAGAGAAAGAGGTGCCCACCCAAGGTAGACGGAGGATATGTGCGCGGGGAAATCAAACCACACACATGCACAGAGAAGGAACAAGCACTCGTCTGAGATATATTGGGCCCTGGTGGTGCTCTATGTGCACGTGTTACATGTTAAACATGCATGTAAGGATTAGTTTATGAGTGTCTGTTTGTGTAAAGCTGCTCGTAGGAGTATTTATTATGTGAATGTACTTTTGGTAGAATCCTGACGCCATATCTCCACTAACTCTGCAGAAATAGAAGTATAGCATACTCTACGCACAGCACAACACCTTATTTTATAATATATAACACAAAATTACATTTAAAAGCTACAATATAGTTATGTAATATATATAAAATAAATAATATATATCAGTTTGCATTTCTGATGATTATATTAGTAATGACAATCTCGCAAATGGCTTTATTGAACACACTACTGTAGCTTCATAGCAAATAATATGCTTTTCTTATCTCCATCAGTTTAACTCAGGTGTTAAATTCTACTGTAGATGTGATGTCTGATGCAAATCATGCAGGATGTACTTTTTATATTGTTTATAATATTTTGATTTGTTACTTGGTTATGTTTTTATGATGATCTTTTCATATTTCAACATTTGGATGGAATTTTTGTTTCACCTGGAAATTGAGCTATTTTTACAATATTATAATCAATAGGTAATTTGGTGCCTGAATGATAAAAATTCCTCAGACTCCCATGTTGTCAATCCCTATATATGTTTTTTAACTCTATGCAAATTCATTACAGCTGAACTTAGAGAGTTTAACTGAAAAGTGGCAGACATAGAAGAGGACCGAAGATTTCAGACTTGAAGATAAAAATGTAAATGTCAAAATCATCATAAAATTAGTTCACAGAAGTACCATCATTGAGCTACATCTGTTCATATAAAAAGTACTTTCATGTTATAAATGGGTGAAAAGAAAGATATATACACCATCTGTTCCTCTACACCCATAAAACTATAATGCCCTCAATAAAAGATGGATGTGTTTTGTGTTTTGAAATAATAAAAGCATGTCTTCGCTGACAAACTGAAATGGCAAATTGCTGCTTTTAGTTCCCATCTGCTGGACACAGGAGGAGGGGGATGTTGTTATCCAGGAAAAAAATCAATACTAAAGAGATATTACTTTCTCAGAACACAATGATTTGTTTTGGTTCTTCACATTTAATAAACAGGCCACAGGTTCCTAAATGGAAATCCTTTACTTTTACACCTGTATTTTGAAATTATTAACAACAAATGGCCATATTTCTCCCAGACCCAATGTCTCTGACTGATGAAACTCCATGTAATCTTTATAAATTTGTCATACACATGATTGCCTGAAATCTCACAGATCAGCCAGTATTTGCTCTTTGAAGTGAGTAGAGATTTCAGCATCAAGCTACGGCGTCGAGTGAACACAGCTGCAAGTAAACACCTTGTTTTGATGCTTTGCATAATTTCAAAAACGTATTGGTTGGTGGTTCCGCCATATATGTCTTTCTGTTCTCATTTGTGATGCAGTGTGAAAACAAGCTGTGCAAACGGTTTGTTTAATGGCAATTACAGTAAAAACAAAAAGGAAACATTTACATAATCAGTGCAAATCTGGAAAACAACCTTGATTGGAATCTAATCACAATAAAATGAGTTGAGATGTGACAAAAGTAGTTTTTTTTTTTATTCATTTGTTTGATTTCACATCATGAGGAGAAAGCAAGGTTAGAACAAACATTTAGCAAGACACTGTTGAAGCATTATTGACCAGCAAGATATACTTTTCCAGGGATAGTTCAATCATAGGGTCGAATACACAAGCTGATGACAACAGGTTGATCATTTTGCTAAAGTTTTCTCATACACTCGCTTTAACCTCTTTAACTGATTTGGTTAGTAAATACTGTATATATACCGTATAAAAAAAGAAACACAGTCTGGTAAGTTTATTTAACTATTACATACTAAAAAAGGAATCAGGTTATATATTACCAGTAATTTAATTATTACATTTGCTTTTTTCAGAGTCAATAGAATTAGCAGAGTGATATGCAGAACAAAGAAATGATTTGAAAAAGGACAAACCAGTCAAGGCTTTAAATGGGCTTACAGATACTTTCTGACTTATCTTCCAAATAGTTTAGTGTACTGGCAACTTAATTAACAGCCAGAAAAACAGTTAAGTATTTATTTGCTTTGAAAATACAGCTGCTGAAAATACAGCTGTCCCTTTCTGTAGATTTGGTGATCTTTTGGTTTTAGTTCTGTTTAGGTTTTCTTTTTGAGTTTTCATTGGTTTCATTTCCATTTTGAGTTGTTCTCGTTGTTTTTGGTTGTATTTGAGTTCTTAAATATTCCCCGTTTACTGTCTGATGCCCCCTTGTGTCAGCCTCCTGCCCCTAGCTCCCTTTTAGGTTCCTTCTTCATCATTCTTCTATCATTCTTTCTTTGCTCCTCTTGTGTGTTTTCCCTAGATGTCTCCTGTTTTATGGATTTCTGTTTTTTGTTATTTTCTGGATTTTTGCTTCAGTTGCCTCCTGTTGGTTATTGAATTAGCAAGAATCCACCTCAGCTTGGATTTGTTTCAGTCCAGCATGAACTGTCATTGGTTTGTTAAACAAACCAATGACAGATGGAGATGAAGAAATACAAGATACTGGATAAAGACATGGAAAGAACAGAAAGTTCTTGTTTAATAATCATCTTAACTATATACACAGTTTTTCACATATTGCAGCTTGTTACAAGTATTTATATGACAGTATTACTTTTAAGTCCATGAAATCCACTCTCTGCATTTGACCCATCCCCTTGGGGAGCAGTTTTACTGCATTGAGGATATTGCCGATATTTATGTCAAACAATTCCTGCTTATTTTTGTAGTTCTCAATAAATTCTCAGAAACAAAATACGAGCTATGAAAACATTATCCCCCTTTACATATTTCTTCAGGGTTTGTTTTTCTGTCACACTTAAATGTTTCTTAGCATTATTCAAATTATACCATTAGATAAACTGTCTGACTACTTGAAATTATTATTTGCAAGTATTTATGGGTGTATATAATTCAAATCCATCCTGTGGTTATTTATGAGTTCATCGTTCAAACTGACACTCAGGATGTTTGCTATTGGTGTGGCTGAATAGCAAGCGTCAGTATCTCATCCCCCACATACATAGGCTTCTGCCAATCTCTGATTTGTAGCTGTCTAAGGATTTGCCCTTGAATCACAGACATCAGACATCTGTTTGTTGATCTGTCTGAGTCGCTTGTATGGCGAGGATGCTGTCCAACTGGTGGCCTAGTTCAGTGTAAATACAGTCTCCACTCAGCCTACCTGCTGTTGCCAGAAACAGCTGCTGAGCGGAGAGGATCGGCCATTTGCTGCCTCCCTCTGAGGTTTTCAAAACACTGTCAACTAATTTTCTGTTGTGAATGATGCTATTGCATGATACCATATAATGCCATACAAAATCCTCTTGATGTTAAGAGCCAAAAAAGAAAATACGCTTTTAAGACAAGCTTGAAAAGTAGGCCGTGAATGAGCCTTTCTTTTGAACATGGGTGTGATATTCCACAGTTAAGGAGAAAAAAAAAGAAGACCTTGACAGTTGCTGGAGCTGTTGTTGAGGCAACTTCAGGGACAGAGATGCTAAGTACAGATGAGAAAGCTTAAAGTGTGATGACAGAAAAAGACCCTTAGACATTGAAACAAAAAAGAAATAAAAAAATACAGGAAACCAGTGAAGTGAGAACTTAACAGAGGGGATGTGTCCTGCTTCATCTAGACCAATTGAAAGACAGATGAGAGTGCAAGGACTGACTCACCCCAACATAAAGTCCTTTACAGTGATCTAAGCAGGACAGACTGAAAAAACATCAATCCATTTTTTTTTAGAGTTATGTGGAGGAAAGATTTCCCTTTCAATTAACTTTAAAAACCAATAGCTGTTGTTGGAGTCTCTTTAGAATTAGATTAATTTCTTTTTCGCTAAATTATTAATTTTGCACATCTAAGGTTACATGAATGATAGATCTATTTTTATTTATCTATATATATTTTTTGACCCTCATCCTTGTCAGGCTGCCTCCTGCTGTGATTAACGAGCAGAAGCAGCTGCTGTGGTTGATCTGATTCTTTGGTGAAGGACTGAGGAGTGAAACATCTTTTCTACCACCAATTTATGTTTATATTTAAATTTTTTTTTGTAAGTCAACTCAGAGGTGGTTTCTGTTATTTTTATAGGTAAAGAAAACACTTTTGGAAACCAGAAAACTCTCTGCAAGAGTATTTTATCTTTCAGTGAGTCGAAAACCTCCTCCTAAAAAAACTACTCTGGCATTTTTGGATTTTTGGGCACTTACTAGGTTGCAAGAGTAGCCGTAACAGGCGTAATTTATTCTTTAAGATAGAAAAAGAGGTAAAAGTAGCTTTCAATCCTTGGTACTATATAAACAAATATTTAGCTTATGTTGAACATGAATTTCACTCATATATGACAGCTAAATTACACCTTTTTAAAATTTTTATTACTGAAAAAAAAAGAACAATAAATATAATAGTGAATACATGGGGCTGACTACTATTTTGCGATTAATTCAAAATGAAAATACATAGACATTCTGTGAATATATTCTAGAATTGCTGCATTTTTCAATCGAGTTTTTAAATATAAAAAAATAAAATTCTCTAGTAGATGGAAAAGCTGTTATTGGCATTACAGCATTTAAACTTACCAGGGTTGATTTCTTGTTCTTATTTCATCTTTTTTTTTTTTATCCAGCTATACTCAGGTTTATACAAGACCTTGGGTTTATACGAGAGGTTTATACAAGACGACTCAGGTTTATACAAGACCTCTTTATTGAAAGAAAGAAATTGAAAAAAATTGCAGTTATTTTAAATCTTGATCAACAAAAACTACATTTATGTTTTTAACAGTTTCACCCATGCAATGCGGTTACATTATTTCAACCACCCCATGTGAACATGATTAAAATTACACAGAGAACTTCCAAAGCTCCATTTTGTGTCATGAAAATCCAGAAATTAACGTTACAGTAGGTAAACTGTTGAAATATTTTAAATGCTTTTTTCTATTTTTTTATTAAAGCTACAGTGTGTAATAATTACAGGGATATACAGTCAGAAATGTAATATATTTTACATAACTATGTTATTTTATCATCATCTACGAGCTCAGCCTCTTAACCTTAATATTTGCGTTGCCTTAGAATTCGTTATTTATAATTACATAGGAGCGGGTCTCGCAGCCATGGAGGCAGACATCTTTGCGCTACGGCAGCGCAGAGCCAACAAACTAGTGATTGCGAGATCGCCAAAATGTCACAACGATGTAGAAAAAATAATGGGTATATTTATTATCTTAAGTCTACATGAAATCTATACCCTACAAAGACTAATGAAATACTATCTGTATGTAAAATTATCTATGTAAACAAACGTCATCACTTGAGAAGGTAGGTGATGCGGACATCGTGGAAGACATTTTGTCCCGTAACGCTCGCCGTACTGTTGGGGGGGAGAAGCGGTGGGGGGGAGATGTTCATGTTGCTGCAGTCTGACCGCTAGATGTCGCTAAAACTTACACACTGTAGCTTTAAAATATAGAAAAAATTCTTATTATTATAAAAGGAAACATTTACATTCTAATTAAATGGATAGAAATGAAGGAACATTGAGAGAAATATTCAAATAAGGTCTAAGTGCCTTCTCATTTGGGTGCTTATCAAAAACTTATCAGAAAGATAACAAAATATTCATTCTAGACATTTTTGCATCACCCCTCTTTAGCTGAAATAAATATAATCCAGTTACACAAAAGCCTTATTTTGCCTGGTTAATAGTGTTATATAGAAATGAGCAGCTGAGCAGCGCTAGCACAGACACAGAACCATGTGCGTGCAAAGATGGATTTCTGTGCAGACACAGCTAGCAAGAGTTAGTCAGAGTTCAGTGTGCACCAGACACCTATTGAACAAGTGTGTGAGATTGAAACACTGCTGACCACTGTCTACTGTATGTTTGCTTAGATGAGTTACTGTGAAGTTACTGGCACAAAAAAAAAAAGTAGCATTAGAAGAGGCAGCAGAATGGTGTACCCTAAAATCCTTTACAGACATGTAAAGATGTTTTTAGAACTGTTCAGTGACCTTTAGTTTGTATCTTCATATAGTTTTTGAAAAAATATATACATTTATATATTTTTATATTACTGTTTTTATATATTGTAGCGGCTGGACGAAGAGGTGCATTATGGGGCACTGTTTTGGGTTGTTTGCTTGTTTATTTCTTTGTTATTCTGTTTGAATGTAGCTAATGTTGTTTATTGTTCATATTTGCCTCAGTTCATGCTGTTTTGGGGGTGTGTGTTGAGGACATGCGAGTTTCACCCTGAGTGATAAGGCTGTTGGGTTTACTGAAGTGTTGTGCTGCATCCCTGGAGGAGTTATTGAAGAATAAATAAATCTTGTTGAAATCGGTCAACTAATTCTGATTGTCTGTAACACTCACCGGTGTTACAATATATTTTTTACTATTTTTCAAGGCTGCAACTTTAAAAGAGATGAAATTGTCCAGAGAGCTGTTCCAAACAAAATTAAATTTTGTTATACACTTGTGTAAACAAAATGACAAATAAATCTGTCTAAGACTAAGTCTAAAGTAGAGTTTTAAGTGATTTTGCTGTTTTATGGTTGTGATTTATGGGTATAGACTTCCCGCCTTATGTCTACCTTTCTACAACTCAGTTTGGTTATATGAAAGTTCCTCATTACAAAAAAATAATAGACAGTGAAAGGAAAACTGAATGAAACAAGGTCATTTATTATGTTTTCTTACTTGTAGCTGCAAATATAGTGGTGATTAGCCTTTTTAGTGTTTAATCAGGTAAGATAACAACAATAATGATAATAATCACCAAAATCATAATGATTATAATATGTATGATGAGATTATATGTGTTTGGGAAGGATTTTGATGGTATTATGTCCCTGTTTTAGATTAGTGTAAGATTGAAGAAGAGGAAGAAGATTAGAGGTGATAAAATATTGAACGAGAGCGAAGGGAAATAGGAACACTGATGGAAAGAACGGTTGAAGAGAAGGAAGAAAAATCTACTTAGAAGAGTAAAACAGAGAGCAGGCAAAAGTGAGCTAGGAAGAAAAGAAGATGCAGAGGGAAGAAGACAGAGAATGCTGAATGACCAGATGGCACCAATAAACACTATCGACTGATTCATTTAATTAATTTTAGGAAATAGGAAAGGCGCATTCCTGGATTTTACACTTGATTTTTGTTGTTTTAATATTTATAAATATGTAAAAATGGATGAAAGCATCACTATCCCTATTTCCAATTGTAATTTTGATAATATGTATTTCTTTTTATCTATGAATGTGAAATGTCCGTAAATTGGATTTCAGGAATCTGGTCACCTTAATCTGGACATCCAGGCACCCGACTTCATGAATATTGGCGCTGTAGCCCAATTTATACTCTATGGTTTAAAGTACCTAAAACTTTCTCCACCATAATGAACAGCAGATTCCCAGCATCAGCATCACTCTGGCTCCTTAATGATATTTTCACAATAACCATCCCATCCAAATTCAGGAATCCTCTAATCATTTCTCTAGCTTTTGCTAAGAAGGTATTCCCCCAGAACTGGAAATCAAAACACACAGGAACCATTGTATAAACTTAAACTCAGATTGCATAGAAATGGAAAAACATAATGCTCAAACTAAGAACCATATGTCTGCCTTTCACAAAATTTGGAATATTTTCAGATCTGAATCTGTTTGTCTCCCCTGTCCTGTCTACTTATTTGTATGTTCTATTTTGCTTTGTTTTTCTTTTTTCCTCTACTGGTTTATGTACTGTGATGTATTCATTTGCATGATGTGTATGTACTTTTTGTGTTGTTTTAAACCAATCGAAAAGTGTTGCAGTTTTTCCAAAATATTTGAAGGAGTTACAGATTTTGCATCAATTAGTCAGAGGTGACATAATGCAACCGGGGGAGTGTTTCAAAAACCACAAAAGTCCATTACATAATGACATAGTGTACTGCAAAAGGATGAGGCAAACATTAAAAGGGTCCAACTAGCTGTAAAAATAACACACCCAAAAACTGTTTGCAGAGGGCTAATTCAACAGTATGGAGTTTTATTTTTTCTCAGGAAACCTTGTGCACCTTATCTAACCTTTTATATACCTTTTGCAAGTCACCAACTGAATGCTTGGCTTAGGATAAGCAATTTGAATGGAAGCGAAACATTATTTTTAAATTATATTAACATAGTGGAATTGTCTTTGACTTTGTTAGGATATTTGCATAACTCAACAGGTGTGCATCACCACATCTTTTAAGGCCCAAGCTGACAAGGGTAGTTGCCTAAAAAATAATTGTAGGAATCATAAAATATCGGCAGACTGGTTACAAAATATTCAGAAATGTTCAGTTAATGCCAGACATAGCCTGATGCAATTTAAAACCCTCAGTGGACTTTATTTTTTAAAGGAGAATTACATCGATTCTATGTTCCCCCAGAGTGTAATCATTGTGAAATTTGAAAGATAATCTGGCACATTTCAATTTTTTTTGGGCAAGATTGTTCTGTCCAGCATCTCTTGTAGTTTTGGGAGCTACTATTGCTTTTTCTCTAACTAACAATTATGAAAAAGAAGTGTTCCTTTTTACAGATTATTAAAGCTAAAAAAATCTTTTTTGTGGACGTTGTTGAAACTGGACTCTGTGTGTACTCATGCTCTATTGAAGGGAGAGATATTTAACATGCTGTATCTGGAGTGACTGAGACTGTTCAAAGAAACAACAGAGCAGGAAAGTTTAATAAGATTGGATTCTGTTGAGATTTCCTTAAAGCAAGAAGTTACAGGCTTTAGCACCTAGTAAACCTCACTTTGGGCTAAGTTATGTTAGTTGAACCTTTCAAATCTTGCCTTTTCTCTTCAATTTCTGCCGTTCCATTTCTGTCAAAAATATTTATCACATTAATTTTACTGAGGTATTTTTAATACATGCAGATGTGCCATGTTCAGTTTAAGATTTTGAATAAATATCATCTGATATAAATACTCACTCTTATTCTGCATCAGGGAGTAGTTGAAGGGACTCTTCATCATCATTTATAAAAGGGTAGACAAAAAAAAAGCATAGATCTTTAATCCATCCTTTGGATAATTGCCAAGTCAAAAAGTGATGCCACAGGTAGTTCACCTCTAAGATGTGCCTCATTCAAGGTTTTGCCTCCCAGCCAAATTCTCTGAGCACACCAGCTCAGTCACTTGCTCCATTCTGAGCAGCTGACCATGGAGTTTTCCTGTACAAGAAATCATCTTTTATTTCCCACAGATTATCATAGGTTTATGCTTACTACATTCACTAAAATGTGGAAAAATCAGAAAAGTTTAAATTTTTTTATCTTAATTTTTTTTTTTAAAGCTAATGCACTACATAAACAAGATGCATGCATTTTTTTATTTGGTCAGGAATGCTATTATAGTTAACATTAGCAAACTGATTGGTCTTTGACCCTTTATACAACAGGCAGTTTTTAAATGAGTGTTTTTGTAACCAGATTTAACTTATTTTACACATTGTCAAACATCAGCGCATCTGTTAGCAAGGACCTAACAGGACTACATGGCCATATAGCCCCCACTGGTCAACAGCCAAGGTCACTGGTTCCCTACAGTGACCTTGGCTGTTGAGAGCTCTTTTTTTTTTTTTTTTTTACAACTTTTAATAACTATGACATACTGCTCTTCAGATGGTCACCACTGGACCTTTTAACCATGATTATCACTCACTCTGGTTGCATGCAAATGCTCTGTGATTTAATATAGCACCCAAATTGCTTTTGTAATTACATTTTAGGGCTGTACTACATACCAAAAAATCTAAATTGTGATTATTTTCAACAAATATGGTGATTTTGAGTTCCCAGTTTTCCTTTGCACAAAGCACAAGCCTGTAAATTTTTCACTCCATGGTTTTAAAAGATTGCTTTTCCATTTTTCAGTGTTGCAGGACCTTACTGTAACCTTTGTTTGTTGTTCCAGCTTACTTCTATTTGCATGCTAGCAGCAAGTTTCACTTTCATTTTTTTCATGTCAGGAAACACACTATAAACATATTACCACCACCTAAAAAGCTGGAGTGAGAAAAATATTTGTTTCTTGTTTAATGAAACATGACCATGATTGAGTGCCTCTGCAATTTGAAGATTGTAGTTTCTTAAACTTTGACTATCTTGCAAATGCAATCATTTTCCCAGCCCTATATCTCTCTGTGTATTAGACTTTGCTAGAATTCCATTTTTTAGTAAACTATAAAATTTTGAGTACCGGTATTTGCCAATGCAAGATTACAAGACAGAATGTACGGGATGTGAGCAATGAGTAATAAGTGATCTCATAATGGAGAAATTAAGTAAATGTAAATTCAATTTATAAGACTATTATAAGCTTCACCTTAACCACCTGAGATGTCCATCGTTTCACCATCCAATCAGCTCGGCAAGATCCCCTTTATTAAGCTCCTGGCCCAGCTTCTCTCTACCGCATGCAAATGAACTTTCACCCAACTTCGCCCCATCTTATCTTCTGTCTTATTCCACCACCAGTGTCTGGGCCCAGACACTGGTGGTGGAATAAGAATTAGAGTGGCAAGACTACTCTAATTCTAGGTTACTCATTCAAGCGTATGTTAATTCATAGAATCAAAGACTTCTGCCAAGACCCGAGCCCCAAAGAGCTTATTTCTTTTATGTCTTAATCTGTCTCCTTCAACCCTATTTGGCCTCAGCAGATGGCCGCTCACACTGAGCCTGGTTCTGCTGGGGGTATCATCCTGTTAAAAGGGAGTTTTCCTCTCCACTGTTGTTACATGCACTCTCAGTGTGAGGGAATACCTTCAAGTCAATGAGTCGATACAATCATCTGGTTTTACTTAGATAGAAAACTTTGAATCAATCTGACTGGATGATCTGGTGAATTGTAAAGTGCCTTAAAATGGCATGTGTTGAGAAATAAACTGAATTGAATTGAATGTACATCCCATCCACTACAAGACAGTCAATGAGTCCTCACAATCAGCTGGTTTTCCTTAGATAGAAATATTTTGAAGAATATGATTGTGTGACCTGTAGAAATAAATTTAATATTTTCTAATTGCAACTTTTCTCTGTGTGAGTCTCTCCAGATTTAAAAGCAACTCCTGGCTGAGATGTGCAAAAAATATTGGATATTAACAAGAATAAGAAATGTGCTTGGAATACAATACAAGCATTGGTTTTCACTGTAGCAGGATCTCAAGCTGCCAAAGTTGGCAAGTTGATAGATCCATGAGTAAGGAATGTCTCCAGAAGCCAATTTACCACAACACTGTTTATGCATGCTGAATATGCCAGGAAGCAAAAATTATTTTTATGATCAAAAAATACTAAGTTAACACTAATAGGAAAATAAAAGTATTCTACATGAATTTGTGTTTTTCACTTTCTCATCCATTCTGATCCTAACACATCAACCTTGAGGACAAAAGATTCACTTGCAGACTTGAGCAAGTGAATCTTACTCTGTTAAATCCACAAAGATAAGAATATAACCTGTGCTATTTACTTACCCTCTCTTAGGTGATAATATGAGTCCCAAGTGGTATATATTTATTACTGCTGTATTTTCATTATTAAATACTATATTCAGCTACACCTTTAATCATCAAGTAATATGGTCCCTCAAAAGTGATAAAAAAGCCAGACAACTACCTGTTGTTTATTGCTTATAGCTTTAGGATACTTTCATTCATATACATCAGGGAATCTGATTGTGGATATGATGTTAGGAAAAACCCGTAACACTCTTACATTGTGTAAAGCACTGATAAGCTGCCAGTGTTTGTCTGCACTTACTGTTTTATTAGTCGCAAATATGCATTTTTGCACTCTCCTGCATGCAGCTCAGAGAAATAACATAATTGGATGTGACACGGCCCTGACATGACCCTTTTCCATTCTCACTTTGTCATTCCTCTTCCCCGGTGAGTATGTGCCTCTGGGCTATTTTGCTGACATCAAAATACAATATTATGTAGAACTGTTGTGCACCTTGGACTGAAGTCAAAAAGCTTTTGACAGCTCAAGTATTTTCTTACAAAGACTCTGAAAATTTATTTCATTAATATTATGTAAAAAGTCTTTATACCACAATGCCGCGAGGTCTTCTTCAGTTTGGCCTCCATGCTGGCCAATTTGCCTGCACATCTTTTCTAGCTATAGCAGAAACAGGATAGCAAAGATTATTTTTGATTGCTCACAGAGCTATCTAATACAGTAAGCATGTGTCCTTTTGATGCTCAAAATAAATGCTTTTTAGTTATTTTCAGCCAGAAATTATTTTAATTCAAATTTAAATTAAATCCTTTAGCTAACGTGACATTTTAAAATTAGTTCAGAGCGCTTTATCTTAAACTGTTCCTGAGAGATATCTTCAGTTATTTTTTTAGGTTATGTAACTGTTTTTAATATGCTAATAACACAGTATTAGTGGGTGAAAGGAATGATCGGTTTCTCAGTTAGATATTTTGTAATGTGTCTCTTTGTGAGTATGCAGTACAGAAATACATTTACTTATCATTCAATAAAGAAACGCATTAGTTTAACAACTCCCACAGTAGTTTTTGATTCCCAGCCAAAGCTGAACTACATTGCTTGAATTCAAATACACTGCTTAGAGTCTGTTAGAACAACACATATCAATGGACAACCAATGAGGCCAATGGGCCTTGCCCACTAGGCCAGGCTCCAGCATTGGCAGCATTAGGGGGGCCCGTTCCATCTGGTGTCCTTGTCCTGTGTGAGTGTGTGTTTGTTTGGCCTGGCCTACACTTTATGTTCTGCTGAAGTCGAATGCATCTCAGTTTCATTCTTATTAGGCTTGAAACCATTTACCAGATGGTTTGCAGGGGGGAAATTTCTTATCCAGAAAGGAGCTGTGAAAGATTTAAGACACCCATGGCATACTTCTTTTATAAACTTAAATAAAAATAAAAAAAAAGAAACAACAGCAAAAAAAAAAATGTCAATTAGAACAAAATGCAGAAAGGATGGGATAGCTCCTAGCCCCCGTCATTTTAGTCCTAATACACCTTACACACTTAAAGTCACACAAATAGATCTTAAATATGCAGTTACTGTAAATTTCATTTGAAAATCCATTTTAATTAAGGGAAAATAAATAAATGCATAAATTAGGTCTTCAATGCAACACATTTTGACCAAATACGACAAGTAATTTTTTCCCATTGTGCTCCCTAGTTAAGGTTCATACATCTTTTGGTGTTTTGATGCATAGAGCACAATTAGGCCCTTTTAAAACCTATGCTTGCTAATCCTATGTGGTTCTAATGCATCACTTGCAGACTGGCAAGTTTGATATTACTCCCTTAAATGCCCAAGGTGTAAAAATTAATCAGTGTTAATAAGTAAGTAATAGAGTGAGTTCTAACTGGTGTGTATTTATTATTACTGTAATATTCCTAAATTTAGGAGAATGTTGACCAAGTCTGATCTTGAAGTGATTACTCATGCTTTTTGTTCTATCACTCACTATCCAACTAGTAAACCTAGAACAGTCCACATGTTTTATCAGCTCTTCTCTTTCCCTTTGTATGCTAGACTTGTGTTGTCAATTTTAAGTAGTAGTTGTAGTAGTGGATGTAGTAGTGGTAGTGGATGCTATGCTTTCATACATTTATTGCATGTATTTCTTTCCTGCGTTTTATTGTATTGTTTTATGTACAGCACTTTATCTTTATTTGTGAAAAGCGCTTTTATCATTAAATGTTACTTACTTTTTTGCCTATTTTATATACTATTTTATATTGCTGTATATACTCCTTAGTACGGTTCATTTTTGTATTTAAACATTTTGGCAAATATTCATTAAAAAGTTCAAGAGAGTAAGACGTTGTCATTATATAATTCATATGATATAATAGCCGTTATTTTTGTTAAAAATAGCTTGTAATGAAAATCCTCAATTCAGTGTCTCAGTAATTAGAACATCAAATTAGATCCTTTGAGATAAACTACTGCATTATGCAACTTGCCCTGGAGGCAATCAGCCTCTGGCACTGCTGAGTTGTAATGAAAGCCTAGGTTACTTTGATAGTGGCAATTCAGGTCATCTGGATTCCTATTAGTTCAGATCAGGCCAGTTCCCAAGTAAATAAAGCACTCTAAGACCACAGTCATAATCAAACTAGCTTTTAGTACTTTTGGCAGTGGGGCCAAGTGCAAGGTACTGATGGAAAAATGAAAATCAGAATCTTGACAAAGGTTTTTATCAGAAGAAGCATAAAGTGGTCTGGATTTGCTGGTAGATGGCTGCATGGAATGTTAACTTCCTAAAACATGGTGGAGCTCCATCAGCATTACAGTCTGTGTACATGATGGCCAACCTATTTTCCTATTGATATAGAAATAATTTAGAACACAAAAAATCAAAAAATTATAAACGGGTATCTCTTCAATTGCAATCAGAAAATGATAGCAAAGTTAGATTTTTTTTTTTAATGTTTTGGTAGTCCATGACTTTAGCTGCCTGTAACCCTGAAAGCTGTCCCTACACGTTACTGTACATGCCGATTTTATTACAAGTGATTCCATTAGACTTTTTTTCCTAAAAAAATATTTCCAACTCCCCCATTGCCACTGTTTCTGCATCGAAGTTTTATTTATGCAATTCAGTTCAATTCTACTTGAAAAGCCTTTATCAATCTTATCTAAATTTCTGCTTTTTTTTATAGACAGGCTTCTATGAAGGTGTGCAATGTGTAGGGATAATTTCTTGGTCAAGAATAGCGAAAGAAAAATCTCAGAATACCTGAGGGTCCAGTGTATAGGAAGGACGTGGCCCAAAACGTGTCAACAGATTCAAAGGCAGATTTTCAAACACTTTATCGCTCTTCATCAAGTATTTATTGATATTATGTTTTGGTTAGTATGACCTTCATTCCGTTCAAACCTTTTTTCCTCAATATTAACAAACTCCTCCAGTGCTGTTGAGCTTCTATGACCTTCATACCAACCAAAGCGTTGAATATAATAGAATACAAAATCCCTTTATTTTCCCTCAATGGGGAAATTCTGGTGTTTACAGCAGCAAAAATGATTATAGAAAAAATGCTCACACAAATATAGAACTTAGAAAAATGGATAAGAAAAATATAATAGCATTAGCAAATCTTTGATGGAGAGTGATGTGCAGGAATCTCCCTTTGAATCTGTAGACCAAGACTAGCAAAAGTCATAGACAGTAAATCAATAATTAAAAATAAAACTTTGCTGTTGTTGTATGATTCCAGGTTTTTTATCCTGAAATTCCCTTTTGAAAAATAGATGTCATCTGTAAAAAATTTGGGAACAATCGCATTGATTCTGGAAACAATTTTATGGTTGGGGAATCTGTGAAGGGAGCTAAAAAATGTGGATAACGGTCAAAAAAATGTCCAACTTAAATACTTTCTTACCAAAGATTTATAGAAAAATATCAAAGAAAAGCAAGAAAATGACTAGCAACTGAAAGAATTTTATTGCATATATAAAAATATAAATATTTCTCTATTTATTAGTGAGAACAGTAAAGGTTCCTACTTACAATCTCAATCAGAAAAATGTAAACAAAAGAAAGTATAAAAATTATTAATTAACATTTTGTGAATGTCTATTCAATAAGCTGATATCTATTTACCCGTGATGTTTAACAATGTGAGAAAAAAAATTTTGAAATGAGGGAAAACTTTTGGTAAATAAACAAAATGATTTGATCAGGATGGGGCTCCTTTGTTGATTCTGGCTATATGTCTGTCTAAATAAATGAATCCATCAATCTGAGTCCCTTCTGAATAACCAATTGCCAGAAGGGTGGGAGGAGCTTATCTCTAAAAGCCACTGACAACGCAACAACAGAGACAAAGCATGAACAGTCATTAACACAATTAACGTCCAATGATTTCCAAACACAGGGCTCCTTGATTCTATCACTGCAATAATTTACTATCAATTCTCAGTGAGTGATTTAATTTTTTTACATTTCTAATTCATCACAATGCAATGCAGTTTTGTTCTCCTTGCAATGTAAATAGATTTATAAACATTGGCAGACTCTTGTGTATCAGCACGCATAATGCCCTATTAAGGGGTTTGTTTGTAAACCTATCTTCGAAGCAGAACTGCTATTTTGTGTAGTTTTAGATTTAGATAATCATCCAAACCTGGAGCCAACTTGTGCATATAAATTTGTAAATCTGTCATGCATGTGAATTCTCTACAGTACTATGTTTTATAATTATTCATGATCCTACTTTACTTATAAACCTAGCACTGACTTGTAATATATGACATCAAAATGTTGTTTTTCAAAATAGATTTTCCTCTCCATGTAAGTCTTAGGAAGGTTTTGATGTTATTTAAACCATGCCGCTAAAATCATTGGAGTTTAAGCCAACAAACGCACTAAAACTGAAAAAAACTGTTTGACACTGTGCAGCAAAATGTAGTAAACAGTTGCTAGATCATCTGATGTTTTCTTTTCCCCTTCTGTTTTCTTCAGATTATCAATCCTTCCAGATGCACACACCATCATATTAGAGGCTCTGCTCAGAACAGCAATTCACTGATTTGGATTCCCTCTTGGCTGTCGCCTTTTTCATTACACCGTGACGACAAAATGCAAAGCAGCCTGTGCGTTTAATATGAGAGACATGATTAAAAACAAACAGGGGTGGCTCATGTTTGAGTTTCTGTATAATAATGCATCACGCATTTGGTAAATAGGAGGGTAATTATGACCTTCTCTTTTTCAAATTTAGATTTCATCGTCCTTGTTGGTCACGTTTTTCTAGGTGTGATGTTCAGAGCACAGCTTCCATGGAGCTGTGACACCTCCTCCTGTTCCAGCTCTCCACTGAGCCAGCCATGCTCTCTGGACAGCCTGACACTCACCCCAGACGCTGTCTCACCTCTGCAACAGACAAACTCTTTCTTCAGTGACGCTTGAAATTAGACGGCATGTTCCTCAAGAAGATGGAAATTTAGGGACAGACCTGGCATTGAGAGTGGCTGCCAATCACTAGGAGCTGGAGCAGCATGTGGAGGTGCAGGCAGTGTCTTTTCTTCAGTTTTTAAAGGTGATGGTTTTATCTGTGTACAGAATTGAGTTCATTCAAGCCAATTTCCGGAATAGGTTTCTTCATGTGAGCCATTGTGCAGTCAGTCAGGCATAAGCAAATGCCTTATCTGTGACACAGTTGTAGCTCTTCCAGAATTAATTCTCCTCTGCCAAATACAGCATATGCTCTCATGTCTTATACAGTGATTTTTGCTTTTGCCTAAGTTGTAATCTGTGTGGCGAAATGAAGCATCTTGTAACTCAGGTCACTTTTGCATCAACAACCTGATAAACTGGAACAAAACTAAAACAGTATGCTGCCACTTGACAAAGCAAACTCAAACAAGAATAAAAAAAATCAATGAATTAAACTTTTTCTCTCCATCTTCCATTGTGTGTTTCTTTTTTTTCCACTCATTCTCATTCAGAAACTTTAATTTTTTATGCATTCTCCACCTCCGCTTTCTTATTGTCAGTGCTGCAGCCCACCCTTCTCCCAGCTTCAGTGGTACATGCCAATAGAAAGCCCATCTCTGGAAGGGGAGGAGGGGAGGGTGGTCTCAGTCTCAGCTAAGCGGCTACTTTAGTCCCCCAGCAGAAGCACATTCACAGATGTCTCTGCACGCGTCTCAACCGTCATGACAAGGCAGCCCGCTTCTGTGTGAGCAGAGAGGCACAGAGAGATTCAGAGAGACTAAGAGAGGAGACGGGTGGGAGGGAGAGCAGGAGAAAGAAGAGGAGAGGGCAAAACACATATATCGCTTCCACTCTGAGGTTTCTGCTCATGAGTCTGATCGGGTGTGTTTTAAGCAAAAGAAGAGGAAAAAGAGGGAGGACAATTCATCCTGAGAGCTTGAATCATCTCTTTGCTTGAAATTTGGCTCTTTTTTAACTCCATCCCCCAATGAATAAAGGTGGCTTCTACTAACACGACACAGTGATATAGAGGGATGCTTTGAACGCTGCCTCTCTTTCAACAAGGGGCAAGAAAGAGGAAGAGGGGGAAGACGGCATACAGCAAGGAAAAAATAAACTGGATTTCTAGGATGACTCTGAGTCGACTTGGAAGGTTGGAATACAAGCCTCACGCCAAAGTCTCTGAATGAGGTAACGATGGTATCTTTTCTTTTTATGCTCTGCCCCCTGACTGGCTTAGACAATCAGATGGAAATCTGCGAGGCACTTGAAAGCATGAACAAGGGCTTGACAGAATGAACCAATTTCCATGCTCATCAGGTCTGGAGCAGCAGTCGGGAGATTCCCATCCTCCTCCACGGGTTGTTGTTGTTCGTCTCGCCCAGTGGAAGTGAGAGGTGGAATTCACACTGGCTGCAATGTTGCATGTTGCAGAGAAGCAGTGAGATGAGTTGAGCATCAGGCTGAGAGAAAAAAAAATGGTGATAATCCTTGTGATGAGCATCTGGGGATGCTGAGATAGCATTAGGGCAGAGCACCCAGTTCAGCTGAGTTCAGCAGATAAATGGAGAAGGATTTGCCTTTATTTTAAATAGGATGAGTTGAAAATCTAAGGATATGTGTTAAAATCAGGAAAGTGGTGTTATGGAAGAGAGAAATTAGTAGTAAACAGGAGAGTGGACTTACTGAAACTCAACAATGCAGCCTGCTGGGCAGTTATATCTCAATATTCTGAAAACAATTAAAAACCAGGTACTAGAGTTAGGAGAGGGAAAGATTGAGCTTTAATTAGGCTTAAAAATAAAACTGAGGGAAAGATGAAGATGTTATATTTATCAGCACAGGTGCATAAATATCTATGCGTCCCAGAAATTGCCTTTTTACAACCGATTTTTAACTTAAAAAACATATGACAATATAATGAGTTCTTCTCCAATTTCATCCTCGTATGTAAAAAAAAATCTCTCTACGGATTCTTCACGGTAATCATTTCTCAACAAAGATAAAGCTTTTGTATTTAAGAAAATTGCATCCAAGTGTTGTGTTAATAAATGCTTTTGATCAATTGACAATCAGTAAATAGGACCACCTCTGCAAAAGCGACGTTGGCAGTTTGCTGATGTTAACTAAGCACCGGGGTGGACAGCCGTCAGCAATCATCTTAAAGAAGCAATATGTGCCGTCCATTAATGTGGGAAGGGTTATAAGAACATTCATTATCAGTGAGGAAGATTATTCAGCAGTGGAAAACATTTAAGACCGCTAAAGAATTCCCAGGAGTGGATGTTCCAGAAAACTCATTCCCAGCCGTTCACTCGACTGCGTAAAAAAAGGCTTCATCTTAGACACTGCAAGCTTTAAACTATAAATAAAATAAGAAATGGAGTGAACTAGCATGGCCTATTTTAAAAGGTTTCTGCTGGAAAGCCTCTTCTCTTTGAAAAGGACATGGCAGTTTGAGTTTACAATAATAGATCTAAATATACCACAAATCCTTTAAAGCAATTTTCCTTTGGACAGATGGGAGTAGATATGTTTTTGGGTTTATCCTCAGCGCCTTGTTTTGCAAAGACTTAAAAAAAGGATAGGAATGCAAAGAACCATCAGGGTAATTATTGAGCATGGTAGTGAGGGGGCAGGTGAGTTGGTGTTTGGCAATGCAGGACCAGGGCATCATCCATACATTAATTCAGTTTTGAGTACCACCATCAACTAAACCAATATAACTTTAACTATGAGTCAGTCTTTTTCACATATGGATCATGCAAAAGATGCAATGTTATAAACAGTAAAATCCTCCTTCATGATGTGAGAGAGTTATAAAGTTTTGCAGAAAATTACAACTATAAATAATCACTGCTAAAGCTGAGTTTGTACGATCTGGTGAACCATAGTAATTTTGTTTTTCTTTGGGCTCCTCTGCAAAAGAGTAAATGTTTATTCTGTTTTATACAGAAAAAAATTTAGAACCTTGAAAAATTTTGAATTATTATGTTCTGATATATAAAAACCAAGAAGAACTAAAAATGCTCAGTGAGAAAAGCTTTAAGAAATCAATCCTGGAATGGGACGCTGAAGGTCATTTCTTCTGTCTGCTCTAGTTCTTTTTCTGCCCAAAAGAATCAAGCGAGTTCTGGCTTTTCCAGGCACATTGCACCAACGCCCAGGATTACATCTGTCACTATGACTGAATTTGTTTTTGACAGGATCTAATTTTGACTTTTTTACATAATAAATACAGCAAAATATTGTGTATGCTATTTTAATGAACCTCAATAACAGATGAGGTTATGTCTGATATACTGTATTGCTGAAAAATGAATGACATTTATTGGTCCTTGCTGCATCCCTTTTAATATCCACAAAAAAAAGTAGTAAAAAACACAATGGTTTCTTTTCAGCCACAGATGATTGACCAACACAACAAAACAACACCTGGGCTTAGTCTTTTTAGCCTGAAGAGCAATGCTTGCAGTGCTGCAATACACTGTGCATGTTTCTGGCTGTTTCTCAGGTAATAGCATGGCTCTGTATTGCACTCTTTGGCCCCGAGTGGATATTTGGTGTCTGCTTAGTCCAGCTATGATAACTAGAGGGACCCAGAACCAATTTATAGACTCAAGGAAATTTTGTTTTTGCATTCTAAGTTCATGGTGGCACCTTTTTTTTTTGTTATTGTCTAACGGGCCAGAATTTCAAATAAGAGTCAGCTTCATCTGTGCCTCTGTAAAACAAACCTTACAAAGCCACTATAAATCCACTATTCTTCACCAGATTTGTTTTAATGGACAAATAAATGATTCATAATGAACAGCATAACTTAAGTTTGTTCATTCAATACTTGGGTTAACATTCTGTCAATTAAGTTCAAATCAATTCACTTCCATTTAATTGCACTGTACCAATTAACAGGAGAAGTAACCTTCAATGCTCTTTACACAACCAGGTCCAATCCATACTTAATTATTAAGAAATATAAATGTAATTTAGCCGAGTTCATACAATACAATTAAATTTTACAGATATTCAAATTAAATGATTTTAAGTCCAATTTGATTACACGTATGATCTAATGCATAAATGAGCCGGTAATCATTCTTAATATTTCAAAGGCTTTATAAAACCAAAGCTTTAGAACCTCTAGAGAATAATATGCAACATATTTTACAATTAAAGCAACCTACTTCTGTTCATTTTGATTAAAACAGCAGGTAATATTTTTAAAGCATATGTAAGTTTTGTTTTTTAATACTAAGGAGAAAATGTGGATTACAGTTACTGTGTCTATTTTCTATAGGTGAACTCATTGTGAAATCAGGAACTGAATGTCCTTTGTCTCGTTCATTGTAGTCATTATTTCACACATCATTTGATGATGTAATGATATGCATGAGACCAGACAGGAAGTAGGGGTGAAACTAAACAAATGTTTTTGATAGCTTTGAACACGGCTGTGGTTGTTTCAGGAGCATGTGGGTGAAGGTAAAGCATGTCTTCCTACACAGAGAACTCATAGATGCAGGTCCCTGAAAATACTCTTCAACTGGTCATATTCCTCTCTGTTTGATGTCTGTTCCTGTGTGGTGCAGGTTTCTCTTTGAAAGTACCTCAGCGTCTCTGCAGATTCTACTATCAGGGCAAGTGTACAATATAAGACAAGTGGAAAAGCAGGGCCTTTTATTGAGCACAATAGGGACATGAGACATTCTCCTCTCAAAGAATAGGAAAGCTAAGCCCCGGTTTTGAAAATGTATAGAGACAATTTAGAAAAAGAATAACAATTGGTCATCTGTTTCTTCTGTGGGAGGAAGCCATAGTTGGACAAAACCTTTAGAGAACTCACACATGCACAGGAAAAAAAAACTCACAAAGACCCCAGGGCTGGATTTAAAACTAGGAACTTTATGATGCAAGGCAAATTTGATGCAAACTGTCTTTGACTTAACTCTAAAATATATTAATCATGCTCATAATTTTAACCTCTGGCAGGTCAAGTGGATACGATTCGATCACTTCTTTAAGCCTTTAAGTATTATTAGAAATCAAGTGAATATTTGTGTTTAAAATTGAAGTATAAGATGCAGAAGAAAAGGGGCAGGTACAAAGATGCTGTAGCTGGAATCTAAGAAATTGTTTTGGTAGAAAGGTGTCCAATATAAAGAGTGCCATTTCACAACATATGTCATCTTATGCCACTTCACATAGATGATTCAGTGAAATCATTTACACATGTTTTTTTTTTTTTTTTGGTTAGTTTTTTATTGAATTATCATTTACTTCTCCCGGATAACATGCAGCAACAGCAGAATTTGCTTGCATAGTTTCTGTGATTTATGCAGCAATCCCTCACACCAAGCATGCATGCAGCAACAGTGAAGAGGAAAAACTTTTTTTTGCCAACAGAAAGCTCTCTTCTCGCTAGTCTGCATTTTTTGATTTACACCAGGAGAGCAAATAATTGCTGTACAGTACCATTATAAACAGAAGCTGGTATTAATTTGTCAAACCAAAAAAGCTAAGAAATACCTTAATTTAAAGTGTGCAATTCAAGATGATTGATGGATACAGAGTGCTTCATCAAAATGTCTTCAGCTAGTCATTTACACCCTTATTTAACAGTCTCACAATATAGATTTTTGTGTTTTATCCTGCCCAGAGCAAATACAGGAGACAAACTGGCTCACAACAGTATCTAAACACCTTATGCTATAAACGTATTGATTCTTCTTTATAAAAAATATATTTTTCTTATTGCTGTTTTTGCAAGAATGGAGATAAATCATTAAATGAAGCAAAAGCAAGCTTCTGAAACAGTTGTTCTGACTATAGGTGAAGGCTGTTTGTTTTTCATTGCTGAATATATTAAGTCATTCTGGTTTATTGTGCTACAGGCTTTGTTAGGATGTGTTTAATTAATATCAGTTTAATGGCTTGTTTTGGTCATGATTTTGCTAGAGGACTAGTATAAAACACACTGGGGACATATTCCTTGCATTGCCTGGCCTAAACACAAGAGTAAAGCAAAATGTCTACTAAGAACAAACATTTTCAGCCTTGCAGCAGTGCGACAGCACCTCGTCGGATTACAAACCATCAGGCTCTTGAAAATCTGTCTGGTGGCCCATTAAAACAGCCACTATTGTGGCTCATTAATGTCCTGCAGAGGAATTAGAATAAACTGTGCTCCATATACTGTGGCTGGCAGCGACTCTCAGCCGTCTCTGCAGCAGTTTCCTTTCCCTCCAGGGACAGCAGTTGTTTGCCTGAGGTACATCACAGCAGCTTGGAGTGACCAGCAGTACCAGTTAATTAGATGCTCAACTCCCTACAAACTGCTGGATCTTTTGTTTCAGCAGTTTTTGGAAAGTCGTCCAATATGATGGCTCTGTAGGCCACCACTGCTTGTTTAAAAGAGAAATTGGGGTTAAAAGATGAGACTTACAGGATGTTAAAGGTATGCTATGTGATAGTAGAGAGGTAATAGCAGAAACCATTAAAGGTGCACAAAGGCTTGCTTTCACGTCAGAGCTAAATAAAAGATTCATTGAAATGCCTTTGTTTTTTTCCTAAATCAGTTCTTTACTTGAAATTCATGTTGTTTTTTCTGTGCAATGCGTTTAAGAAGAGTGTGTTCATAATTGTTTGGTTATGCTGTCAGCAAATTCAACTGCTTAAATTGAGTTACTTTGGTCAGTAATTCATCCACAAAATGGGACCCATTATATAGATAAATGACACAGAGAGGGGTTCTTTCTGCCTTTTTTGTTGTAATTAGGATCATTTTCCTGCTAAGGTTAATTTAAAATTGACATGATTAGAAATTTACATAAAAACCCTAACCCATAAATCTTTTTTTATCTAGTTTTAATATAAAGCAGTTTTAATACCTGCTTAAATTATTTCCAAAGGACAGTTTTAATCTGAGAAATGAGCCACACTAAAACATATTTTCCAGTTTTTTTAAGATTAATGTAAAATTGTAAATGCTTGTCCGTGGGATACAGAGATTAAATGATTACAAAATAAACCGCCGGTATACCCTCCAGTAAAAGGAAAATCACATCAAAGTGTGAACTGATGAGAAGCATCTCTCAAAAGAAAACCAAACAATCATATATTTAAAAATATATTACATTGCATGAACAGCATACTGAAAAATATTTACGCCCTTCTTAATAGTCAATACAAAAATATTTTTTGCATTACAACAATTAGATTCTTCTTTTATTTGCTCACCAACCTTTCCTGTTTCCACCAATGTTTTTGACTTTTTGATAATAAGCTGCCAGGCTTTGAGATGGAAGATTTTAATATTATGCTATAAGTTTAGGTCAGGCCAAAAATTATAATTTATTTATTTATTTTTTTTCATATCTTAAAGTCAAGATAGTGCTGTGCCTAAACTACTTCAAAACACTAATGTCGCTGAAACCTAATCATTACTTTAAACTTAAATCTCCAAGAGTTACATTATGGACAATATTTGGCTGTAATCACTGTAAAAAAAAAAAAAATACTGTACAACTGACAGTACATTATTGGCAGCATAGTTGCCAGCCGGTGACTGTAATATTTACAGTTAGGTTACTGTGATAGAATTACAGTAGTTAGTTTTACTGTAAATTTATGACATATTTACTGTAATTCTATTAGAGTTTTATTAATATTTAATGAGTTTTGCTGTAATTTCATGGCATCTTTACTGTAATATAAATATTTTACAGTAATTAATTACAACCTTGATTCCATTACAGGTTACTCTAACTATATTACAACTTTGCTGTAATTATATTAGTTTAATTATGTTGGATAAAAAACTTATTATATCAGTTTAATCAGATTACATTTTAATATAATAAATTTACACTAGACCCCTAAAAGAAATACAATTAAATTTGTTATTGATTGCTGTTAAAATAAAATTTGCAACATTGTGTACCAAACCTTCAATTTTAGTAATGTTTTAATTTCAAACCCATCAAAAGTTGTATGAATACTTAAAAAGGTTGTTTAGTGAAGAAACCATACAAGAAGAACTTTAAAGATTGAAAACAGTGATTAAAAGAACACAAGTTTCAGAAAGATTTCAAGGAAAAAATACATACCTAAAACTCTGAAATGTCCAGAAACAAAACAAAAGAGCCATGAAACTGAAACCAAAGTGACAACTAAACCAAAGATGATGACAGATTCTGGAAATGACCATGCCTTCTCCCAGTCAAACAGTTAAGGGAAGGCGAGAATGTAGAAAATACTGTCAAGCCGCTCCTAATGCTAAGAATGTAGACCTTGGGTTTGGTCGTTATCTTTATAGATGGTGACATGCTCCACAGCTATAGGTAAGCTGAGTTAGTAGGTGTCCACCTCAATTATATTTAAGTGTTGTCAAAAAAAAAAAAAAGCCTATGTGATCTCAGGAACACAGGGCCCATTGTTCCTGACAGAAAATAACATTTGTGATTCTTACTCATTTTTTTATTTTTATTGTATTGTTGAAATGACTCATTCTGTTTATAACTATTGCATCTGCTAAATAACTGTAAAATATTGTGCTTCACTGATACCACAGAGGCTTGCAGAGCTTATATTAAACTGTTAAAACTGAGTGATATCTAAAATCGTCCCTTTTCTTAATGAACTGTTTTGGTACAGTCACATTATGTGCATTTGTGGTAACCCATAGTCCCTGGAGGAAGTGCAGCTGTGTTATAAAAGGGAAGGGTATTAGAGACAAGCTGGCAGTGTGGAATGCTTGTTTTGTTTGCCCACATTTATCAGGCCTTGGTGAAGATAAGAAATAAAGCATGAAGTTACTACTGGAGGCAGTCGGCATGGGTAATCACATGTATATGACACAGATCAACAGAGTCTACAGGCGCAAAGGAAACAAAAACACATGTAAAACTCCTATCTAAGCACCCAAGCTTTTTCCCTCCAAAACAAGCCTGATATAAACAAAGAGAAGAGTTGCAAACTTCTTCCTCCTCTTTCCTCTGTCTTAATTATCTTTATATATTTTTCCTCAGTGTCCTAATTATGTTATACAGAGAAGTGAAAGAGAGGAGACCCAGTCTGTCCTTCAAAGTGAGCTTAACCTACAATCGGGGCAACAGAGATGAAACAGCTTGTGTCTTTGTTATTGTGTTAAACCACAGTGGGTGGAGCTGCTTCATATATTTGACAGTGCGGCCATAGATTTAATATAATGCTCAACAAAGGGTGTCAGAAGGAGATGATAATTTCACCAGGTGACAGAAGTCCTTCCTTACCATTCTACTCATCCACCTGATGTTAATGAGACCTGATATAATGCTGAGGTGTTTATTATGAATGGGAAATGCTAGTTAAAAACCAGAGACAAACAGGGCAATATATATTATCTGTAGTTTTAAAAAAGAAAAACAAATTGATTTTTTTAAGGCTAATGTCTGACCTTCAGTTTTTACAATGCTTTGAACTTGCTGCTGATACCAGTTTCAGTTATGATATATTAACACTCATCTTTTTGGTCTGCTTTGAAAAGACCAGAGTTAATTTCTTCCCTTGATTCTGCCCTTTTGTGTAGGTAGGAATAAAAACCAAAGAACTCCAGGCCAAACAACCTAAAAAAAAAGTAAATCTCGGTCTGCTTTTAAACAAACTTAACTGTAGTTCGCTTTAGGTATGAATGAAAACTGGCCTCAGTCAGACTCAAATGCAGAAATCATATATCTCTTTGGAGTTAGCAGACCACTCTGATAATAAATGTAGTATTTAGGTCATCCAATACCTGTTATGCCATCTTTTGCTGATCATTGCTGATGTCATCAAAGAAGTACAATTTCAATACAAACCAAAGAAAAAGGTGAGCTTTTGGTCTGAAACTCACAAAGGTATTTTCTGGTGTCTACAGAAGTTATATAATACTGCAGGAACACATTAAAACAGCATTCATAATAAAATATTTCATGGCTTTCCTGCCATGATCGGTCATCTTTATTTGCAACAGATGTGACGTCACATGATTTGTTTGGGATCAGTCGGTTTGCAACAGGTACAGTACTACCAAAAAGTATTGACAACGAGTAGGTTATCATCATATCGGAAGTGAATTCTTTAAAAGCTGGCATTTAACATGACAAATTGCCAGTGTTCACTGCGGCTTTGAAAGCTACTAAACCTTGTATAAACAAGATTGGTATACCTGTTTGCGGGATCTACTATACTTTATATGGTAACAAGAAACATTGTCTAATTAATCCAAATGGAAAACGTTAGATTTATGCTAATTAAGGCAGTACAGTTCACTTACTTGTTAAGTTGAATCATGGCAACTAGCCTGACGTAGTCCTACTCAATTCTAGTCAGAATATGAGTCTGATACTGCTCCATAGATCTGTGATTATGGGGCGTGTTTCGTTCGAACCAGAAAAAAAAATGCCTCTGCACTCAATTGGATAGACCTACAACCAATAAGAGCAACGGAGTGCGTGACGTATGTTAAGCGACCAAGGGAGCCAGCTGATAAATTAAACTTTTGCCGAATCCCGTAGGAAGGACGCCAAAAACATCTTTCTTTTCAACAAATGCCTTGATCGCGTTTCTCTGTTCCTCTTTTAAAATGTATTTGCTGTCGATATCTTCTAGAACAGACCTAATAGCAGAATCTACACATCTCAACTCTCCAGCGGCAGCCATTGTTACTGTCACCGAAGCACGCTTTGGTGACGTGGTTGAGTACGTTACTGTTGATCTTCTGTCCATCATTGTATAAAGCCCGCCCTGACAATTTGATTGGCCCGACCAGATATTGGGCGAGCATACTCGCGCTACTATTGAGCAATGCCAGACTGAACTTCCCGACCTCAAACGTTGTGGGCGGGACTAAGTTCGGAATGGCACCCAGGCTAGGCAACTTCAGCATCTTCTTTAAAATCTCCTTCATTAGCTCCTCCCACCTGGAAAAGGCTTGCTCAATATTTTTTAATGACTTTGGTTTTATTTCTTTCATGTTCTAGTTTCCCATTCTTGTGGATGGCGAAACCACTCCTTATTGCTGCTGCTGCATATGCATGGTCCTGCACTGAGCTGAGGTAGTGCAGACTTTCAGTTGTTGGGTTAGTGTCTCCAAATGATCTTCAGTGCAGTCTTTCAGTTACAATCAACTGCCAGCAAGAAGAAACATTTTATAATCCCTCTTTAGTACAATTTTAATGCGTTAATACCGTGTGCATTTTCTAGACAAAATCTGCAACATTTTCAATCAGCAAGTTACAAAACAGAGAGCAGTTAAAATCTCAAAACGAAAAAACAGACCAACTTACTCTTTAAAAGTCTAACCTTTCCCTTATGTGTAAAATCCTCCCTTTCTCTTTCAGCCCTGCTACATTGAAGAAAAAAGCAAAGAGCCTCTTTTATATCTGTGCTTCCTCTGATTTCATGTTTTAATAGCTCAGCTAGAATTGGGGTTTCAGAATGTCTCTTCACCAGTCAGGGCTGTAAACTGTCCGATTCAGATCAACAGGCAAGTTCTTGCTGCCTTTCTGGATACAGCAGCAGCTACCAATGAAAATGGTAGCAAATCTTCCAAAGAATAAAATTCTTTTATCAGTTGGGAAACTATCCACCTTTATCCTCATGTAGCTGCTGCAATTACTCAGAGATACAGCAACACTGTAATGGTCAAGGTAAAAAAGTCCTAGATCTGAGGCACAAACAAGCTCTCTAAATTACCCTTTTGAGAAAATCCTGGAGGCTTTTGTCCTAAATCCGTAGCTTTAATGAGAACAATAGCTGTTGCACCTCTGCAGTGGAAAGGATCGGTTTATAAAAAGGTTGGGAGATTATTCCGTTTTTTTTTAGCCAGAGTGTCATTAACTAAAGCTGTTCTATGAACACGTGCACAAATTTATGGGCCTCAGCCAGGCATAGCAGGGATTCCACTCATTTCTCCTACTATGATAGTTACAGTGAGTTAAATTTGATAAAGAAAGAAATAACTAAATTCAGCTCAATTAAAACAAATTGCCCTTCATGTCAGTAAAACTTTTCAAGCCATCAGTCTGTGTGTGTTTTACATGAGAAAACATGCCAACTGGTGTCAAACAAAACTCAAACAAAATGGCAAAACTGTTTAGCTTTTTTTTTTTTAAACATCAAAGCAAAGCTTTTAGTCGTGGGGCTGCTAAAATCTGACAAACAGATCCTGACCATTAAAAAGCCTTCTTCATTACTTTTTTCTATTTAAAATTAAGGTACCGTACATGGATCCAAGCAGATGTTGAACAATCATCTAATAAATTAACAATTTTATTTAAGAAATTTCTAATTTGCTTCAAAATCATGCATTTACACAGCTCCTCATGCTCCATCCCTCAAAGGCCACAATTTTTACTGCTTAACTGTTTTTGCCATTTCCAAAATACCTATATGTGACTGCTTAGTTTAGCTAGTGATCATCTTGCAGGTAGTTGACTGTCAAAATTTTACCGACTTACTTCCCTGGTTGGCAAAATAAATGTTTCTTTTTGGGGAAAAATTGTTTATGGTTAATTTTAATGCATAAAGAGAAATATGCTATTTTTTATTTTTAGCTGCTTCACACCAATCATTTTATGGACTGTCCAGCTAAGAAAAATTAAGAAATCTGAAAAACTAAAAATCATGAAAAATGCACAGATAATGTAGTTTTTTTTTTTTTCTGGAATTCTTAGTTCAAATAAGGCAGAAGTTACTCTTGAAAAAACAAAAACTTTGATATTATCAGGATGTCAGCATGTCATATATATATATATATCTCACCATCAATTTTTTGTTGATCATAATGATAAAGTGACATATTGAAATGGTCACCCACAATTGTTCTGCAAGTTGCCTTTGGTCACTCTTTTAATCTTCCTCACAGGTAAAGTAAGGTTAATGTGCCTCTGTAAATGAGGAAGTATTACATTTCCAATCAAGATGTTTCATCAGTGCTGCCTCTGATTCTTCCCTTTTGTTTTCGCGATGTATGAAGGCAGACATGTCACACTATCTATGGGGAACAACTTGCTCATCATTAAGCCGAGCCTTGATGTGTCTTGCAGATCCATTGTTAGTGCTAACGCAGCTGCCAGGCTAGTGCATTCATCAACAAAAGCAATCTAATTTTCTGCAGATCTTAATCTCCAGTGTTAATAACAAATAGGATGTTTGTTGGACATGAATGACGTCTCTGGGCTGAACAGGAACACTCCCATGAGTTGTCATTTAAAGCTGAGGTCATAGAATTGGGTGTATCACTATTGCTCTTGACCAGTCAGCTGTTTATTCCCACAAACACATTCAAATGTTAAAATGCAGCCAGGAAATTGTTATAAAGGCTGGGCAGTGTGGCTTGTAATTTCATTAAAATGGGTGTAAAGGCTCTGGGAAAGACTTCAGGCAAAAACGCCCATGGGTATGTCCAACTACGAAGCCATTTACAGTCTGCTTTCCTTTTGCTTCTGCTCATGGTTTAAAGATCTAATAAAGTCAGCGATTACTCACAGTTTTGTGCATGATATTCTTCCTTTTGCAATTGATACCAGCAATAATATCGAAGTTTTATGTTTTTTTCCCCTTCGTTTTAGGTGGGTCTGATTTTGAATAATGACTACCACACAGTTTCAAAGAATGGCTTCTCTAACCCATTGATGATTAATGCTCTAATATCCTTTTTACTGTACATATAAAATAGGATTTTATGCACATAAACATGCACTGGTGACTATTTTGACTGAGCATGATGGGTAAACACTAATTTGCAGAGCGAAAGAAGAAAAAACAGCATTAAATATTTATCAATGATGCGTGGGATATTTACATATCCAGACCAACAAAAACAGAACAGCAATGCCCAAGTTGGCTCAAATAATGAGGGAAATGTGTCAGAGAAAAGGGGGGGAGGGGGATCTATTTGCATTGAATTTCACAGTTAAATTGGGTCATTGTGTGACTCCAAATGATCCAGCTCCTGTCATCACTGGTATTATAAAAAGAGGGTGCTCAGAAATGTAAACACGCTCTGGCTGCAGGAGTTTCCACAACTAAATGTGCAAAGATGTAGTTCTGACTCAGGGACGGCAAAGCTGAGGAGGAAAAGATAACAAGTCTCACTAAAGCTTATCTTTGTTGTTCTTCTCATTTGGTTTCATATTAAGAAGATCCCAATTACATCTCTGTCCCAGCATTATATGTCAGAATCACAAAGTGTCCCTTTTTCTCATAAGAAATCTTGAGAAACTAATAGTAATGCACAAAAGATAATCCAGATTGGCAAGTTTTCTCAGGATACATGCCAATATCTTTTATTGGCAGAAAAGTGATAGGCAAATAGAGGCATGCAGACACACAGCAATTAGGATGCAACCGTGTGTTAATAGAGGAACTCTCTAGCTTTGGACTTAAAGCTACATTGTGTAATAATTACAGGGATATACAGTCAGAAATGTAATATATTATACATAACTATGTTATTTATCATCAT
>NW_015150528.1:575572-611947 GCF_000732505.1 Cyprinodon variegatus | reverse complement strand
TATCTATGTAAACAAACCTCATCACTTGAGAGGGTAGGTGATGCGGACGTCATGGAAGAGGGTTAGGGTTAGGGTTAATTTTGTCCCGCAACGGTCGCCGTACTGTTGGGGGGGAGAAGCGGTGGGGGGGAGATGTTCATGTTGCTGTGGTCTGCACTCTGGACGTTAGATGTCGCTGAAAATTACACACTGTAGCTTTAAGATGGCAGCCTAAGAGATTTGTCCCTTTCAAAGATCTATTTACAAGAGCAGTTCACTGTTAAAATCATTCATTCTTGGGTCAAGCAGGGGTAACTTTATTTTAATCATTTAAATTACTGGTTAAGAATAACTGAAATGTACACATCCCATCAAAATACTGCTGGGACTTGTTGTATAGCCGGCCTGTTACTTGCAATTTAATTTGCTTTCAAAGCAAACATTCTTCAACTGCCATACCACTCACCAAAAAAACATAAATATATAAACAAATAAATAGAATTTTTGCACAAAAAAAATTCACAGCTTGACATTGTGTCATACCTGGAAAAAACGCATTCAAATATACAGCTGAATGAGCTTTAGCTCTTTTCATAGCTTTGTTTTTTTGTTGTTCCTTTTTTCTGAATTGAGAAAAGTTTCTGGATGGGAAGTGAAACCTCTTCAAACTTGGAAATTAAAGTCCAGTGATTTGTTTTTTTTTACTTTTTTACAATTTCCTTCTTTCCTTTTGCTCCTGTTTCCTGTTCGCTCTTCCTCAAAAGGCAGCACCTGATAGTCTTCAGCGCTCACACACATTTTCACCCTCTCATGTTAGCTCTCTTTGTCAGAAACTAATTCGCTGATCAGTTGATCAGCATGCTGCTTTCAAGGCACATAACATCCATGGGAAATTATAATGCAGACTCATTCATTGGCATGAAGCAGAGAGAGACAGAGTGGGTGGTTTGCATATTAAACTGGCTCCCGACCGAACGGTTCACAACAGTAGATCGACTCTTATCATCCCCTTAAGAACAGAGCTCAAATGAAGGACTTGTTCGTGAAGATCACTACTCTGCACCGGCCTCATGCATGGTGTGGGAGATACTGTCCAAAACTGTAATTGGAGGGCAATTTCTAATGAGCTTGTATAATCAGCTGCAAACAAGCTGCTGTTCCAACAAAACACAGAGGATAGAAGTTTCCAAAACAGAGTTAGTAAAGGTCTTCAGCTGTGTCCTCTAAACTCCAAAATTTATCAGTAGCTACGTTTAAATGGACACAAATGAATGGATTAAAAGCCTGACCAGATCAATGGTGTTTTATGTAAACATGTGAGGCTAAATATTTTAATCCAATTAGTTCTCATTGGAAATCATTTATTATTATTTTTTTTTTTAACAAAGATGTGGTTTATGCCATCCGCCATTCTGATGGGTGTCCATGTTTACAGCCATTTGGAGTTAAAGACTCTCCACTGCGAATGCATGCAAAGTCAGTGTGATGTTTCTCTGCTATTTTTCAGAATATTAGAAGATTCCATGCATGGCACATGGTTGGTACATGTATATGCACGTCATGATAGGATCATTTTATTTAGTGTCCATGTTAACAGAGATTTTCAATTCCTGATTACTAAAGGTTTAGACCAGATCAGGGAAATTCTGTGCATGTAAATATAGCAAGTGTCCAAGTCTCCACTGACCTCTCCAGTTATACTCTTTGTAAGGCAGAACAGGGCATCTTATCCTGTTGAAATCACCAATTGGTTTCTTATTTGATTGCATTGATCAGGAGAAGTTTTCATGCTCCCAGTCTACAAAGTCCTGTGTTTACTGTCTGTGTTCTGAGTTGTCCTATCTGGCAATGAGGCCGACTATGTCAGAGAACTGAAGTTTTCAGCCAAAGTAGGTAATGGAGAAGTCTACATTTTTTTCTTTCCCCACTGAGGCAGTTCTTCATCTTTTTGCTTTTAATGTGTTTTTCTGCCTTTGATCTTCTTTCTTAATTTCCTCTTGTCTCCTCCTCATTTCATTTCTAATCTCATGAAGAGAACATATTTTTCAGTGTTGATGCAGAACTTGTTATTAGAGAAATGAGAAGAACAACGTTTTTGTTTTCCACACATTAGTTTTAGATAGTCTGTAATACAGTCAGTAATACTGTCAGTAACAAATTCATCCTTTACAGACTATTTTCTCCAACTCACCTTGCCAATCCCTAGACCTCTTTGATTGAATTTACTGTGTGGATTTGTCAAAAATCTTGTTAATTCTTCTGGGATTGGCAGAAAACCGAAACATTTAAAGGACAAGGTGACCTGCTGGAGCAGTTAGCGGACTCATTTAACGCTTCTCTGCGTTGGACTTTAATTAATAGTTTAATAAGAGCAATGAGCTGTGAGTTTGACCTGTTTTTCACCAGCATTCATTCTCTAAGCTTCTCAGCTATACAAGATTTAATTACAGTGAACAAACTCTAAAATTGCACATAAAAAAATAAAGAGCCAAGACTGTTTATGCCCATAATGATTTCATAAGAGTGTCTTTACCAACAGAGGATCTGAGTGCTCTGAATCAGCTAGACTCACTCTTGGTTACTTTGTCTTTGTTGTTATTTTTATGGTCCTAATCTGCAAATTTGTTTACGCTTCCGGTAAATTATATAGATCTTAAAAATTATTACCCTTAAAAAAGCAGAATAAAAAAAGCAGCTTTATACTCATGTACTGTGATTTTTTTTCGCTAATAATGAAGCTGTTTACAAATTTTAATTCTACAAGGAGAAAAAAAACTATTTGTTCTTAGTAATTAGTGCAGAAAAACTGTTTTTTTAATAGAACTATTAAGCGAGCAATAAAAAGAACAAAATTGCTCTGTTTTAAAAACAAACCCCTCTATTCATTGTGGGAAAATTGTTAAATTTCATTCAATATCAACTCCGAACCTTCCGCAATTTTTTTAAATTTTTTTTTTTTTGAGAGTACATTTTCCTAAAGAACACGCTAACTTAGGATTTTCTAAATTGGAAGAAAATGTCCTTTTTTGGAACCAGCGTTATAACACCATTTAGCACATATTATTTATTGAAGCACATTTTTACTTTAAAGGGAATATTTTCATTCCTAAAGGAAATTGCTTTCTGGTGTTCTTAAATTCACTGCTCAGTAACATTTTACAAAATAAACATCAAAAGAAGAATTTGCTGTCTTTTGCACACTGCAGTTTTGGATTAAAATGATATCAGTCAGATTTATATTAACTGTCATACATGTAGTCAGTTTTTATGAAAGGCTGTGTTGTTGCAGCCTAAGGCTATTCACGCAGCAGCCTTTAGCACTGGGCAGTGTGCAAACTGACTAAAACTGCTTATTAGTAATAATCTACACAGACGGAAGACAGTGGGGATTTTACCAATGCTCCCCATGCAGTTTATTTAGAAGATAAAAATGCAATATTTGGAGGACAGGCCCATATATGTGCACAAAATAGATTATTCTTTGACATTCATGTCTGTGTTTGTTAAACCTTGATATTACCTAACTGTTAAGTGTTACTGCTAATGTTTCCCAAGCAGGTTATTTAATAAGAAGAGTTCTTCTGTCAGGATAAATAACATTGTCTTCATTATGTAAGTAACAAGGGTTTGGAAAAAGAAATGGGAGCATACAGATAAAGATGATTATTCCTAACAGAGAAAGTGTTTGTATTGTTTAACTGGAAGGAAAACTGAAATCTCTGTTTTAAACTCTTTGTGACCACTGCTGCATGTTATTCCCTCTGTTTGTTTGGAACAGAAAAGGTCACAAAAATTCAAAAGGGAAAGAAAAAAATCAGAAAATAAAAATCTGGAAGGTTTCAACATGCAGTTAGATAATTTTCCTCTGATAACGCTGCATGAAGAAAAACCTCCAATCCATCAAAAGGTTAAAAATAGAATGGCATCAAAAACTGCTAAACAATGTACTGTACATGTTTATTTACCTAAACTGACAGGTTGTGTATTAATCATAGAAGCAGCAAACAGGGCCATGGTAACTGTGGTAGCTGCAGGTAGGAGATGCTGACAGGACAGCTATTGTGATTTACATAAATGTGGGTGTTAGACAAAAGAGAAACAAAAGAAGTTGAGTGTATAAAGAAAACTATAAGCATTGCTATTTATGGTTTAATAGACATCATGCATGGGACCCAACAGATGCACGAAAAGAAAATGGGCAGAGTTGACCAAATTGGAACTATTTTGCTGGGAGAAAAAAAAACACATTTGGAAAAAAACAATATTGCACACAACCCATAACATACCAAGTGAGCATTTAAATGTGGGACAGTGAAATCCAATAGGAAGATGAACAGGGCTAAAATAGGATGACTCAAGGATAAAAATGATTGATATTAGTATGTCTGAATGGCCCAAAGTCCAGACCTTAGTCCAAATGAGAACTAATTGAGACCTTTGATTCTTGAGGAAAGATGTTCACAGCTACCCTTTTTCCAGTCTAGCTGAGTTTGAATACTTTTGCACAGAATGGCCAAAAGCTGTAGTCTATACCCAAAGCCAGTAGAGTAACAGTCTGTTAAACATGGTATTTGGACGACTAAGAAAAACTAAAAACTATTACTAAAACTTACAGTATATCGCAATAAAAATGGTAAAGTTAAGGGTTGTAGTGAGACAAAATTGAAAGAAAATAGGGACATTAATAACAAATCATTCTGGTGATATATAATGTTGTTTTATGTTGCATGTATGTAGTTTTGTTGAAATTTTTTTCACTACATTAAATGAACAGTACGCTTAGAAACCTATTGCAATGTCTTCTCTCAAAGCAAGGATAACGGTTTGAGAAGATTTTGATGATAGTCTTATGAGACATAAGAGCGCGAGATGAGGGGACAGCTCTTGTTTATCGCTGTCACATCTCATTAAAGGACAGAAGAGATAGAACACAGGTATTATATGGATTATTGGCATTCATTAACATGAAAATCCTGCACAGAGGAAGAAATCTGAGATTGTGCAGTTAATGTTTGGCTTGATAGTCATTCAAAGATGCCTTAAAAAATGCAGATTCTACTGGTTGGCCTTGGGCAAAAAAATTGTTTATTTGAACATCTTGATTTGCTCTTATACATATTTTGTTTTCAGTGTTTGAATTTTTCTAATTTTCGTCTCTTAAATAATACGTTTTATTTTTTACTTTAATTTAGATATTTTAAACTCTATCAAAGTCTATTATACAGGCATCCCTTTCATTTCTTTTTTTTTTTTTTTGCTTCATTTTGATTGTTAGTCTGTGAGAATATGTGCAGACCACCGTAATGTGTCCTCTGTCTCCAGCCTCTGAGGACACTAAATCACTGGATGAAACAGCATCACTTGGATGTATGCCAAGAGGCTGCGCTTAGTTACAATCAGCTCAGTGTTCATCACTAAGCAGAACTGTAGACAGAATAATGTTCGCATGGAGGGGAGGATTTGGGTTTTATTACACAGCAGGCTGCAGGCCTGAAACAAAGTGCCATTGTGTGATTTATGACATGCTACAAGCTAATGAGATAAACAGAGCCTGAATCGATTCAGTCAGGCAGGAACCCAGCCACAGGGGCATGTGCAGCTGTCTACAGTGACTTTATTGACACTCTCATATTCATACAGCCAGTGAAAGAGACCCAAAGGCTGCAGTTTTGGCAGGAAAAAAAAACAGAGTTGTGTCCTCTTTCTCTCTGAATGGAGCCGCCTTGCCCACCACTGCAATCAGGGTCGATGCAGCTCAAATCAAATGCCCGTGATGGGATCTGACAAGCCGAGTACTTACTGCTGAACAATCACTGCTAAGAAAAGCTCTTTTCTCGTCAAAGACAAACAAGATAAGGGTTGTGTGTTGCAGGTGGGGGTGAACAAACAGATGGGCATGAAAAAGAGCGTTTTGAACTGAAGTCAGTGATAAAGCATGTCACAGTTAGATTACAGATGACCGTCAGGCCTGCTTGGAGACCTATTTTTGAGAAGCTGCTGCAGCCGTTTGGCTCACCGTGCAAAAAGAAGACACACTGATATATCTAAAAGGGTGTGATCAACCAATTAAAACATTTACACTTCACCATGACCGCTGTAAGACCATAAACAGGGCAGGGTGCCATTCGTAATGTTGAGGTTATTTTTGTTGCTCAAAGTAACAGGGTAACGCTAATAAACAAGCAAAAAAAAATCTTAAAGGAAGAGATTTGCTGGTTTTCTATCCTGAATCGTATTATTTCCATCCACTAAAGTCAGTCATTTGGCAACATGAACCACAACCTAAAAGCTGAAACACTAAGAATGTGATTTTTGATGTGAGCTAAATTTGATCGACTTAACTGCATGTAATTTCCTCTGAATTTGTGTCAAACTGACAGCATAACCTTTATGCAAATAGTCTTTCTTAGAAACTTGTCAGCAATTTTTATTTGCTATCCTTGAATTCCCATTTGTTGTCAGACCATCAGTCTCACTGTTCTTGAATGCTCCAGCTCAAAATGGACAGGGCGCTTTCCTTTTCCTGAATTGTTCCTTCCTAAAAGCTTTTCATCATTGGATGGTGACAACTGGAGTCTGAAGGTAGCGGTTAAGAAAGAAATGTTTCTTCATCAGGATAGCCATTTTTTCAAATCTATAAAAAGCTGACATTAACAATATGTTAAAGTTTTTCCCGAGCCCTGACCTGATCGCCTTTCAGTGAATGCATTTATATATATTAGAGTCAACATGTATAATTTTTACTGTTCAGAGAAAATCAGACCAAATTCTTGTTTTTAATAATCTTAGAATTTTTATGTCTTGTAATTAATCCTTTATGGAAAAAGATTAATTGCTGAAAGCCTACAATACATAGGAAGACGTCTTTATAACAGCAGGTATTAATTGGCTTTTTTTAATGAATACCACTGTATTATATAGTCACAGATAGTTTGAAAAACAAGTGATAAAACTAAATTAATTCTGAGTTTGCACTGTCTGGCCATCTAAATGGAAGGGGTTTATGATGAAGAGTACTCAGAAGAGGTTTATTTGATTGTCTGCTTTTTGATTGTGCTACTTAAATCTAGCCTGCACACCACAGGACATTTAGGAGTGAGTCATCAGTCACAGGCTGTGGGGGAAAGGAGACATACAGCTCCAGAAACCCACCATTGTCAGTGTTGGGGGCTTTACACAGCGGACAAAGAGATCAGAGACGTCTGTCTAAACCATGTGCTGTAAAAGGCTAGAGAAATACTTTAAAGTAAGTACAAGAAGGGAATTTCTTTCATGGTCTGATCAGAACGTAAAAAAAAACAACAACATAAAGGTCAAGCAACCCGGGTTTCTATTCCCTAAATACATTAAGATTTAACTGCTGAGAGCGTTTATTTATTTACCTTTTTTAAAAATGCCTTATATGTTTGTGTGATAGTTTATGTGACACTTTATATGACCTGTGACAGTGACATTTTATTACCTGCACACATGTCTGCTTTTGTCAATGTTTGTATTACCTTGTGGGGACAATTTCTCAGGAATATGTTACATTTTGAGGAATTATATGTGCTTGTGGGGACCAACATTGGGTCCCCATGAGGAGAAGTTTCCCTCTAGCAGTGGGGGTTAGGTTCAGGACTGGTTAGGTTTAGGGTTATTGTCAGGATTAGGACATAGAAAGGGTTAAAAATGACTGAAAATAATTGGCAGTCAATGGGAGTGAAAACATGGTCCTCACTGCCTGTAGATAAGAAGGTGTGCGTGCTCTTGCTTTTAATACATTGTGCTATTTTCTAGTCAATTAGCATGTTGTGGGGGCAGCTATTCCTTGTGAGACATGAATCACTGTTTTGGGGTCGGGGGTCACGTTTAGGAATTAAAGTTAAGGTTGGGGTTAGGGTTACGGTTAATCTGTAGAAATTAATGGAAGTCAATGGAAAGGCCCTGCGAAGAGAAAAGTTTGTGTGTTCTTGTTTCTGTCAGGTATTTAGGACAGTTTTTGGTATATTTATTAACCCTCTTGGGACCAACAGGTGTTAAGTGGACCGAAGGCTTGTCCTAATAATGGCGGACCCCCATTTTTAACCTTAGAGTCAGTTTAGTGCCATTATGTGAATTAAATTTAGATTAAGGTTAGGGTTAGGATTATGCTGCTAATGGATAGGGTAAGGATAAATATCAGGGTGATAGATGCAATAAATAAAATGAATGTAAATCAATACAAAGTCTTAATATGGATAGATAAACAAACTGGAGTGTGTGTGTGTGTGTGTGTTAGAAAGATGGAAATGAATTTAGGCTGCTTTAAATCTTATATTACTATTGTATTATGGTATTCTCGTGTGTTTAAAACACTTTCATGACAAAAAAATACAATTAATTAACAATTTAACACACCTGCTTTGAATTTTGCTTTTGTTTTACAATTGATAAAAAGAGTACCAAAATGCATGCAGGATGGATGAAACACCATCAATCTAATAATAAATGTTCTATAAATGGTTTCAAAGGGTTTTTGCACTGATCCGAGAATTATTTTCACTATGCTGCTTGTTAATGACTGACTATAGATCTGCAAATGTTAAAAATGTTTGGTTATAAAAATACAGTCTAAATATGACAGGATATTTTTTTTAAAGGCAGTGATCCTCCGTTCACTGGCTTTTCCTGCACGAATGGCCTTGGTGTTTATCACCGTCTGACATTCTGTCCTCACATGATCTCAATTATGATAAATTTAACAGTAGCATGAGAGAAAACACTCTTTTACACCTTGTTTAAAGCTGGGAAATGGGAGGGAAATCAATACAGTCCTGCTGCAAATGAAAAGCATGCATGCAACGATAATGGATATGGATTTCTGGGTCCAAGATTCATGTTTCATGCTCATACAGCTCTCTCATACGGATCTCTCCGTCCACTGCTACACAAGATGACTGATGAGGCAAAACGACGTGTTGCTGTGTGCTGGGATGCATCTTAGAAGTTGGTCAATTGCTGTGTGAAGGGGCAGAGACATAATGACTTATCACGGTTTGAATGAGCTTTTAAGAATTGACCATCCCTTTAATTTCAATCAGCTTAACAGAGAAGGTTTAGAGGGCTGGGGAGGACCCAGAATGCCATGCTCTTGCTCCTTGTGTAATTTGTAACTGTCAGGGGTCGACTTGGGTAAAGACTTAATGCAGATCATCTTGCAACCCCCTGTTTAAGTGGTGGCTAGGATGCATGGAGAAAGCTAAATATCGAAATACAAAAGGCATTGAAGAGTAGAGAGAGAAAGAGCAGCATAATAATATTCAGTCTGCTGGGAGACGCAGGAGAGCATCCTTGAGATGTCGCATATTGTTTGTAATCAGCAAGAATTTTGCTTTGCGACTGGCCTCCTGCTGTGACTTTGTGAGTTAAAATATTTCATGCTAGTCAGGTTTGTGTGTTGGTACGTAAAGATCGTGGGGTTGCATTTAAATATTTGCTTGACGAATTACTTCTGTAATCTACATCTCTGTTTTTGCTTATGTTTCACCGCACTGATAGAAGTAAGTTGGCATGCTATTGTGTATTAGCTTTGTTTTTCATCTCTATTGCAGCCAATCTGCCTGTGGTGTGAGATTATTTGGTTTATGGCGTTGCAGACACTCAAAATAAGAGTTTTTTTTATATACCTTTGAGGAATTGCAAAGAAGACTTATTTCAAAACAACCAGGATACAAATCATTTTAGTTTCAGCTTATCAAAGCTTATCATGGTATTTTATGAAATATGGCTAACTTTCAATATGCCACTGAAACATACTTTTCTTTTTTTCTTATTCTCAGTGAATTATCTTGCTATTAAAATGCACATTATAAATAAAATTGCCTGTATTTTATTTTCTTTCCTTATGTATATCAGTATTGACATGTGAAATTATCATACATGCATATCAACCTTCACATTTCTGTGATTTTTTTTTATTTAGCATGGGCCTGATCTCTTTCTTTAAAATGCAGCAATAGTTCAACTTTAATGAAGGTGCTTTTATTTTTTGGAAGAAAAAAAAATACAACCTAAAGAAATTATTGTTTTATGTGCGTTTCCTCTTAAAAAAAAAAAAAATCATATCTAAATTAGCTCACCCTAGCAATTCATATTAAAAATGCTGCTAGGTTGAATTAAGACCAAAACATTTTTTACTACTATAAAACAATTATGACAACACCAAAGAGAGCTGCAGACTTTGCTATCGGAGATATGAATCTTTTTAATGGCTTTTTATGCATCTTTTCTTGTGTTTGGGTTGCGATAACACCTTATTGGCCGCTGTGCTATTAACGCTGTTTTTCATGTCTCTCACAAGTCAGAAATTGAATCTAAAAAAATAGAAAACTTAAACAAAAGAGTCTAGCACTGTCTAGTTGTAAATCAGATCAATGAGTTTTGCTCAGTTGTTGGAGCTAGTAACCAGACTAGTTATTCCAGCTGGCAGCACAGTCACAAAATATCTAATTCCATTCCAACACAGCAGTCTCTAGCTGCGTTTCAATTTACCATTAGATTGCACTAATTTATGAAATGTCTAAATAGAAACACTGAAAAAAAAAAAAAAAACTTACACTGTTGGAAAATAAGTCTTTATATTTTAGTGGGGTGGTTTTTAGGTCAAATCGAAATTATTATATTTCACAAAACTGCAATGAAAACGCTTTTTTTCCTTCACACAAATCATTTAATCAGCAACTGGACCTTCCTGCCTTGTAAAAAGACCAAGATAAAGACCTGAATGGTCTATGGCTAGGCAAAACTTTATCCATAGGCTAGGGTTGTGATCTAAAAAATGCCTGGCTATAGGTTAAGGTTATTTTTAATTTAAAATTGAAATACCGCAATTGTAAATGGAAACCTATATTCTGTGTGTGTATTCTTGGCCATCTGTTTTTTTTTTTTTGTTATTTGCTCAAGTTTCTGCTCTCTTTTACTCTCTAACAGCCTAAACGAACCACAGACTAGGCTAACATGTTACAGACAATAATGTTTCCATCCTCTATACTGCTTGAAAGAAGCTAACTTCACTCAGTTAATGCTTCCACACCAAAGGAAGATGTCAAAGGGAACTGGTGGTTAGTATTATACGTTCACTGAATCAGAATATATCTGAAATTTGAGTTGCCAGATGGCTGAAAATTAGGCAATTTAGGGTTTAACCAGATATATGTGAAAGGCTGTTCTGGTAATCAGATGTTGACCCTTTTAAGCCACAACCCTTTTGGATCTAGCAATTTTTTTCATGTGTCACAGACCGACCCATAAATGTCTCATTTAATCATTCTGTTACATCGGACAGTCAAATCAGCTCTCTTACACAGAGTTGTACTCACTATTTCTGTCCTCATGCATAATGACTCACAGCAGAGGGAGACTTGCACTTTCCTGTTTTTGGAAGCTTGGCCAGGCTTTATGCATCCACATTTCATAAGAGTCTGTGTACCTTGGGAGTGGGACTTGTTAAAAGAACAAAAAAAAGAGGGTAAGATAGAATCTTAAACCCTACATTATTTTGCAAACATACAGTTTGCATGTTTATGCAAAATATAAACACCGGGGAAACAACAATTGTTGCCTGAAGGAAGAGGATCCAGTAAAGAAAGCCCAAAGAGAAACACGGCTGCCTAAGATCTGTGTGAAAAGAGGAAGAAAAATAAACAAAAATGGCATATACAGTGCATTCTCTTTTAACTTCTACTTCTGCAGCAAGTAGAGGAAAAGAGACAGAATGAAAGCAGTCAGACTAAAAGAGAATGGTAACAGAACTAAGGTCAGCATTATTATCCAACTAATATGTTTTCTTACTTTGTTGTTTCTTTTTAAGTAATGCAGACGGACTGCCCACATGGAATTGTACAAAAATCCTTGCATACTGTATATTTTTATGCACATATATGTTGTCTAAGTGAAAATATTTAAAATTAGAATGCACGTTCATCTAATACCGCCGTGTCACAGAGAAAAAAACAATGACAGATTTAATTTAAATCCATGTGCATTTATTTAGTAGTAATACAGTGAAATTAAAAATGTTATATATAATATATAGTGAGCACAAATTAATACAAAAAATACACTAATTACCAGTTGTTGAAACTAAAACAGGTAGAAGCTTATTTCATGTCTTAAACATGTTTTAGGTTTAACAAATGGTTGAACTTCTATTTCATACAAAGTCTGCATAAAGAATTATACAACTTTACAACTCCTCTCAGGCTTTTTTAATCATTGAAATACCAAATATATGCATGGCTATTTATGAGGACCATGTACCATAATTCCATAATATCAGGCCAAAATTTCAGTCAAAGCTTGGATGTGCACCACCTGTGTAATATGATACAAAATGTTTAAATAAACAGATTTTTCCCACAACTTTGTCTACTTTTAAAGTCCAAGTTGCAGGATAATTTTACTGTATTTGAAACTGATCACAAAATGGCTCAGTTTCAAGGTAGCAAGGTTTGAAGATTTGTTTTTGATTTAAAAAAAATTGCAGAATGTGAAATTCTGAATAGACACACAGCAGGATTCCTGAAAGCTTATCTGGAAGCTAACTTTACCCATTTTCATACCCTAGATAAAGACCATTACTATTTTAACAGGAGAAATATTATTTTTCTTTTGTTTTTGGTGAAGATGAAACTGAGATAACATGTAAACTTAAACTTTAAATCTGAGGACAATCACCTTACCTATTCAAAGCTGGAAGCTTTTTCCATAGTTGCTTTGCATATACAAAACTGTCATTGTCAACTTGTGAGTGTGAACACACTTACACTCTCTGATTTATCACTTCATCCTGCTTCCTACCTTTTATTTTAAGTCAGTCTGGAATCTTTCCTGTACAGTGTATATTCATAGGCAAGAGGAAAAAAAACAAAACACATTCTTAGATGTGAAGTTCATCTCCATCTTGCAGCAAGATGGTTACAAGCGTTATTTATAGTGATACCTAAACTGCTTCATGGCGAAGGGTTTTAATATGCTGTTACTGCATTTACGGATGCAGACAGGGTTGTTCCGTTCTTAGCTAATTCCCTAAAAGCCCAGCCATACACACCCACACACAAGAACAAATAGGAGGTGATTTATTTACAGCAACCTGATCATTTAGTTGTTTGGCAAAAACAGGAGCCCGAACTCTTTAAGTCGAAAAAGAAGGTTTTCTTGTGGTCTTGCATGTGTTATTCAAAATGGTCTTACTGCCACAGTCGCTGACAATGAATTTCTTATCCTTAATAAGTCAGCAATGTTTCCTATCGTAAACACATTTATAAGTCCTTTCCATTTTTTGGAAAAAGAAAATTCATAATGATACAATAACATCAAACTGTTTTTTTGCAGAACTGCTAAACAAGGTCATGGACATCCAGCATACCAACTTAGTGAATTATCCATTTTTATTTCTCAGCGATTTAGCAATCCAAACTCAAGGACATCTGGGCTGTAACTGGATAAGCCAAAATGTTTGGTTTTTAGCTGTAAAGATGCACATAATTAAATTTTCATCCCTCCAGGTCCACATACAGTATTCGTATATTTGATATCAGACTAGAAAAAATCTCCCAAAAGAGTTAAGTAACAACTCAGTCTGAATACATACAAATGTTTTGGATATCTAAGCAGAAATGCTTCAGTGGTCACCATATTGAAGTGCTATCCAGATAGTGCTGTCTGTAAGGAAGGTCATTAATTGTACAGCAGGTGAAAGAAGTATTGAAGACACCACCACTTGCAGTAGATATATTCCTCAAGGTGTTATTGACATGACATTTTCACCAGATGTTGGTAACAATTCATGTAATCCACACATACAAAGAAATAAAACCATAGACGCCCAGAAATTAAGTTATGTGTAATAATGTTGAATGGTACAGGAGAAAAAGTATTGAGCCTGTGAAGTAAGGGAGGTGCAAAAAGGTATGGAAAGCCAAGACACCAGCCAAAATCTCTATGTATCAGAAAGCAATCATGCCAGTGTAAACTAATATCAGCTGTTTCAGTCCCAAATGATGGCCTACAAAAAGTTGTCTGTGGTATCACACTACACACATGTTGTTTAAAAGTAAAGAGCTTTCTCAATATCTTTGCAACGTTATTGTTGCAAATAATTAATGCATTGGTTACAGAAGGATTTTTGAACTTATGAATGTTCCAGTGGGCACCATTGGGGCCATAATTCTGAAGCGGAAAAGAAAATAAAGTGACCATAACCAGATGCTCCTCGGAAGATTTCTGACAGCAGAGGGAAATGAATTATCAGAAGAGTTGTCCAAGAGCCAAATACCACTTGTGGAGAGCTTCGGAGAGACCTGGAATTAGCAGGTTCAAGTGTTTCATAGAAAACAATAAATAATTAACGGAACTGCAGTGAGCAGTGTTGGCCCCTAAGGCAGGAACCTCTGCAGGTCGAGACAACAGGCTAGTGACCTTGTCTATCCGAAGGTGGATGAATGTGTGAGACACTAACCTGGTCTTATAGTTCCCCAGAAGGGAAGGTTGGTTCCAGCCGGTCAGCTGCAAAGACAGCGCGGCACCACCCAGAGAGTTCCTGAAGCTGATGTGTTGGAGGTCGGAAGACAGGCAGAAGATCAGAACCAAGCAAATGAAGAAGGCAGGAAGACGTGCTTAGTAGTCAGACCTAGGAGATCAGAGGTCCGAAGAGGTGCCGAAGGTAAATCCAGAACGGAGTCGCGAAACAGTTTCAGGCCCAATTCACAGACAGGCAGAAATCCAGCAGGAGTCCGAAGACAAGTCAGGCAAACAGATCAGAACGGGGACAGACAGGTTCAAAGGTCCAAAGGCAGAACAGGTCAGGATCAGGCAATCAGAAACACTCAGAAAGGCTAGAAAACTTTCACAACAGACTTGAATAATCTAGCACAGATGACTGGTCTGTAGGCTGGTTAAAAAGAGACCTAAGCAGGTGGATAAGATGAGCGTCAGGTGAATGACATGACTAATCAGACCAAGCATCAGTGCCAAGATCATGACACATAACTTCATTTTGGACATCTATGCTTTGATTTCTTTGTATGTATGATTGCATTGTATGACATCAGGTGAAAACATCATGTCACAAGCACCTCTACAAATACAGTATAGTTACTGAGAAAAATGGTGGTGCCTCCAATATTTATTTTACCCACTGTATGTTCCATTTGTCCTCAGAATTCTGAACTTTTTTAGCCTGACGTAGTCCTACTCAATTCTAGTCAGAATATGAGTCTGATACTGCTCCATAGAGCTGTGATTATGGGGCGTGTTTTGAACGAACCAGGAAAAAAAATGCCTCTGCACTCAATTGGACAGACGTACAACCAATAAGAGCAACGGAGTGCGTGACGTATGTTAAGCAACGCATAGTTGTTGTCAACAAAAATCAAAGCGTGCAGTTTCACGCCTAGAATAAGAAGATGAGCCTTGATCGCGTTTCTCTGTTCCTCTTTTAAAATTAATTTGCTGTCGATATCTTCTAGAACAGACCTAATAGCAGAATCTACTCACCTCAACTCTCCAGCGGCAGCCATTGTTGTTGTCACCCAAGCGCGCTTTGGTCACCTGGTTGATTACGTTACTGTTGATCATCTGTCCATCATAGTATAAAGCCCGCCCTGACAATTTGATTGGATCGCCTGACAGTGGGCGATAATACTCGCGCTACTATGGAGCAGAGCCAGACCGAACTTCCCGACCTCAAACCTTGTGGGCGGGACTAAGTTCGGAATGGCACCCAGGCTAGAACTTTTTAACTTTAAGTAGGAAATCTTAATTTGAATTCCCCTCAAAGGTTAACATTCAGTAAGTTGGGATAAACTGATCACATCTAACTTTTACATTGTGGTTGCCTGCCATTTGTATCAACAGCTGTAAAATTCTTTCTTACTTGTGTGGCATCTAGTGAGTGCTGCACATACTAATTCTCACGGCTTTTAATGTTTTAACATCTTAACATCCACCTCATTTAGGGAAATATATGCCTATTTTGCATACCCAAATGGAAAAGCAAATAACTTAGGAACTGTAAACCCAAATGACATGTGTGATACATTATTTGAAAGCTAACACCCTCTAGTTTCTGAATATATACATACAACTTGGGTGAGTAAAACACAGCCCAAGCTGCATCAGTTAAAACATGACTCAGAGTTGTGTTTTTTTTAATTCTTGAAAATAATATGTCTTTTTTTGAACAGCATTAATAAAAACATGCTTACTTGTCGTGGCTGCTTTGTCATGTTTACATTTTGATCTGCTGCTATATTTGTGTTACGGTAATTGTGCTTTGGTGTTCGCTATGTCCATAAAATTGACTTGGTGGTTAAATTGTGTCTAAAATGTCTATGCTGGTAAACATTTTACCGGTGTAATTTTCATGCATTCTGAGTCATAATTTGTAAACGCTTTAAAACAGGTCGCCGGCGAGGTTATTTTGAGGTTAACATTATACATTTAAAGAAATGTGTAGAACAGTGATAGTTGTAAGAATGGCGGTAGCGGCCATTCAAGGCATCGAGAATTACATCACTCTGACTTCCCATTTCCACATAGAACGCAGCATTCTTCCTGTTGTGGTCAAGGGTTGTTGCCTTTCTAAAACGTAAATCTTTATCCCCGACGCATGTTTTTTTTTTTTTTTTTTGTGAACCTTCAACTCTGACCAGTGTAATTTCCCTCTATTAAAAATTAAAGCTTCCCTGCAGCAGGATATTGCCACAGCAATGTCTCTATTTGTCATGTTTAGTTTTAGATCACACATAACATTTTGAATTTAGGCCAAACGGTCAATTATGCCCTTATCCAGCGGAGCACAAAAATGACACATAAAGTACAGTACCAATCTATCACATATGAAACATTCAAATTTATGGTTATAACCTGATAAATGATGCAGAGCCATGTATGCTTAATATGTGTTAACTTCAAGTCTATAACTTTCTTTAAATTATATTATAATAGTTATCTTTTTGATCAATGACTTAAGTCATAAAATGTCAGGTTCTTATTTTATTGGTTCCAGTTTTGTTTGCTGTAATCCAGACTGACTGCTTTGCAACCACCGCAAAAACCGTGCACATCAAACTGATCAAAATAGTAACGAATAATAAAACTGAAATGTAAGATTTGCAATGTACAATAACACCCTAATCAAGACTATGAAAACTAATAAGCCTTTGAAAATGACTGAATCCACACAGGCTGTGTAAACATTGCAGGAGGAGATTGGCATTCTTCACAGCCCCTGTTTAAGTGTGCACTGCATGAATGCTTGTTTTTCCTTTTTTTTTTTTTTTTGCTTCCTTTTCCACAGCTGAATTATGGCAGGAAATGTTAACTTGAATCCGTTAGCCCCAGGTAACATCTCAAGGTTAAGAGAAGCAACATTTGACGTCTTTATTCTCAGGAACACAACCTACTCCTTAACACAGCCTGAACCTGCAGTTTTTTTGTTTTGTTTTTTTTCCTCCTTCAATGCACCGGCCCTCCATAGAAACTGTGTTCTGCTGTTGTTCCCAAAGGCACCAAGGTTAATTTGAGGCACAATGTCAGCTGCGGAGCTGCGCCTTTGGTTGGAGGTCTAAGTGAACACACAGGTGTTTTATACAAGGTACCACCTTGACACGGGTGCCTCTGACACCACTTGGCTGTTATATAATTGCAGCATTGCCTGATTTTATTCGAGATGGGGCTAAAGCTGGTGGTGGGCTGGCAGAAGGCAAGGGACTGGACGTCCAAACTCCATTAATGTTAATTGGACTGGAAATACAGAGGGTAGGAGAAAGCAGCCAAGCGGTAGGTAGGGACAGAAAGAGATATAGGAAGCAAGGAAAGAGAGAACCCACCGTGATAGCAGGCTTATCTACTGCTGAACCTCTAGTATGTAGGAGGTTAATGCAATGTCATGATGGACAGATTCCATTCTGCTCTATCATCTGGGAGACAGAGCCATCGGAGAGTAAAAGGCAATTTGTCTAAAGATTTATAGCTAATTGTACATGCATGAAATCCAAAAGAAGGCTTATGCATCTCAATTTGAAAATTAAGTGGCTCCTGCAGTAAATCTCTGATGCAGAGGATTCACAATAACAAGGTGAGGAAAATTAATTTATCATTTTTTTTCTATTTCATGAAGGGCTTGCGATGCTTGGTGTCTGTTGTATGAGATTTCATTAACCCTAATCACATATTTCAGTGCATGCATAAATTTCCTAAAGGTGTGAGATAGAACCAACATGAACCTGAGTGCTCAGCATCTCTCTGAAAGAGGGAGACGGGATGAGAGGCTCGTTTGTGCTTCTCTGTTCCTGGGAGATTTCTGTGATGTGGGAGAATTTCTGCAGCTGCTGCAATCGGCAAACACATAAGGGGCTGGGGTTTTATGTTTTTTTTAGACACAGACAGAATGATGCAGTCGGGTTATTTTTTCCTGTCTGAAACACAAAGTTTAAGTTGAGTGTTCTGATTTTAACATTGACCTAAAACAGGAAAATTTTTAGCCCATATATTACAGTGTTGCAACAGTGCTGCAATTACTCATTTAACAATAATGAAGTTGGTTTTAATTTTAAAGGAAAAGCTTCACTCTGGTAATCTAAACAATACTAAAAACAATACAAATATTTTAAAAAATTTATTCGAAATCCTTGTTGAATGTTTTATTTCCAGTAGAAATAGGAATTTTGCTTTATAAGTATTTCTTCAAAACTAATTCAGCTTGAAGGTGAGCAAGGTTTTGTTGAAACTGTTTTGCAATGTAATTCAGAGAACTTAAATTCACTTTGAAGTTTCTTTCATGTAAAGTTAAATAAAGGGAAACAAAAAAAAACGACATTTAAATCAGTTTGTATGTTTTTTTTTTCTTATTATTTTTCTTATCTATTACCGGTAGTTGCTCAAATATGAAGCAGTCAGTCCTGGGCTGATGTAGGGATGGGAGTCATATGTAGGGATGGGAATCATATCAGGATTTGCGTTCCTCTTTGTAAATAATGTCTTTACAGTAAGCAACTAATGCCCCAAATTCTGATCACTGACAAATACTTTAGGATAGAAGATCTAACAAACAAGTAGTTTAATATCAAGTCATCAGATTCAGGGAAAGAAAGCAACTTTATAATGTTTTGCAATATCTATGTCTAGCGACAGAAATACCTCAGACAAGGAAAAATAGCTTCTTAATGTGAACACCTGAAACATCTTTACACTTCACTGCGCACAGGATTATTTTAAATGAAGAAAATCATCCTCGATTATAAAGTGAAGCCATACACACTAGTACGCAGCTTCATTTTAAACATTTCTCATTTACTTCTGTGGAAGAGATTCTGTTAAGCCCAAACAGGTAATTGGATAATTCAAAATGGTGGCCAGTGAAGAATAATGTCTTTCTAGAGTGGTGGTGTAGTGGTTAGTGCATAGAGCTTGGAATGTTGAGGTTGGGACTTTGAAACCGACTCCCACTGACTGCCACTCTGGTTCCCTGAACAAGACCCTTAGCCCCAGACTGCTCCCTGGGCTCCCCGCGATTGCAGCCCACTGCTCCCCAAGGGGATGGGTTAAATGCATAGGTAAATTTCTCCAATGCGAGATCAATAAAGTTTCATTATTATTATTCTCTCTTTTTACCCAAGACACTGGGGCACAAGATTTGATCCAATGATTTGTTTAAACTAAAAGTTTCCTCCAGATTTTCCTAAGGACATGTTTTGTTTTGTTTTTCAAATACAATAATCGCACATAAACACAATTTAAACGGCTACTACATGACTTCTATGACTTTACCATCACACCATGTTTGATTTCAAAATCAAAATCTGCTTGTCGATTATGATTAATGAAGTGAAATAATTACCAGCTAAACATTAAATGAAACTGAGGTATGTGCGTATTTACATTTTTACCCAGACAAAATACAGATTAAATACTCTTTTTATAAACAAAGCCAATATTAACAGACTTTACTCAATAAGGTACTTTGATACGTCCTCCCCACTAATAAATAAACCCTTGGAGGCATAAAAACTGCAGGATATAAAACATTGAACTACTGCTGTACAGTCATCAAATATAAGTAACCTATACCATCTCCTATATCATCTGTTAATTGAGATATTTCATATTTAGAACAGAATGGAGAGTGAAGAAATCCAATTTTTAAACATTTAAATAGACTAAAAGTAGGCACACCTGGAGATGACCTCAATCACTTTAAAATTCCCTTTAAAGTAAAAGTTTTTATAAAGCATTCTTTTTATATCTGCTAAAATTGATTTCTTCTCTTTTTTTCACAAACTGTTATTAGACAGCTGTATTCCCTGAACACAAGATGCAGCTGAATCAAAAATGTCAAACTTAGCTTTAGCAAAGGTTAGACAGGTACTCGAACTCAACTTGTCAAGTTTCCATCAAGTTTCTGAAACAGAAACGCTGCTTTACATCTCTCCTCGTTGCTTATCTTCAAATAACCTTTAAATGAAGCATAAGGGGGAGTTTTAATGAGCACATCTTAAGGTAAATATAAGATTATCAAACTTACAAAGATTTACAGATAAGAGGTATATGTGCAGAAAAGGGATATTAGGCAAAGCATTTTTGTGGAAAAATGTTCTGGGCCAATATAGGGTACAGTCTGACATTTTAGTTCTAGCTAATATTTCATGGCTGTCTGAACTTTACCTAATTAAGTATTTTGACTTTTCAGATTTTAGTGTTAATGATATTCTACCAAACTTTGCACACTCTATGTTTTCTTTTTCCCCTTACAAGTGATTGACTGCAGTTATGATAGAATACAAAGAGTTGTTTTTCAGAACAATTTCAGTTTGTAGAGTCTTGTTTTGTCTGTAGGCCTTTCTTAATGTTTTGACTTGGTGCTTGTTTATAGTTGAATATTCTTCTCATCTTGCAAGATTTTGAACATATTGACCAATCCCAACTATATTAGTGCTTCTAAAATACAGTATTTAACAGCAATTGACACAAATCCTTCAACTGATAACCAATGGACAGTGGTGAAGTAGCATTTGGCCAACCTGAGCGCCACTAAATCCAGCTGCTTTACCTGGCATAGGTTTGAGAAAAGAGTGTTTGGTGTTATCTATGATCCAGAGCTCAAGAAACGTTGATCCACTATTATCAGGGTGGAAAGTCACTCGTGGTAAAAACATTCTACATAAGATTCATGACATTTATTTGCCAGTTTCAAACAGATAAGACTAATTAGTACAGTTACCAATATACAGTAGTTAAGTTTCATGCTCCCAATAAAGATTTATCTACAATGTGTCAAAAGACAGCCTCCCATGAATGCATATGAATCCTAAATGTCCACATGATAAATAATTGCAACATGCCAATAGCGTTGCAGTACACTCATACACTGTGTCCGAACATTAGGACTCAGCCATAGTGATAGTTTACCTAAATGCAGGGGGCCAACCTGTGCATGAATCAAGAGGTTTATGTATAATGCTGAAAAATGTAAACAAGTAGTCCATGAATTTCCTCCAGAGGCTTGAGACTGACAGCTTCTCTGTTAATATGCCTCTTTCTTCTAAACCGAGAGACGCTTCTCCCTTTATGTATGTTTTAAGTGATGCTTCTTTTTGATAATCAGTCCAGCTGAAAGCACAGCATGTGTGGGGAGTTGCTGCAGGGTGAACTAAATCAGGAAATACAGGGATTTCACATTATATATACAAGTGAAATGTTCTCATAGCCCTTTGTGTTGCAGATAAATATACCGTCTTATATGCCTCTTGGTAAGCAAAGTGAATCAAGCCGAGCTTAAAAGGATCTAGTGCTACGCTGTTTGTGTTAAGATCTGTGTAAAAACCATGACATTGGGTCATAAATACCAGTAGAACAAGCTCTTTCAATATTAAGCAGACATTATGCATCCATGGTTTGAACTATGGCATAAACATTTCTAAATTATGTAATTTTTTTATGATTTGTAAAATGTGAACTTTGAAGTGGGGAGGGGGGCTGAATGGGATAGACCACAACAAGGAAGTTTATAATAGTAAAATGGAAAGAAAGGAGTGTATCTCGGTAGGGCAGAACATGCAAAGAAAGCAGCAGGGATGTAAATTATGTTCAAAGCTGGCTTTACTGAACAAAAAAAAAGAACTGAATCCTATCCAACCAACACTCCACCTGCCTCTCCAAGTGGACTCACTGATTTCAGTGTGAAGTGTCAGAAGCCTTTTTTGGACTTATGCAGCTTGCTGGCAAGAGTTGTCTGTCTTTGATGCTGTACATCCATAGCAGCTGATGGATGGCAGAGTAAGGACAGAGACCCTCACGCTATTCATCAAAACCAGACAACGTGTTGGAGTCTGGTGGCCTCTTTGACAAATGAGCACCAGTATCTCTTCTACAGTGTGAAAAGGGTAGGAACACTGGAGAGAGTCCCAGCTGGGCACAGCAAAAAGGTCTGTATTTTAAAGCTATATTTTTTTCTTTGGCTGCTAACTTTGCTTTACAGATTATGAAAAGGCGCTCAGTGTTTTGTCGTGACTAATGAATACCATGACAGATTGTTCTGTCCACTGTAGTCCAGGCTCAGTAAGGACCCAAATAGGTTTTTAAAAATGTACAGTGAGAGGGGCCAAAATGTGGTTGGATGCTGTGGAGATTAATGTCATCTCAAATGACACTTTGTATGTGAAGCTGTAAGGGAGGGTTATATTATCTGGAAGCTCTTAGAAACCAGTGAACACAGGAAAGTGTGTAGGTCATAGAGGAGAATGTAAGGAGCAGGGATAAAGGAATGCACACATTACTGAAAGCCTTAAATAGCCCTTTCAAGAGCGGCTACCTTTCTTAAACATCTTATTCACTTTACTGCAAGTATACGCTAACAGATTTGAACTGTAGAGGAGCCTCTTTTCAACGTTCAGTCAAACATAATAGTTGCATATATATCTTTATCCTCTTAGAGGACTTGCTGTGGTGAATCAGCAGCTACCGTTTGTCGCGTTAGTAAAGTATGCTGTAAAAGCTTGATAGTTTGAATCTTGTGAGTCGGGCAGTTGTTAAAACACACACTGAAAGCTAAAACAAGTGTCAGTTTACAGCATTGAGCTCCAACATTAGGTATTTCCATATTTATACATATTCTAGACAGATTAATTTACTTCTCTTGTGCAAAAATATGTTTATTATCATTGCACCATTGCACCAAACATAACAATTATTAAGAAGGTTTTACAGAAAACTTTGTTAGGTTTCTTCTCCTTAAAAGAAAAACAAATTTCAACATAAAAAATCTGAACAATTGGGGAGTATAATATAAAACCAGGACTAGATTCATAAAGTGCTGGTTGAATAAGACTAAGTTTAGGTGCTGTTTTCACATATGTTTGTTTAATGCAAACCACTAAAACCATTACAGGGTTTGACTTTAGAAGAAAACTGATTCATAAAATAATGATAAGTTTTGATTTCCAGTGGAAGGTTCATCAGGAGATGCAGAAGTCTACAATTAATTTCAAATGATCTGACTTTAACATAGGTTCAGAGTAAATCATATTTGATTAAGACGGATGTAACACAAGATCATTTCTCATGTCATTGTTGCTTCTACATTTATGTTTTCATGTTTTTTTTATTCATATAAAGAAGTTTAAACAAACTTCTTTATGTAAAAAGATGATTTTCTATGTTATCTTGCCAAAAACTTTGAAAAAATATGAACATTTTTGTTTTGTTTCTTGCACTCTCAGTTTGTCTGTGTTGTCTAAGTGGAGCTGTTTCCCTGACCTTTGTAAAAAGCTACAAGGCAGGTGAGGTCCAAAAAATATGGAAGCATATATGTTTTTCACCCGAAGCTGTTAAAAGGAAATTGCGGTATACCTTGTTTTGCTTACCTGCAGCAAAATAACTATCTTAGAATCTGTGTTCCGTGTAAATTCAGATGTAGTTACTGGAGGTTAAAGCCACTTAACAGACAAACACCAGTATAGGCTAAAAATGTTGTATATCTCAAAAATATTTATCAGAACACTAATTTATATGCCTATAAGTTGTCGTCATATTTGCATTGGTGTATCATTTAGACAAAGGCCAAGTCCAGTGGCATCTTCTTAAATTGGGATATAAAAAGTAAAGTTTAAATCCAACAATTTTTTTAATGCACATTCAAAAAACTAAGTGGGGTGCTGATTATTGCTTGCAGTCAATGGAAACCAAAAACTAAAAGGATGATTACGCTGGAAAAAATCGAAATCTAGATAAGTCAATTTTTCTTAAATTAACTGCATTTTTTCTTGAATTTAGGGGGTTAGTGTGACACTTTGCCAATGGATCAAGAAAATTTACATTTAAAATAAGAAAAAAGCTTTTGCTTTGTCTTATTTCAGTGCATATTATCTAATTATCTTGTTTTAAGAGTAAAAATGCTAATTCCATTGGCAGATCATCTTATTTACCTACTTAAATTAAAGGTAAATACTCTTAGTTCAAGACACTTTCACGTATTTCTAGATTGTTTTTGCAGTGTATGTTTATGTTCTGTGTTGTTTATGCCCCATTACTTAGTCAGCTATCATTTTGGATTAATTCTGCATCAGTTCATTGTTGCGTGTAGGTGATAATCCTGTGGCTCTGCTAGGATTTTTAGCCATTTTTCTTGTTTTGATATTAGCCCTTCGATCCAGTCATGCATGTTTTTTTAGCTTTCATGGACAGTCATAGCATGGCCATTAAGAAATATATTGGTATATTTGATATTGTGAGCAGGTGGCAAGTTCTTATGGAAAATTAAACTGACATCTCCTTTAAAGCTTTTCAGCAGATGGAAGCATGAAAATGGCCCTAAAATATTGTAGATAGCCGTGAAGAACACCAGCACAAGCAGATGAAGTGACTTCCTAAATCCTCACTGTCAGTAAAAACTGCAAAGGACTCCTGTAAATGTCCAACATTACTGTGTGCTGGATCTTGACACTTCAATTCTAGCTGAAGTTTATGCAAGGTGAAGCCCTAACCACACACAGAATCTGATTTTGCATCCCATGCGACAGAAAATTGGGTTGTAAGAGGTTGTGGTATGCTCCTGTTTCTATTCGGTTCACCTATCTTTCATCTTTAAGCCTGTATATAAAAGCGCATCTTTAACAATGATGAACTTTTTTAATCACTCTCCTCATGTCATATGTAAAGAAAACTTTACAGTTATTGTCCAGATAATAGCAAGCCATTGATCCTTATTTTGGGTCAACAGAGGGGCAGTGGGTAGCACTGCTGCCTTGCAGCAAGAAGGTTGATTCCCGGCCAAAGCGTTTTTTTGCATGGAAGTTTGCATGTTTTCCCTGAGCATGTGTGGGTTCTCTCCTGGTACTACAGCTTCACAGTCCAAAAACACAACTGTTATGTTTATTTGCTTCTCTTTTTTTTTCTCAAGTTTTTACAGCACTAGTGGCTCATTTTTCTGACAGTAGGCTGACAGGAAAGGGGGTAGAGAGAGAGCAGGAGAGACATGCAGCCAAGGACCACAGGCTGGATTCAAACCCGGGTCGGCCACGTTGACCCGGGTACATGGGTTGTGCGCAATAAGCACTGTGCCACCTGCACGCCCCGAGATTTGCTTCTCTAAATTCTCCTTAGGTGTGAGTGTGTGCGGGAATGGTTGTCTGTCCTGTTTGTCTCTGTGTTGCTCTGCAATAGACTAACGACCTGTCCAGGGTGTACCCCGCCACCCCACCAGGGATAAGCATGATGGAAAATGGATAAATGGATGTTCTTAAACTTCCCATATCAAAATACTTGTCATATCATTCTACATTATATACATTTTTCTGTATACTATTTAAGTTTTTTATTAGATGTAAGCTATAACCATCACATTTAACAAAGAAAAAAAAACTGTAATAAATGTATTATTAGCTGCAATCTTCTGATTTAACGAATGTCCTAAATTACCTTTATGACAAAACTCCACTTTTTACTTGTCACTATAGCTGACTTCTACTGTATAACGCCCACTGCTCACATGACAACATTCGAAGATGGTAGAATTCTGATTTGTTCTTGGCTCCTCATGGAGTCTTGGATGATATACAGTATCTAGGTTGAAAACATCAAGAGGGTTATCAGATAAAGATACCAAAATAACTGTTCTCTAACTCTCAAAAAAACTTATCTTAAAAAGGGGACCTAAAATGTCCCTTTTGCTCTCTAAGTTGCCTTGGTGTATTGTAGAGGTGGTAATGGTAGCTATCTTTGGTGGTGTGTTGCTTTAGTTTATTTTTCTGCTAGAATCTATTGATAGAAAAGGCAAAGCATGTGACAGGTAGAATCAGTAGATATCTGCATAGTCTCAAGATAAAAAAGGAAAGCACGCAACTTGTCTGTTTCTTTATTTTGTTTTTGTTTTTTTTATTCATGTCAAGCTCAAGTAATTTACCCCACCAGTAGTAGACTTATTGGTTTAAAGAGACCCCGTTTATTGACACCATATTCACAATAGGGAATAAAATATGGCTATTTAAAAGTGTTAAACCGTGTTGTTGATAGTTATGAATAGAGATATTTGGCTAAACCATATTTCTATAGGGTGGTGAGAAGCTTTCAGATATAAAAGCTTTGATTGTCAAAAGAGGCTGGAATGATCCTACTGCTACAGTTGTTAATTATTCCACAGCTACATGCGACAAAGTGTCACTTTTAAGACCTTTCAATTCAATGACTCTGACTTTAAAAGCTCAGAACTTGTTCTTTCTACTGAGCTGATAAGTTTAATTTTGAAAAATGAAAGTAATCAGTTGTGCCTATTCATTCAAAGAATTCAGCTTTCTCTCTGTCTTACACTTTCAAGGACAAAGTCAAGGATTTGCCCTCTCCAACATACACACACTTTGTGTTAGCCTAATTGCAAACTGACTTTTAAGGTGATTTTCATTTCAAGCTAAAATCAGCCATGTCCTAAGTGTGAAAGAATGCATGAAATCTTCAAATTACCAATGATTATTCTCTCTTAAGTGGCAATGTGAAGTCCTTTTTTTAATTCTTTAAATTTGTCTTGTTAAGATTAATTTGTAAATGCTGTCTGGCTTTATGTAGGCACCTGTTATTTATTTATTTTTTTATTTATTTTTGCTGAGTGCTGAGGGCGGTAAATAATCACAGAGGATATATTGCACTACATGCAAGTTTAGCTTTGTTTACAGAGACAGGGCTGTTTAATTGCTCTTTCTGGTTAATGCACAAAGCAGCTTCATTTGGGAATTTATTGGATTTTGGAATTGTGCTCAGTTTAAATGAATTTTAGTGCCTGCCCCAGTTTGGTTTGTGGTGGACTATTAGGATTCAGCATTATTCTTAATGTTTAGATACAACCTCCTGTGTTCCAAATGTATGTAAAAAAAATAATAGAAAAATCCACATGGGAATCATTAAAAGACCCTATAGCACATTTCTGCTTATACAGTTGGGAAAGTGGTTTTGTGACTGTGTTTTATTTTTACCTTCCTGCTTGTTATCGTCAGATTTTCCTCCAACTCCTTACAGTATTGAGTGCAATTTGAAACATTTTAATTGATTTTTTTTTCTGGGAATCCATCATCTTTATGATACAAATGGTTAATTTTATGTGCTTTGTTTAATCCCAGGTGTTTTTATTTTATGTCATCTTGGAGGTTGAATGCAGCATTGTGGGTTTTTTCTTTCTTTAATTGAACAGTGAACTAGCCACCCAGCAAAATTCACACTGTTGTAGATGTAATTATTGATATCTGTTTTTATTTTAGAAAAATACTTTGTTGATTTACAATATTCAGCTTGTTACAGGTGAATTAATTAACTATAATAGTTCCCTTGCCCCATTCATTTTCATGTCCAATCCATAACTTAAATCAAGCAGGAAACTTGTTTTTCTCAAGTAGGGTCTGAAATGTTATCTGGGGGTCCCGGATATTAGGAGGAGAAAGAGCAAAGACCCTCTTGTCATTTGGTAAATTTAGTATCAAAGTTCTGAAAAGCTAAATGAAGAGGGCCAAAAAACGTATTAACATTGAACGGGGGCAAAAGGTGCTGAAAAGAAGATTTAATCTGTTAGCCAAGAGGCTTTTAGAAGACATACTGTAAAGTAAATAAAAAATAACTCATATTATCGAGTCTTAATACAAACCTTTGGTGTCAATGGCAGATGGGACTCAACTAAGAAGTAAAAGAGAGCTTGCAGTGCATCAAAATCAGCTGCACGACCTGAGTATCAAATCCAAATCATTCTCTCTTACTTACTGAATGATCCTATATAGGCAACTGTGGTAATTAGAGAAAATCTCATTTTACATGTAAGGTAATTATAAGAATGTGTATGGAGAAAAAAAATCTTACAAATTGCACGATGCACCTTTAAGCAAGCTTGCACCTTTCTTGCACCTTTAAGCAAGATTTCAGAAAATAACTATTTCTGACTTATTTGTGATAAAACGTGGTAAAGCAAAAATTTTTCAAAGCCTGGTCCAAGATGCCTTAGCTGCTTGAAAAAGGACGGATGTCACACAAAATTTTCACAACATACCCTACAGTACCTCAGACATCCCCAAGGGTTGAGGACCACTACGTTGAACATATCTGGCCTAAAGCAGAAGGTGAGGGCACGCATTTGTTTGGGAAAATAATGACAGAGAAAAACAGTAATTGTTTTCCTTGTTTCTGTTTGCTTCCACACAGCTTCCTATCAGGCCATATATGATAGGTTATTAAACAGGTGTGTTATGTGAGTAGGGCTTTGGTCAATCTCGATTGGGTAACGTTTAGTTTTTTTCATGAAAACCATCTCCATTTTATTTTTTTCTTCTTGTATTTAATAAGTAAGTGACAATATGGGAATAAAAAATGCAAATCTAAAATATTATTAGCCTAACTAGACAGAAGGCCATGCTGTCAGTTTCACTCTCTGTTTATTTTTCTTATAACGTAACCACATTTTTTAGCAAAGCATCTTCATAGCAAATATTTTTTACATAAAAAAAAAAGTTTGTCTTTGCTGGTCATTATGTTATTAATGTCACAGGACTAAATTGTTACAGAATTTTCCTTCCTGCACTACTGGAGTGACACACAGGAAAGACATAGGTATTCACTGAAAAAATTAAGCAACTTTTTTTGGCATTTCCTTCATCATATTTAGTTACTTTAACACAATTGTTTATGTTCTACCATGCTAACATTAAAAATTAAAATTAAATGCTTTGATCCGCTCTATGTGTGCTGATGATGATTTATTCACCTAACACATCAAAAAAGATGACACTTATATTATAAAAATTTAATAAATATTTAATAACCATGAGCCCAGAGTTTCCAACTCATTTGGTAATTATACAAAAAAATAGAAAGAAATAGTCAATGTTAAAGGCTAATTATACTGCTAATTCTACCATACATCATTGTAAAACATAGGTGAAACCACAGCAACAAGTTACATCTCCCTGAAGCGTCTACACATCCCAGCACACATGAAATATATAAAACACATCATAAGTGATACTCGACTTACTGCACACATGTGGAAATGATTGCTATTTCAAAAAGTGTGCCACCTTTCTTCTCCATTTTTAACAATAAAAAAGGTTATTTTAGATTGCCCAAAATGCATGACTAATGCATAAACGTGATGGAGATTTAAAATCTCAAGTGAGTCCTAAAATAATTTTTCTTCATTTATATATTAAAATATGACAGAAAAAATGCTGAAAAATATGTAAAACAAATTACGGTAAACTCTAATTTCTTAGAATATTAGAACAAAATGCTAATTTGTTGGCTATATTGAGATTCTTTGACAACATTGACAGGTTACCTGATGCCAATATCAGTCGATCATCATGTTAAAGTTAGTATGTAGGCTATAAACTGTATAAAACTTTATTTTAAAAATGACCGTTATAAAAGTCACCATTTGATGCAATGTACCAGATCTTAGCATGTTGGTGATTTGCAGTGGTTACTTGAGAGGTTAAATTTTATATATAACAATATTGATGCGAAATAGATATTTGTTTGTGTGCATAGATCAGAATATATTTCAGTTCAGCATTCCTAAACATTATATCAGTCATATAAGCTATGTTTAATACACATCAGTCTGCCTTAAAAATCTTTCGTTTTTCAAAGTCCTGCTCCAACCTTTCTGCTAGGAGAATTTCTCCATTATCATCCATGAGTTTTCACTCCTTTTGGGAAATAATTTTAAGCTAAACAACATGGGCACTGCTTAATTTAAAAAATGTGTTTCAGTGATCTGTTTGCCTCCTGATAAATGTCTCAGCTTAAATGCAGTTTATCCTGGCCTGATATTACAGTCGTCTCTCTGAGATCACCCTTCGTGACCCCCAATGCAATGTCAGGCTTCCTCCCAGATGTAAGTTTCTCTGTGATAACACTGTGACAAATTGAAGATCTTGTTGCTTTAGTGCATTCCATCACTCACTTGCCTTTTTTTCTGGGGCCTCAAGCAAGTGTTCCATATAAGCTTACACTGCTCCAGCGAACATCCAGTCTAAGCTTGACAAATTGGTTCCCAAACAGCAATTATTTCTACATCAATTAGCCAGTGAAGCTGCACATTGTTTTAACAGACTTGTAGATATGCAGGCACATACAAATACTTTCTTTTCTGGTGTATTAACAGCGCAGTGCCAAACAAAAAAAACACTACCTGGCAGATATACCTTCATTATTAAAGCAAGACAGGCACCTGAAGTGCACAGCTGAGATGTAATTAGATTCTGCAAGATAATCAGACTTGGAATGTGTCCCGCAATTTATCTGTGCAGCAAAATATGCAGATCAGAAGACTTATCTCTTCTAGCATCAACTGTTTCTTGATATATTCTAGACCTTTGAAATGCTTCAAAGAAGTAAATTCTTTTATGGTCAGCAATTATAGCACACCTCCAACCAATGTTTAGAATGTACACTGTTTGCTTGGCTTTTCTCTCTTTCTCTCTCTTCATTAGGGTTTTTGTTTTTCAAAATACCTTTTTTAGGTGAGGCAGTTAACAGAGAATCTCCCTAATGGGAGTAAACAAAATTTGCAATTTAGACAGTGGGAGTCTTCTACATTAAGTACCATGAATGAATGAAGGAGCTGATACAAATTCATTTTCAAACAAAGGGTTTTCTTAAAGAAAAGCAGAGGAGAGTTCTTTTTCAGTCTTAATAATGTTATATAACTTGGTCACTTTCAGCTGTGCTATAATACAGTAGCTCACTCACAGTCCAGAGATATGACAAAAAAAAAATCTACCTTAATGTAAATGCCTTAAGCAGAGGCCCAGACTTGCAGTGAAATGAAAAAAATAAAATAAAAATCCATTTGACATATTTACAGAGTGCTTTTTAGGGCTTTCAGCAAATAGAGCCTCGGGGGAGCACAAAATGTGCTCAACTCTGCATTTTAAAAAAGTTCTCGTTTTGAAATAGGCACATCAGCCTCCTGCAGTTCTGTCAGATAAATTGACTGTATGGTAGCCTTGAATATACCCTTATGGACACATTCATTTTTTGCAGAGCATTAAGTTTTCTCTGCTCCTCAGTCAACAGAGAGAATATGTGTCCTTCTCCATATGACCGTATAGCTGCATCAAATCAAGATGGACTGCCTCAATAACTCAGAGCAGCTTCGGCTTATGACACCCTCTGCAGTGACCAGAGCTGGCACCGTTTAGACGTGACTAAGGAGGAAGTGCCGTGCTAATAGGAATGCAGAGTTCACATTTCACTCATCAAACACGAAAAGAGTGCCTAGTGAAGCAGACAGTGCTGTGACAGGCTTGCTGATGGCAGATGGAGGACTCTGCATTGTCATTCAAGCTGACCTGTTATTACTGTTTTCTACTGAGAAAAACACACAGTAGGACACAGATTCTAGATCGAAAGTCGGAGAGACACCTCAAAACTTTTATTTTGTATGTTTTAATGTTGAAATTTTGTTTGGAAAAAAATCTTAATCTGGAATGATTAAGCATAACAAAAGGGGCAAAAAGAGAACAATTCTGTAAGGATGCAAATACTTTGTCCTTGATCCATCGATCTCCACGCCAAGTGCCAGCATTACTGATCGCTTGCAGAATTGCTGAGTTGTTTTTAATGGAAAGTCTTCAGGGTGATATCTGGGTCCTTTAGGGGTGGTAGGGTGTGAGTGAAAAAGGTTTTTGCAAACATAATCAGTGAATAATCAATATGGCAATCCTTGTGGTTATGCAGCATCTCATAAATTTAATTGAATAGTATTAAACATGCCCCCGAAAAGCATTAGACACTGAATAAAGGCCACCAGATTCCTAACAAGCAATGCCTCGTATCAAATATGAGCAAACCCTTTATAGACAAAGAGGAAGACAGGATAAATAGTTGAATATATCACTTGACAGATAGATGGAAGACCAGAAAGAAGCATCCAAGTTTAGCAGGAAGTGTCTAAGATGTCTCTTTTTAGGATTTTTTATTTTTTTTTTGCCCAGCCCCACCCTTCGCAGCAAATTTTCTTAAAAGCCAAATTTTATGAGAAAGTAATAATTACAATTTCCCTGAGCTGCACTAATTATGATAAAAAGGAAAATGATCCATGTGATGGTGTCCTTGAAAGAATCAAGGTATAGTAATGTATTTTAGGGTGTCAAGGACTCCTCCTCGGGTAGTGATATAATTGTAGCACACGCAGAATTCAATTGTGAGAACATGTTGGAAGGATTTTCTTGTTGTTTGCCTGACTGCACTGATAGCTATGACCTTGTTTAAGGCTGTCAGTGCACAGGAAACATGGAAGCAATGTAAGACACAATCACAGTAAAAGTCCTGCTGAGAAATCCACTGCACAGAAGCACAAAACAATACATAAGTAGCCAGAATTGCCTTATTTTCAAATTATTATAATGTTCAGTTTGATCATAAAGGGAAAATCATGACCTTTTTTTCTGATGGTTATTGCATTACCTGTATATTCTTGCAAATATGACAAATATAACACAAATTGAAGGGGATTTTGATGTCAGTTCTGATAAAGAGAGAAACAGTTTTTCCCCGACCTAAAGCTTGTATGCATCAACAATAGTTTTTGGTTTTCCTTGCATTTCTATGTTAAAACAATAACGAGTTGATGATTTTTGGTGTAAAATCAAGATAACCTGCTATTATGTCTGATCATCAAACTTTGTGATGTCCTACCGGAACCTGAACAAGGACAAGTTAGTAGAAAACTGATTGCAAAGTCTGAGAAAAGCTAGAACACACAAAAAGGTGCAGATAACCAAACTGAATAGATTTTCCCTCTTACTCAGGATGAGCAGTGGCTTTAAACAATCCAATCTTTAAAGGTCTTAAAGATCAATCCGCAGCCGTGCAAAAGAAAAGCTTTACCAAATGAGACCAAGTCATAAGCATTTCTGTCAGCTTGCACTTCCTTTTATTCAGCCACTACCAGAGCTAATAAGCATTCAGTCCATGAAGTCTCTAGTACTGAAGCCTCCTATCATCTTTAAAGTGTCCTAAAGTGCCTGGCAATGACCATTTCTTTGATGCCCATTTTTACTATTGCATTGCTGTAAACCAGACATGATGGGCCGAGTTTCTGGGAGCAAACAACAGCACTTAGCCCCCTGTAACTATCTCCCTGGGATTATTTGAGGCCTCACATAAGCTGAAAATGACCTTTGAAAGTTGAGCGACAGCTGCAAAGATGAAAGGCATCTAGAGAGAGGTTGTGGTTGCTTCACATTGGCAGTAAATGCACTATTAGTGTAATGGTGCTCCAAATATCAACACTAGTCTTTCATATCAGTCACTCCAAGGATAAAGTACTGCAGAGATGGAATATAATGAATTCTACAGCAACAGAGGATTTTATTGACAGATTCAGCGCTCTGCTGGCAGAACTGTTGTCGGCTCACCAGAACTAATATATATTTATTTTAAAAATGCAAATGCTTAAACAGATCTACCACCCGCTGGCAATTTGAAACAGACAGAGGAGTAGCTCTGTGTTCCTACAGGACACAGCCAGCAGCTATTACATATTTTAAACCCCAGAGATCAGCTGATTCATGCAGAAGCACATTCAAGCTTCTGCTTTTATTCTGGTGCAACTCCACAGCTCCTGCTCATGCTAGAAATTCTTAACACAGATCAGAATATTCCAGAGGTTGTGTAAGTTTTTTATCTGTGTGTTTGTGTTCGGTAAGGTAGAGGGAAGGTGATATTACAGGGGATTACCTTTAAATCCATGACTTTCTTCTATGCTATGGCCATGAACTCAGAAGGTGTCTCAGTAGGGGGTTCTGCTTGCATATTTTTCTTATTATCAAAAAGAAATTTTTTACATGTCTTTATAAACAGATAAAAGGGCCTTTTTATAGAGATGGACCTTGTTACATGTACCTTACTTGTAGGTCCTTCTGTGTCAACTGAAATCCTGTAAAAATATATATATATATATATATATTTTTACACAATTAGTTAAAACTTTAACTTATCTGCCAAAAATATAATTTTCGTACAAAAAAACAAAGCAAAAAACAGAACAAAACTATTAATTATGGTTACAATATTTTCATGAATCATATACAAACATTAATGATAAAACATCATTATAACCACTGATGAATGATGTCTTCTTAAACATTGTTTATGAATTACTCTCCAGCAAAAAATCTGTACATCTATTTTCTAAGTCATATTTTACTTGTTTTCTGTAAATTATTGCTCTTAACATTTACATGTTTGCCCTTGCCTAGGTTTTATAATTGTGGACTGACACGTTATTTCAGAATGCTCATTAGAACCTTTTATCTGCAGAGTCAGGGTTTGTCTACCAGAGTAGCTTTTCTAATATGTTGTCCAGCAACTTTAATTTCGGAGTTTTGGGGGCCGTAGCAGTGTGGCCTTAGACTTGTCCATGTGAAGGTTTAATCACAATCATGAGATTAAATAAAATGTAGCCTCAACTTATGAATATGAAGGTGCACTTTTCTACAGAGTGGGCAGATCTGTTCAAAAATCATAGTGTTATAAAACTACTTTTAAAAATAGATTTATTTTCTCTATCCTGCCAATAGTTTTTTCCTCTTTGTTTTTTAAACTATAATTGAATGAGTTATTTCACTAAAGACAAGATAAAAAAGGGTTTATTGTCCAACTGGAAAGATAATGTGACACTGGGTTCTCAAACAAGGACCAAGGCTGATTATGACAGTTGTAATGAACCAAATACCAACAGTGACTGGTATTTCCTTTTTTTCTTTTAAACAAATAGAGAAAGTCCTTTCTTTTCTCCTCTACCTGCATCTTTGATATATAAAAACCCTTCAATACTTGCCATCTGTGTGTAGTAATGTTGCATATTGCAGCTGCCTTGGGATGTGCACAAGTCAACTCTGGCTTCTGAAACTTTCAATAGTGATAGCCAATGGTGCACGCAAAACGCATATTCATAAAGTGAAGCCCACACCAATTTTTATCGTGCTTACAAATGTGCACCCAATCAACGCATGCTAACAATAAATGCTTTTTTTTTGTGTCTGTTAGCAACTTGGTTCACATTATTAGGAATCTTAGTCTATTAGGCCTGTAGTGTATATGTATGCATATGAACAACAGCCATAGATGTACAAGCAGATTTCCAAGTGACTGCCAATTGTAGTGACTAAGATAAACAAAAAGGATGCTAACATGTTTTACATTAGTAACACAAATGGCGTTTAATACAATTACATTCCCATATAAGCTACTTATTTCCCTTTATTGCCTGGACGTTTTGGTGACATAAGTCATTTTAGGTTGCACTAATCACTGTGACCTTTAGAATTTAAGAATATTCTCACCTCTGGTAGACTTTGGTTTAATCTAACCTTTAATTTTTAATAACATGTTTTTGCGCAGGATAAGTTATTCATATTTTAATGATACTAAAGTTAAGTCCAGAATTGAATCTGATGGAGAATCAGTGGAGGGAGCATTAGAAGGACACTTTTCAACCTCTTATTCACCACATATAAATATTCTATATACCATGCAAAAGCAGGCCAATAATTATAAGAAAGGCCTGATTGCTGTCTGATTTTATTAAAATTAAATGTTAAAGGTATAGATTCATATTCAGTGAATTAGAGTATAATTGAAAAATTTATTTATTTGAATTATTCAGTTTACCAAGTGAAACACATTTCATAAACAAAACTAATACAGACTGATTTTTTCCATCCTCTTTTTCTGTTAATTATGATGAATTTCCACTTAAAAAGATGAAAACATGTCAATCAATTGACATTCATTTTACTGTTGTTTTATAATGTTTTCAGACATGTTTGTGTGGTTTCCTATCAGACAAACCTATTGGCTGAATGAAAATAATGGATGGATGGATGGATGGATGGATGG
>NW_015150528.1:560178-575541 GCF_000732505.1 Cyprinodon variegatus | reverse complement strand
GGATGCTATTTCTTCCAAGTACTTGCAAAGGGAAGGAAAGAAAAAAACTATCACTTATACATTTTAATGTCTTTTTTTAACAAATTGACTTAGTTTTTGATAATCTGATGATTTGTATCTGTTTTTTTCCTTTAATGACAATTTAATTATAAAATAAACTTGTAAATTTAAGTCCTTCTAAGTGGCTAAGGATGTTTTGGTATTTGTTTTTTGGAGGAATGTAAAAGTCAGAGATAGTAATGGGTATCCTGGCAGTCATAGAGACTAATGCACCGCCATGGCATAAATCAGATTTTCTTTGGATATAATATTCTGGAAAGAATCTTTCTTTTCTCTTTCTTTCAAAGCCACTAGTCCCAGCTGCCTTACATTGCCATGGCAACCAGCTACCAGGCTATGCTGAGAGCAGTGTAGCTTTGGTCTTGAGGCAAAAAAAACAACAAAAAAAACAAAAAAAAAACAACAGGGGGACAATAACAAAGGGCTTGATTAGAAGGCACAAGCCTGCATACTGTCACAAATATGCAAATCATCCTGGTTGAGTGAGGGTCTTTGCTGCATCCATCAGTCACATCTCTTGCTATTTCATTTTGCCGCTGAACACTGTATGCAATTAGGTTGTGTATCTCACAGAACGTATGAGGGTGTCATGAGATTATCATCGTGAAATCTTTCAAATAAATCACCTTGGAGATAATTACATCACATCATTGCCATTAAGCCTCTGACATTTCCTTTATTCTTTAATGTGAGTATAATGAAATGCTAACATTAAAATTAGTCTGTCTCTTCCCAGATGATAATGGACTAAATGGGTAATTATGATTTAACTGGATAGCTGGGAGCTCCAAGGGCTCAAGGGTGACCTGCGCTTGATGATTGTTCTTGTAAACGGATATCCTTCGCTCTGTGGCATGAGCTCCATTGAATTGTCATGGAGCTGTGGGGGTCTGTGGACTGCCTTACCACCTAACACACACTAGATCGATCATGCCACTGCTTCCTGCAAGAGAATTTCTGCCACCACAACTTCTACAATTACTGCTGATGGGCCACATCTTCCCATCAGGGTTATGTGTTGAATTGAGTAGCCGTCAAGGAGGAGAAAACAATAAAGGATAGCGGCAAGCCAGAACTGGAAAGAGAGGCAGAAGAAAGGATGTGCTGACAGGCATACATCGCTGGTGAAATCTTTCCATGTCGAACTTTGCCAAGACGGATGTTGAACTTAGTCCCTTGCATGCATTATTAACATTACCCACAAACACGAGAATAAAGGAGCATTTACTCACCGAGTGACATTCTTGAATTAATCATAGAGTCGTACCGATCAGGCATTGCTGAATTCTCTTTCATTACAAACCTGGCAGTTTTCTCTACCATGACAGATGTCCTTAAAATGGAAAAGGCCACCAGCTCAGCTTAGTTATCTGGTGCATTATCAGATGCACCTTTAACATTTCAGCAGAGGAGGTCCTTTTGATGCATTTTTGCTTTTCATGGTGCCATTTTATAAAAGTATATGGCAGTATTTGATTAGTTTAAAAGGTGGATTATTTATGCATTGCAATCAATCAAATGCAATCTCATACAAATTTAGATAATGTAAATTTTTGCAGTGTACATTATGATGGAAATGCTGTAAGGAATATTGTGCAGCTGTACCAGCAGATTATAAATGTCTTAATAACAAGAACTGGAAGTTATTGGTAATTAATTTGTAATTCCATTCAAAGGTAAAACCAAGTAATGATCTTCAGTTAAATGTTAATTACATGTACTGATCATTTACTCAATTACCAGTAGTTATTAACATATCAGGAATAATGATAATAACATGTTTGCTAAACAAATCACCATCTAACTACTAATTCTATTGGCCCAGGCTAGACACCTACTAAAATAATAAAAAGATCCTAAACTTGTTGCTGTCCAATGGGAGGGTAAACAATTAATTTGGGTTCCATTGTGAGCAGCTAAATCATCAATGGCTTAACTCCAGCGGGTCTGGATCCTATGTCCACCTCAGCCACATGGGAAAATAAGACTCAGTCCAAAACAGCACAGGTGATATTTTAGAATCTTAATGTTTTGGGAACCTTCAGAGCTTTTAAAAGATGCAATTAGCTAAGCAGGTTGATGAGAACCTACTCAGGAAGGCAGGTAGCATCTAAGCGGTCCAGTTTTGGAACCACTCACAGGGCACCTAGGATGCTAAATGTCTGACCACAATGGAAACCAGGTGCTATTGTAGCATAACTTTAAAAATGCTTCATCCTTTGTGTGAAGGGGCGGTACCACTGAGGTTGTGATGGTTTTTCAGCTTAGAGCTTCTTCGCAGAGGGATGCAGTCCTTTTACCAGCAAAAATCGGACTACAGCTCTAGACTTTCTTCACCACGTCGAATGTGGCATCCAACTGGAATTTCATGTAACTCCATTCAGACCAGTTGTCACCTATGAATAGAGGGGGGAAAAAGTTTGTTTGGTGGATTTTAACTCTGCTGCAGCTTGAGGATGTGTAACCTGATACCCTGGCATGGGGGTTGTAGTTCTGATCAGTAAAGGAATCATCATTATATAACTTTATTTATGTAGCAGACTGTTAGGCAGGATGATATTTCAGCCATTAACCTTGAATGTCAACCTTTACTCCACTACTTGCACTGGGTAGGACATCCTACTTGTAGAATGGGGATGTAGTGTAAACTGTTGGTGATGCTCTTTGCTGAAATGACCCTATGCCCTAGTCTCAATTTTTTGCTGCCATTAAAATTTTTTTCCAGCACTCCTCTAACTTTAGCCCATCTTAACTTCAACTCTGGCTTGCACACAGCATGATGCTGGCACATCACATTACCCTGAGCTGCAGAGGAAGATCTTTTCCCAGGCATAGAGTTCATTTCTGGCCAGCACCATCTTTTACAGCATATGTACCTCTGCAAGCCATTGTATCTCATACGTAAAAAGGCAAATAGATACATCTGTCACCATAAGATGCTTACTTCCCTGCTTACTGAATCTGGGGTTTTCTTCTGTAAAGCAGCTGCAATGTAAAAAAATATATATATATATCTTGAAAATCAGTGCATAAAATTGCAACAAAAATGTTTAAAATGAGTTTGAAAAGAACAACATTTTATCTAAGGAGTTAGGGGCAGATCTGAAGTAAATCAATACCACCACAATCATGTCTGGTTTCCTACTCTGTTCAGCTCTAGCCTTCTATTTTCAGACTGCATCCATTCATCTGTCAGTGTCAGATGAACAGACTGACATGGTCAGCCAGTGGACGAAAAAAAAGAAAACACTAACACACACACACACAGTCCCACACACTGTCTCCTGTGCAGCATGAACTTTCCAGAAAGTGTGTGAAAGCATGCGTGCACCCACGCTCAGGCTCTGGTGTGATTATGTGCTCAGTGTCTGGCCACAGAGTAGAACATGACAGAACAGCGGTTGAACAGTGTTGCAGCCAGCTGCTGCTGTCTGAGCTTTCTCTGCTCCAAATACATTCAGCATTTCTGGGAGCATTGCAGTTTTTAATGTGGAATGAAATGTCTCTGCAAATCTACAGTTAACATCACAAATTACTGCTACATTAAAGCAAAAGGTAAAGCATTAGTGTATATTTACTTTTTTGCAAGAGGACGACAATAAACCATATACTGTACACCCTGCTGTGCGTGCAATGTGGGAATTTGATTTATAGATTTTTGGATTAATTGATAACTGAGGTAGAATCTCTTCAAATGAACTAATGTTTATCAATATATCATTAGAAAGCTCATTATCTATTTGCACTTGTATCACTTTAAATAAGCAGAAATCATTAAATGGGCTTGTTAATGAAACTAAAACATAGCACAACAAAGGGATTTTGGATTCATACCAGTGGCACAGCCTTAGATCCTGTACCTATTTTTGTTGCTCCACCCTATAAAAGGATGAGTCCTGCTGGAGTGTGTCTCCTTATTAAAAAAGAAAAAAAAAAACTACCGGACATTTTACAATCCTTCCTTTTTATATATATATTTTCATATTTATTCATTGGTTTGTCCACACTGCATCCATTGCTGTTTTTTGAAGACATCTTTCAGCAGGTGAATGCATTTCTTGTTATCTCTTGAGTTTCCTCACTCTTCTGTTCGAATTTAATAACCATTCTGAATTCCCCCTGATATTGCTGCCGCTGAGGTGAGGATGTAATAGAGGTACTAAACAAATCGTGTTTTACACATGAAATGATGTCATCACGGTGGAGTAATATATTGCTCCCTGTCATGTAGGAGGTGCGGGTGTTTAGTCTTTTCATATCTTCCTTAGAATCTTCTAAGCTGACTTCAGTAGCAAGTCGTAAATTACATAATACATGTACCACAGCTAATAATGCAGAGAAGATCATTTTGTCTGCTTTGATGGCCAGACAGCATGATAAATACAACTTTTTTTTTTCATCAAAGGGTGACCTTCTAAGTTGTTTTCCTCGCTTTGCTCTACAGCCATTTCCCATGTTTTCTTCCTTTCCTGTGATTTGGTAGAGCGGAGTGTGGGTACATTGGAGAGCCCAGGTCGAGTATCCTTATTCAGCTGGACCTATACAAAGGCCATTTCCCTGTGGATTTGATGGTAATTACTTTCCCCCTTGATGACAACCCCATTGAATGTAGATTAAGCCAATAACAAATGTGTCACGCAGCGCCAAACGACATCCTGTCATTAGGAGGATTTTTTCCTTGCATGGCATCAGCTGGCCCCTCTCTGCATCCTCACCGACTGCACCCGCTCGTGGGCGAGTGCAACCGCTGCCAGCAGATGAGGAGTGGCAGATGAAGCCCACAGAGGAAGTCTCATCAATAATGGAGAGCGGTAGCAAAGGGATTCATGCAGAGGAATTGTGGATGGCATTAGAGTGCATTGCAGCTGGTGTGTTTGAGTCATTTCTCCCAATATACATATTTTTAATAGAGTTAACACCACAGGGTACATATAGAAGAAAGGCAAATATTAATAACTGATAGACTGAATGAATAATTTCGTTGTTTGGAAAGGTTTTTAGGGGATAATTGGGATTTTGAATAACGACTATCATAAAATACTTTAAAGTATTTCAGAATAAAATATAATGAATTTTATGAATGTTCAGAATCCATGCTTACTTATTTTTTTTTTTTGTATGGATGTTTTAGGAGAGTATTAAACCAGAAAAAAAAAATGTCATCAGTTTTTCTTTATGTCCTCGGTGTCACGATAGTTTACGACTGCCCTGTGGTCTCCAGGATCAATCCACAAACAATGGATTGCAACAAATCTAAGAAATAATTGATTTATCATAAATTAATGCTACTTGCATCCTTTCAGAATCCTATCTTTCCTTGCATCGCATGAGAAAAAGATTTTAATCTGCATAATTCCCCTATACATATGACGGTTTTAGGCCCTCCACTAACAGTTTCAAACACTATTAAAAAGTTCACATGAGTTTATCTTAAGCATATAAGGATACATTAAGAAAATGTTCTGAAGTCCAGTGTGCATTTTTATTAAGACTATATATTTGTGTTACAAACTGTTTTAGGAGTAACTGGATGGCATGATAACTGGGTTAGGAACTGTTTTAGTTTTCAATTCAAAAAGTAGTTTAACTAATTGATTTTAACATTTTGGCCACTGCATTACTATTATGTAATGTGCTAGTTTGCTATATCTCAATCTTTTTCATAAGCATACATTCTGCTGTGGGAGAAAACCGCTTTTTCTTTTTAGTGCAAGGAGAGAGCAGGAGATCTACGATAAAGGCTTACCAGCCAATCAGCAGCTGAGAAGAGAGACACACGCTCTTCAGATTCAATGACAGCGTTCCTAAACTGGAAGTACTCGCTGAAGACAAAGGCTAAATCTGCCTGTCGTTAGCTCACTTGCAAGTAGTAAGTTATTAATCAATGACTTAATCTGAGATTGATTGGGCTAATCGATTGATTTATGATTAACTGATAAGCGTCCATTCTTTGAAAAACTTGACTTTTCTTATGTATCTAGAGGAACTCTCCATTATATGAAGGGTTAAATAATTTTTTAACATTATGTTGAACAAAACAGAACATCATTAAAATATTTTTTTTAAATCTTACACATTTTTAAACATGTTTATAATATATAACAAACCAAGAAAATATTAATTTGATTTAAAAAAAAAAAAAAGTTAAATAGGTAAAACACTTATGATTTCCAAGGTTTTTACAAAGATGTATGCTGTCAGACTATTTGCCGTGCTTCAATGAAGTGGATGGTAACTGTGATATAGCTCCTTTTTTTTTAGTTTATACCATAGTCAGTGCTGGAAAGACTTTGTGCTGTTGCTCCCTCTTGCTCAGTTAATAAAAAACAACAACATCAGCTACCATAACTATGCAGACGACACACAGCTTTACATCACCATGTCACCAGGTCATTATGAACCAATTCAAGCACTGATGAGGAAATGTTTAGAAGAAATCAATGCCTGGATGTGCCATAATTTTCTTCAACTGAATAAAAACAAAACTGAAGTAATAATCTTTGGACCAATAGAGGAGAGATCTAAAGTTAGCACACAGCTTCAGTCGCTTCAGCTAGTAACCACTGATCAGGCCCGAAATCTAGGTGTAGTGCTGGATTCAGACTTAAAATTCCAAAAGCATTTAAAGCCAATTACAAGGTCGGCATTCTATCACCTGAAGAACATTTCCAGGATTAAAGGACTAATGTCTCAGCATGATCTGGAAAAACTAATCCATGCGTTTATTTTTAGTCTAATTGATTACTGCAATGATGTTTTCACAGGTCTGCCTAAAAAGTGGATCAGACAGCTGCAGCTGATCCAGAATGCTGTTGCCCGTGTCCTCACTAAGACTAAGAAAGTAGAGCACATCACCCCAGTTCTAAAGTCCTTACACTGGCTGCCTGTATCTCAGAGAATAGACTTTAAAATACTTCTGTTAGTCTATAAATCTCTGAATGGCTTAGCACCTAAATACATCACAGACTTGCTATCAGTGTATCAACCCTCCAGACCACTCAGGTCTTCTGGCTCCAGCCTGCTCTGCATACCTAGAACCAGAACTAAACATGGAGAAGCAGCATTTAGTTCCTTTGCTCCACTTATCTGGAACAAACTTCCAGAAAACTGTAAAAGTGCGGAAAGCCTGAGTTCCTTTAAATCAAGACTAAAAACACATTTGTTTAGGATGTTTTTAATATTCTTTTTTGTTTTTTGCATTTTTTATTTTATTTTATAATTTTTTTATTTTTTCCTACTTGCTTTGATTCTGTTTTATTTCCCTGTATTTGAATCATGTAAAGCACTTTGCATTGTCTTTGTACTGAACTGTGCTATACAAATAAATTTGCCTTGCCTTGCCTGTTGGCAGTGCTTTGAAACGGGAGGTTCTGGTTGCTCTCTAGTTGCTCTAATTCTCGACTTTCCATTTTTTAATCACGAAAATACAATATAACAGTTTCTCTTTTACAGGGTGAAAGGTATATGTTTGCATTTGAGCTTGAAAGTTTTAACGTTATTCTATCAATTAGCCCAAATGCTGTTTGAGGGGACCCTCACACCAAGAACGCTTGTAACGAAAGTGGAGAGAAAAAACTCCTTTTTAACTGCAAGAAACCTTCAGCAGAACCAGACTCAGTGTGAGCGGCATTCTGCCAAGGCCGACTGGAGTTCAAGGAGAAAGAAGCAGAAATAAAAAAATAAGCATAGATACAAAAGGCAACTGTCAACCAGCTCCACAGGTGGCCCCGTCCAGGAAAGACACAGGCAGGCAAATGAGCTCCGAGCCAGCTCCTATGTCAGAGGATGAAAGAGAGTGCATAAATTTATGTACAGTCAGAAAAACAGGATTACACTGAAAAACAATATCTATAAACAAATATTTATAAACTTATAATAATACACTTATATTTCTCTCCAGGATGGTGTCAGAGCCAATCAGGAACAGACGAGATGAAGCTACTATGATGAGAAAAAGCAGAGAGAACATAGCCTTGGAGATTGAACAAACTAATTCTGCAGAATGGAAGAATAGAGATAGATTGCAGCAAAATTATGAAAACGGGTCCCTATGTCCTCCAGCAGTCAAAGCCTATAGCAGCATAACTATAGAGATAGCTTGGGATAACCTGAGCCACTCTAACAATAAGCTTTATCAAAAAGGTAGTTTTAAGCCTACCCTTAAAAGTAGGCACAGTGTCTGCCTCACGGACTAAAACTGGTATTTGGTTCCATGGCAGAGGAGCCTTATAATAGGAGCCTTATAATATAAAAGATCATTCTTCTGTTAGAAATTCTCGCAACCAATAGTAAACCTGCAGAGGGAGAGTGAGGCGCTCTCTTAGGACCATAAGGAACAATTATATCACTAATATATATCCAAGAACACTATCATTTAATAACATGGCTGGCACTCTTTGGGTGTGAGTTTATTTTAACTTTGGCTTGTGGCAAACTTGGCTATTCCTGCTGTATACATGTATTCTCTGGTCTTCAATTAGGACTGGTGTACACTGCTAGTCTGGAATTCCTCCATGGAGCGCCAACGTCTAAGATATAATAGCATTACAGTAATAAACCACCACAATCACACAAGCTGTAAGCAGTTTTAGATCCCTCATTCAAAAGTAATGAGGAGCAACACTGCATTCTTGAGAAATCCAAGAAAAACTTTCTAAGACCCTGCAGGGACCATCCATGTTCTGGTTGGTTGATAGTGTCTTGTTGCAGTCTTAGTCTGGTGTGAAGGAGGCCTAAGGCAGTGTATAACGTATGCACAGAACTGGATCGCTCAGTGTTTATCTCCACTGACAGCTGTCCAGATACAAACACAAAAACCTGTCACACTCCAAGGCTCTGACAATGACCCACTGGCTGTTATGGTATGGCAGCGTCCCCTCACAGCTGTCATCCTGCTCATTCCATTTTTTTCAATGGCTCTCATTGTATTTAGGAGAGGAGGCCCATTCTTACTTACAACTCTCTTCCCTGTCTTACTCTCTCTTGTGCTTCTGTTTCTTCAGGGGCTAGGCCTGAGGATGTAAAACTGTGGGGAGATTTCGGATGTCGCTCATGACGCATCTTCTATTCCTCTTGACCACCTTGAGCTGTGAACATCTCCGCTCCTCTACTGTCAAGCTCACACAACGGATCGTGACAGGAGCTGAGGGCACTGGAGGCCAGGAAAACACCAAAGGAGGGGCCTGAGACTGCTCCTGCTTGTGAGTAATGTTTTGTCCTCACGTTTTTTGTTTGTTTTTTGTTTTTTGGGGGGGGGGCACATTTCCTACTAGTCAAGAGGGAATGCTTATCATTTTACTATTTGTTTTTGAGCACCAAAAACGAAAATTGCTTATCTCTTGAGTAAACAATGAACGAATGATACTGGTCTCTTTGGTGGAGAGAAGGGAAATCTATCCAAAAATGTTTTCCAGTTATGTCAGGATGGGGCTTTGTTTTGGTCTGTAAAAAGCTGTCAGGCTGACCTTGACCATTATGCTTTTGTTCAAGTTTTACCACCGAAACATCATAGCTGTCTTTTTGTATGTTTCAAAGAGCTGCATTTGAAACTCTTTGGTTCAAAGGATGTTGTTAAAGGGACAAATGAGAAAGTGATTGTATCCTTTCTTGACTTCTCATCTTTCTCATTGTCCACTGGCTGTCCACTGGCAGGTACCATTTTCCCTGGAATTGCAAAGAGTTTGGTTGATCATAGGGGACAAACTGCTGCTACTCCACATCCGCCACCCTGAACCTGCTTCACACATCTGACAACTATAAAAAATTGATCTGTATATGCATGCCTCTTCCGATTTTGAGGCTGAAGATAATCTTAAGGTGCTAAGACAGCAAATGATTAGAAGAAGAGGTGTTAGAAGGAGAAGGAAAAACAGATTAGTGTGATAAATTGCTTTTAGGCTCTGTTGTCTCACTGCTGCATTAAAAAGCAATAGTGTGGTTGTGTAACCGGACAGCCTGGGGTAAGGAGGATGTAAACTTTCCACCACTTGTTGAAAAGTCTTGGCTAAAACCCTTTAGGTTGGCAAACACACACTTCTAGGCAATATTTTACTTATAAACTGCTTAGTAAAAAAAACAAAACAAAAAAAAAATCAATCTGGTTTATATGCTAAATTAGTTATTGGAACAAGCATATTTTCCTTTTAAGTTAATGTAGAAATAGAATCTTTTTTATCCCTAAAAAATAATTAAACTGATCACAAGCTCCTCTCAGTCACTCTAAATAAGATCTCAGCAGCTACTATTGAAAATGTAAAGGTATGACTTGCTTTGATTCATATCCAAGGGAAAGTATAGGAGATGATTTATGACCTCTCCATTCAATGGTTTTTGGTGTTTCATTTTAACAGTACAAATTGCTGCTAAACACATTTGCATATTGAAATATGTTTTTTATAATGAGATTAAAGCTTGTTATTAAATTATTACTTAGGATTAAAGTTTTCCTATACTTAGATTACCAGTAATTAGTGAGTGGAGGTACAATGGTGAGGGCAACTGGTTAGCAACCAGACCATTTGCTTCATCAAACTACTGCAGAGATTGGAGGTCAAAACTCAGACCGTCCCCGAAACAAAACAGGTTTGGGTAAAAATTTAGAAACATTTTCCCAAGGCATACCTCACAATTTACCCATAGACTGCCGGAGATAGGCACCAGCTCCACCGTGGATGGGAAATAAACTAGGAAAAATGGATTATACTAACAAAGTGTATGTTGACTACTGTTAACAACTCCATGTAGGCTAACAGGTGGTTGTCCTATATTTTGCCATATGTACTACATGTAAAACATGTCTTCCTTCCTATGCCAGGTTATGATTATTGCATTCTTGCTCTACAGAAAGGGGCTGGGATTTCTGCTGTGTCCACTAGGTGGCAATGGCAATTCTTGAGCAAGAACAGTGCAGATGTGTGAGCAATGCCACATGATAAAAAATGCCTGAGTGATAGTTTGTTCAAGTGTAAATCGCTCATGAAAAGACGATAAAGTTATTGAATGTGTATTCAAAACAGTTATGCAACTAAGCAGACTGTCAGGGTCACCTTAGAAAATATTGGTTTTGTTGATGCTCATTTCATCTCATTGAGTACAGGCCATATTGTTCTGGCCTATGAAAAGGTTGCCTGATGAAGATTGGTAAATAATATTTAAATGCAATTTTTATTTCACAAATCCATCCAGAATGGTTCAAAAGGAAAACTTTTGTCAGCCTCTTGTTATTTACATTTTTTAATACAAAGTCTTTCACTCTGCTTAAAACCACTGTTGCCATCTACTAATTTTTTACAGCCTTTTTTTGTTGTTGCACAATCTGTACAACTATGATAGGAGAAAGAAATTTTGTTTCAAGGATTTCCAAATTTAGGGGTTTGGCTTCAAATAGGGAATGATGAATTAACAAGTTTGAGTTTTAAAAGTTAAATTTCTGTAATAAAATAAATTATCTTCAAAATGTGCATAATTTAAAGTCATACAGGCCATACATTGGTGTATACAGTATGTAGCTTTCTATATGATGACCTTTCTGCTCATGGTACCACCTTTTGCTGTTTGGATTTCTATCTTTTTCTCTCTCTCTCTCACGGTCTCACTCTCTCTTTTGGCAAAAACCATAGACTGAGTTGCAGGTCCTAGCATGTTACACCTAGTGTGGTGTGGAGAGGCTGCAGGGAAACAGAGCAAAAACAGTATGAGGGAGTCAGGTTCAAGGGGGGCCAAGAATTATCAGGTTTTTTTTTGCAGACAATCTTTCAATCATTATTTGTACTAACGAACCAAATGAAAGAGGGTGTTGAGGTGTTACTAGGAAAGCAAGTGACAGCGGGTAAAGGAGCATTAAAACTTGTGTTTTAAAGATGCTTTAGGTGGGTGGGGGTCCAAAAGAGCATATTTTATGCATATATTATGCATATATTATGCATATATGTTAACACATTAAAAATGTTAAAATGATAGGAAATAAAAATTTTGAAAGTAATTTGTAATGAGAATGTCGCTGTAAATTAAATCAGATGACACATTTTATAAAAACTCAGTGTATTAGTAAACTATGTTGCTTATTTTCCACCTTTTCTGTTGTTTTTTTGTTTAAGTCCACAAATAGTCGGGGTAATCAGTCTTCTTTACTACAACATGTGGGTCATAAGCTGACATTCTGGAAAATCCCTGTTTTTGAAGACTATTTAACAGATGTTAGGAGGCATCATATTAGCATCTGTAACATCTAAAAAAATCAATGCAATGTCTTATTTTTGGGTCTCATCCACAGATAGTTTTGTGCAGCAGAATTTAGAGATTTTTTTCAATCAAACAGGATCGAAACATAAACACAGCTTGCAGTTCTAAACAATCCTTCAAGTTATCTTGTTAGGGATGAGCATTGGTGGGAAAGTGTAGAGATGGGTTCTTGCAAGCAGGTCACAGCTCAATGTCTCTTTCAGAGCACACCATATTTCGTGTGTCCTCACATAGTTAACAGCAGAACATAGCAATGGTTCACTATGTATCTTCCTGTCAATAGGAACACATCTCTATACCAGTGGCAACTTCTCATGGAATACTAAAGAGGCTACTGTAAACTTCCCAGTAAATTACATAAAATAATTGGTAAAATATGAATTGTCAAACTTAGTAAATGTATGTCATTAAAAATGTGTTGGAGTGCGCCTGATTTCATTAGTACAGTGAAAAAATATTGCAAGCATTATTGGCATTTATTTAATCATAAATAGTTACTTTAACACAGTAGTTTCATAGTAGCAGGGTAGGACATAAAACAATTGTGTTAAAGTAACTAAATATGATTCATTAAATGCCAAAAGCAGTTACATTATTTTTTCCAGTGTATGTTGCGCATTATTCAGCTGTTTATTCTGCTCTGGAACAGCAGGACTCTGCCTCAGCCTCTATGAGAAATCCTTGTTGAAGTTTGAGCCTAAGTCCATTAAGGTTAAGGTTAAGGTTGAATAAAAGAGCAAACAGCAGGGGTCTGTTTCATGAAGCAGATGTAACAAATTCAGATTCAAATCTGCAACTCTTAGTTGATCTAGCCAAATGTCGAGAACTCTGAGTATTGGGTTTCACAACGACCGCTATCAATTAGTTCAATCAATCTTAACTAGGTCCACTCAGAGTTAAGGGTGTGTGCAACAAGTATGAAAAGCCATTATAAGAGGAGCACCGATTCGACGAGTCACCATGACAACAGGCAACAGGAAGTTCCTAGATTTTAAATCAGAAAAGGAGATGAAAATGGTGAAAGAGAAGATTATTGCTCCAGTTAATACATAAGTTCATATGAGGTGGACTGTAGCAGGCCGTATTTAGATTTAATAAAAGCACTCCTGTCTGCTCCATTTGTAGATCACTAAAATTAGATTATTCGTCATTAAAATCACACTCTTAGATTTAACTGTAATATATTTTCAGAATTACATTTTTGTTGCAGAAACTGAATTTTAGAAAGTAAAAAACAAAACAAAATTATACTAGTAAGAATTAAGTTTTCAATATGAAGAAGTTTACACATTTTAAGTGGCCGTTTTAACATTTATCAGCTTGACTGAAAATGTATCTATGATATTTGAAATTTGTTTTATCATAGTTAATATAAATACTGACCAGTAATATTAGGAATATGGATATCTGAAATTAAGTTCTAGACATCCAGTGTTTATTCTAGATGTGGAGAATATCCTTTTGTTTGAAATGGTCATTTAGATTAAGAAAACGTGTTTTTCTGATATCAGGAATGCATAATCAGTAAAACTAGTACATATCAAAATGGCTTGCCATAGTGTTGTTAAAATTAAAATATTGGGGGATTATTCTTTTAATGGTGGTAAATCAATGTATCTATGAAGAAGATGAAGAATAAAAACATTGTTGTAATATATAGAACCTGTGGATCATCTAATGGGTTCATCCTCATGTTGATTCAGTCTTCTTTTACACAGTACAGTGAATATTTGCAGACAAATGGCCGTTATAAGCGACTGTCAGGCAAAAAGGGCTCAGATGGCTTCAGATGTTTAGAAAGAAATCCTGCAGTATTTCAAAAACAAAAAAACTCCAGACAAATATTAAATTAAAATGTTTCTGGGTCTGTTTTCTTCTCTATGTTAGTTGTACTTTGTTCTCTAATCCTGTTTTGGGGTTACTGCTGGATGACTGACAATTTACATCGGCACACATCGCACATGTGAAAATGGGAGGGTTATGCCTAAAAATAATTCAGATTATTATATTGACCTTGGAAAAAAAAACAAAAAAACCATATGTTATGTAATTATGTGATAATTTGGAAAGCACCACCAATGTCCCTTAACAGGTGTGAGTTGAATTCCCAAAGTCTAATCAACATGGCAGTTTTCACATCATAAATTTATTATCAACAAGGGAGGTGAGGTTGCTTGAGGAACCAAAAGGAGAGATGAGTGAGGCAAATATGAATTCTTGTAGATTTAATGAAAAACTGAGGCAAACATCCAAAACACAAAAAAATACTGAAAACCAAAAAACCAGCAAACATCAGGGAAAACTCATGTGGGGAGCCAGAGATGAGGAAGCAACTAATAATCAACAAGGAACCAGCAAACTGTGACTGAACGTGAGGTGTACAAATGGGAGACTGAACAAAGACCAGCCTAATAAAAAGATATGGAGCAGGTGTGGATGGAAGCGACCAGTAGGGAGATAGGGGAAAGGAGGCAGGCACAAGGGGGCAACAGAGAGCAACCAAAGACTAGTTAAACATATATAAATTGGAAATAAACCAACGATAATCGAAACAGAATAACTGATAACTGAAAATCATTAACTCTAAGTCCCAAAAGGGGAGAAACATAACATTTATAGTTGGGCATGAGGGCTTTCAGGGTGAAATTAACTTATATCAACTGAAGAGGGATGCTAAAAAATTGCCTGAATAAAATGCCTAACTCTTCTTACACATTGACAACCTTAAAAACCACACACATCCTCAAGCATACACACATACACCAACAACCCTCAGAAAAAATACACACATGCACTATACATATACTTTATACATACACATAAGGATGAGACTGATCTGCTCCTCCCGGCTTGTTACTATAGAGTTGTCACACACGCTATGTCTTGAAGAACCAGGTGCCTTGGGTTGTTGACTTCAGTTAAACTAAGAAGTAGCTTTTTACTGATCTGCAGCCATATCTGCCCCCAGAGAGAGATGGTCAAAAACAAAGAGGGAGAGGAAGAAGATGCAAGTATGACTAGAAAAGAGTGCAGGTTGAAGAAAGGGGGCTGGGTAAGAGTAGG
>NW_015150528.1:552420-559832 GCF_000732505.1 Cyprinodon variegatus | reverse complement strand
TAAGAAGAAAATGAAACTGGATGTGGGCACATGGAGGTGTGTGTTTGTAATGTGAAAGGTGTGAGTGGTTTACATTTGACAGAAGTTCAACCTACCAGACCATACTTTTCAAATAAATTTTTCCATGTGGAACATTTAAGTTATTCTTTTGTACCTACATTAATTCCAGAAGACACTTTTCCTGACTTACTTTGTTTTATACTGGGATTTCTTATATCCTTTACCTTGGCATGACTTTTTTATGCATCAGAAAAGTCAATAACATGAGAAAACATATTTATTGTCCTGTTTCTGTAATTTGAGAGGAAAATTGAAACTCAATAAATCCTGACGTCTATCATTTTGCTAATTAGCAACTTATGTTGCAAACACCACTTTACTTAAAGCATTTTGGGTTTTTTTTCTGTACCTCCGAGAACATGTTTTTGTTTCTTTAACTACAGATAAGAATATATATGAATATGAAAATATGAATGTATACAGAAATTAAACTTGACTTGAATAAGCAATATTTAAGCATTCCTAAAAGTTTAGTTTTTAACAAATTTTTCAATATTAAAGAAGAAATATGGAAGAAAGTCATACAGATCAGTCTTTGCATTTGCCTCTCACTTCCACTATTTACAGTACACATATAGACAAGCCAAAACTTGTCATAACCCTGGCAGCTTTTAAAGGATTTTTATTCAGCCGAGAAGTTTGTTTCTGATTGAAAATAAAAATAAAAAACAAGGAGACATAAGGATACAAAATATTTTATAACAAATTACCTTGTTTTTTTTTTTTTTTTTTTTTTTTTTTTTTTTACATATAATTAAAAAACACCCCTAAAAATGTATTAAAATCCTTTGCATTACTCAGTGGATCACATACTTTGCTTTACATAGAAAAAAATAATAATTTTGTACCATAATTACAGTATACATCTAAAAATGTTATTCATTTTGGCATATCATATACTATTAAATTCAGTTCAGATTATTTATATTCACAATTCACAATTTGCTCAGTTTTAGATAATACTAGGGAAATAAACCAGGATACAAACTGCAACTTTTTTTATTTAACATTTTATTTTTTTTTGGCAACAAGTCAACATGACAGTCAAATGTCAATTAAAAAGATAAAAAATAAATAAATACTGTGTTCAACAAGGAAATTGTATATGTTTTGTGTTTGGAAAAGCAAAATGTTTCTACATGAGTTTATGAGACTTACCTTCAGAGGTAATACTGAAAATAAAAAAAAAGATTACAGAATATACTGAGGTAACACTATAGAATATATTCACTCGTAGGCCATCGTTTACTGGATTTACCATCTTCAGGCATTTTTTTTATTATTATTTTACTGGAGTATCCTGGCTTGCTGCCTTTTCCTGGATAATAAATTCACTAGGCAGCAGGGATTTTGCTGAACAGGGACCTGGAACATAAGATATTAAAGAGAAATCCCAGTTGCCAAAATTGTACCCATTTTCTGATCAGCTTATTCCTGCACAACATGAGATTGCTCTATTCCCGATTTAATTTCATCTGTTTTAAATTGTTGCTTGTAATACCTTGTGGCATTCCTGTAGCCCTCCATTGCAAAAACCTTTTTGTTTTGTAAGGACACAAAACTGCTATAGAGACATTGTCGAGCCTGTATTTCCAAGGTTCAGGGTTATAGCATTAGCTGATGAATCATCAAAAGACTAATGATCCATTTCCAAGCATGACATATAATAATTGTGCATGATTATCCACTTGCAGAGAAAATGAGCAGTTCAAAGATAATGACAAACACATTTGGCTTTTTTTTTTCTTACAAGGCTTTTAAATATTTGCATGGCTTTACCACCTACACTACTATTACATTTGTGCCCCTGGCTGTTTTTAGCAGTGTTAATTCATCTAAGTCAAGCAAGCATATAAATGGGTAATCTGAAAATTTTTGGTGAAAAATCCACTGCAGTGAAAATGCTTTGTGAATATGCTCTTTAGTAAACCTTTATCATCTCCTCATGATTTTCCAAGGAAAGACAAACTTTGTAAATAAACACTCAAATTTGACTGTAACAAAAGCAAAATCCATTTGAAAAGAACCATCAGAAAAAAAAAATACTGCAACAGCTCAGATCTAGAACTTAAGTTTAGACAACATGCATTTGTACAGTATATTTGTTTTTGGTTTAATTGTTTTCTATTTATTTTTTATGAAACTGAAGGGATAGTATTATATATAAAAAAATATAAAATTATATATAGGTAAAAAACATTAAATAATGAACAATAACCTAATTTCTCAATATAACTGTTTGTGTGACCTATGTGTATTTTTCCAAGTCTTGATGCTTGCACATTGAATTTCACAATATAAGGACATTTAAATGTGTAGAAACTTCTATTTTTTTGGCAAAAAAAAGAAAAAGAAATTAGGGAAGAGACATGTAAAGAGATATAGAGAGACCAGAAAGGTCTAGGGTGAAGGAAGCCATTGAAATTGCAAAAGCTAAACAAAGTGAAGGTGAGGGAAACTATTTTGGCATAACTTTCTCTAACATCCCACAACATGGGATGTTAGAGGAAGAAAACATTCCAAACCAAAACTGATAAAGGTAAAAATGAAGCCACGCTGTCAGGGAATCCAGCCTATCCAACTGGACCATCTGGTTTGCATTTGTTCCTTTTATACTGTGAAATGCATATTAGATATAAGAGATAAGTTTTGGTTGATTGGACTTTTTTTTATATTCCCCCCTGCAATTTTTTCCACTAATTGAAATGTGTTCAAATACACATTAACATGAATTCAACACACTGTAGTGAACAGATAAAGGGAGCCAGAACATGTCTTTCAGTCATAAATGCACCGTTTCATTCACAACACCTGTCCCATCAACCAGGAATCAGAATAAGTAATACCTTAATAATCCCAGGGCCAAATTACTTTTCGTTACATTAATCCATCTGTAATAGAGTGATTATAGGACCAGTTTGATATAACGCATTTTCAAAGAATATATACAATTCGCTATCAGTTTGAGTGCCGGCCTAGAAAACATCGAGGACCCCTGTCCTAGATAATTAGTTACGAGAAGCTTTCGATATCATGGGATCTCAGAATGGGAGGATCAGTCAGGACTTGGAACAATTATGTTGTCGTGTGAACTACACCTAAGTGAACCTGACTGCTTACTCATACTGAAAACCTTACATTTTAATCCAAGATCTTCATCAAAGATGCTTCATAAAGACACCTAAAAAACACCGATTGTTAGTCCACAGATGAACTACCTGACCAAACTAGTTAGACTGGTAGAAAGAATGGAGCTCAGGCTACGAACTACCCTGCAGACTTAGAGATGGTCCTTTTTTCTTCCAGAGCTTGCTCAGAGTTTATCTCGCTTATTCTCTCTTTTTTTTGTTTTATTTTATTTTTTTTGGAATATTGTGACCCTAATAAGTTCTGAACTGCACATAACTTTTGCAAAGTGTGTTTCACCTGGAGGTTTACGTTGTTATATTATTAAATATAAAACAAAAATTAGATTTCTTCTAAACTTTAGATCAGTATTTCTTTTCTAAAAGACGTAAACCCGGGATGCAGCTGAGATTTATTTTTCAGTGTGAAAAATTATTTTGATCAGCCAAGAATCTATGGTATCTTTGTTACGGCAGAACCCAAACCCTGATGCTTACATTCCAGTCAGTGTGCTGGGTTATTTTTTTGTTTTTGTTTTGTTTTGTTATGTTTTTCTGTTGGGATCAACCGCTGTGGTCTGGAAAATTTTCCTGAAATATCCAAATTAATAGATATAATTTAGTTTTTCGATACTCATGCCAATCTCTGTATATGGTGTCCTAGTGAGTTGTTACATATACACCAGTTCTGTTATTCAGTCACAGTACCAACAAAAGACAGCCGTTCCTCCATTAAAACTATCTAACAAAAAAAGAATGTCGCAAATCAAGATTTCTGCATTTGATTATAAGCGGACAAGATTAGAAAACACCTGTGGAAAAGTACACCAGTTCCTTTAGGTCATGCATGATCTAAAATATACCTGCAAAACTCTGCGGGCCTTCAGTTTTTTTTACCGCCTCTGCTCAAAGAGGCATTAAAATGTCAACATCTGATCTCTCATGGTCACATTGACGTCGCTTTAATGAAGGAAAAAAAAATGTGTCTTTTTTTATTGTTTTTTTCACAGGTTTGGCTAGATCATGAAAGGTAGAATAATATGGATGTTTTTGCTTGTTTTACACTCACCACCAACAACACGTTTTCTGGATACAGCTAGAACACGTAAGGTGAAAAAGTTTGTCCCCTTTCAGCTACTCTGATCTCCTATTGATCTCCAATGCATTTGATCATATCCTTACAAAAATTGAATATTTGGACAAATGCTTCCTGATCCCCATTATTTTACACTTCTAGATTTTTTCACAAACACATTTTATTTAAGTGATATAAACCCTTTATCATATTTTAGGCTTCAAGAGACACGTTCAATACCGTAGTTAATCAACTAATCCGGTCTAAAAAAGCCCAGACAAAACCTTTTTACAAATGATATATATATATATTTTTTTTTTTTATGCCAGTTGTGGTTTATTCATTACTTTATTTGGCATATGGCTTTATTTGTGGAAATGCACAAAAAAAAATTATTTGTCTGAAATTCTTACATTTTCCATTTTTTGAGCTATCCTTATTACAACACAAATGATACACATGCTAAGACTACTATACATGTCTGTGGATCTAAACAACTTTTATTTGTGTGTTGTTGCCTTTATCTTTGTAAGACAAATCTTATGGAGAGACAATGTTGCCATAAAAAACAATAATCACAGAAACAAATGAAGGACTTAATAATATAAAATTGCTGTATCTAATATGANATAAAGGTAAAAATGAAGCCACGCTGTCAGGGAATCCAGCCTATCCAACTGGACCATCTGGTTTGCATTTGTTCCTTTTATACTGTGAAATGCATCGCAGAGATATTAGACTTAAATCTTTTTCAGATGTTTTACTGACCAGCAAAACTATCTTTGCCTTAAGGGGTCCTAAAATGAATGGCTGAAATCAGTAAAGTTTTTTTTTTTTTTTTTTTTTTTTTTATCTTTCTTATTCCATTTACATATGAGAGATTGAGGTACAGTACCGCATTGCCACCCTGTCTAGATGTTTTTTCGATCTTTTGCATCCGCCCCCTGTAAAATCTTCTTGATCTTAACTGTGAGTAACTGACCCACAACAATTCTGCTATCTTATCACGGCACATTATGCAAGGTGGGGATGCTTCATTGCAAACACAGAGCCAACAAATAATGTGACTGTTCAAGATTTCTACTGCTGATAAAAAATTTGGGAGGACAATAATGCATTTAGAGAAAGTAAGTGTAGTTCATCAAAGGAAACTACCTCTTTATCTGACATCTAGAGGTGTTCCATATATCTAGAAGAACCTTCAGTTCTCCATACTGCTGAACCCCAAAGAGATATACAGTTTTATCTGGGATACATCTTTAACTGTACCAGTATTTGCAACAAGGACTAAAAATTTCACATTAAATGTTTAATGAAATCAGTTATTGAGGTGTAAATGTATTCATTAAAACAAAATGAAGTACTGGGATTAAAAAAAGTCGTGTGGAAGCTGCTGTTCCAAGGGTTGCATTTCCGAATTCTTCCAAGTGGTGCCCGACTTTACACAAGTTAATAAAGTGAATGTGATTGGATGATTATCAAGGAGCCAGGATTTTTGTGGTGGAAGGTTTGCAAGCAAGTTTGGTTGTGGCCGGTTTCTTTGAAGCATCTTGCTAACCAGTTAGAAACTTAGTGCTAGTAGTTGCCAATGGGAAATTACATTGGGACCAAGTAGCATTGAATTGGTGACTTATAAACGATACTGTCAAGAAATGCTATGGACAGCGGAAACATGCAGAAGGAGGAGAGTTTTGTGTCTGAGGTCATGGATGAGTCTCCTCCAGCAAACATTTTTTATTTAGAGGAGAAAAGCGGGAGAAAGACGTTGTGGAAGTCGACACCAGGGCGGCAGAAGCTTCGATTGGTGTAGAAGGCTTACAGCCGTACATGTTTGAGCCCTTGTCTCGCAACGCTGCCAGTTCTGTTAGCTCTACGTCTGCCAAAGACACAGACGTCTATCCCCATGAGTACTTGGACGGAAGTCAATGGTAAAGTAAATTCTTATTTCTTATTTCAACCTTTGCATATATTAGCTGCGACATATGAATCAAGATGCTATGACCGAAAAAAATTGATTGACAGATGACTGTTGATATATGATTGGCCGAATTTAAGTGTACAGGCTGACGTATAACTAACTGGCCTGCATAAAATAACAGAAAAAAGCATACTTTAAGTTTTTTTTTTTAAATAGAATTTTCTATTTTTTTGGGACAATATGGTCTGATAAAGAGTACACTTCTATACATGTTTAAGCCAGAATTATTTGAAATTTAAATATGAATTCCCTGCTATTTTAAGTATTTTTGAATTTGAATTGAATTTGAATAAATAACATCTTTAAATATTTATAACTTTAGACGCTTTTTAAAAAAGTAATAATTCTTTGTATTGAATTTTTCATCAAATAGAGGTGGCTTATAAACACTTTTAATCAAGCTGGCAAATGACACTCTGTAGTGGCATGGAAGAAATCTCCATGATTACCAAATTTCTGAGTTAGGGATTGTTACAGGGATTGGTGAAAGTGGGAGGTACAGATCAATGCGGTCTGATTTGGTAGGAGGTGAAAGTTTAAAAAATCTGCATGTGTGAAGCAATGACGATTTGTCATTGAATACTAAACCTTCCCTGTAAATTTCCTAAGCTAATTGGTCAAATATGCATTGTTAAACTCCATAAATGTAATCATTAATCTCCATTAAATGGGTAGTAAAATGCACTCAATTTATGTTTGTTGTGCATCTCCCCTCCGCTCTGGAGCAGCAGAGCCTTTCAATCACTATGCATAATCCCCATTGAAGTTTGAGCTTCTGTGCATTGAAGCAACCAGTGAGAGAGTAGGGCCCTGATTGGATAGCATGCAAAATTCCATAGCTTAAAGTAAGGTCTGAAGAAGAGGGGCGGGCCGTGCATAGGTTGTGAAGCTAGCTGCTAAATGCTGATTGGCAGAACACGATAAAAGATTTTTGAATAATTGTGGCCAGAAAAAGGGGAGGTTTTTTACTCACCAGACTTAGACAAGAGAGAAAAAGCAATTATTCAGTCAGAATAGTTATCTTGTTTTAAACTCTAGCTTTATGGAGTTTATTATTTTAGAGCTCTTCAAAACAGCTATCTCCGCTCGTTGCAGTACAGGGTGAGCTGTTTTATTCCTTTCAACATCTTTTCATGCAATACATGATGTTTGGATTTAATTAACACCATTGACC
>NW_015150528.1:547762-549444 GCF_000732505.1 Cyprinodon variegatus | reverse complement strand
TTTTGAATGGCTACTACTGTATGAGATCTAAGATAGTCTGAAGGTTGAAAAGGATTTAATTCATTAAATAAAATATCTTACTCACAGGCTATGAACATTGAGGGGTAATACTCTATTGTGACCATGTCCCATGCATTACCTCCTTCAACTTCATTACATCCAACCCGAAGCCTTCACAGCTGGATGGTCTAACTGAAGTCATTTTCTCATATCATACAGCAGCCCCAAAGGGTGCTCATTACAGAGACTGCACCAACCAGCCTCAGCTATTGTTTAGCCTCCTGCTCATCAGGCTCCTATGGTTCAGTGGGATCTACAGAGGGTACCTTTATCCTGCAGGTTATTGATTGCCACTAAGGAGAGGAACATTCACTTTGGCTGTGATGTATGGGCTCATTTGAAGGTGTGTCTGAGGCTTTAGAGATACCACAATAGGCAGCAGAAAAATGACTCTTTCACATGAAAGCGAAGCTAAGAGTGATATCACAATATTGTCCCCATCCTGTCGGGATCATTTAACTGAGCACTATCAAGTCACTAATCCAGGGTGCACCCTGCCTTTTGCCCATGGACTGGTGGAGAAAGGCACCAGCTTTCTCTACTAGTCATAAGCTTTTGTACTCATCCATATTTGGCAAAATTTATGTCTGTGCTGTATTTCACCTGGTTCTGTATATCCCAACATTACTTGCAGAAATTAAGGAATTATTGTTTTATTTGTGTTTTGTATAGTGGGTGTGAGTCAGCGGAGGCTGATGCGTAATACAGCAACCAGGAGATCAATCCAGACAATGCTTTCTCCCTTTCTGTCTCTGCCCATTTTCTGTCTGGTTGCTGTAAACAAAGGCCTCTTGCTTCATAAAATGTTTTTGAAAAAGCTTCTAAGCAGAGATATGTAAAATGTTTGTGGTGGATCATTTTCAAAGGTTTACAGAATTAGTTGTTTTTAAGTAGTGACACGGTTGTGAGATCACTATCACATCGTAAGCTGTAAATCATTTCAAACGCCTTTATAAACATTTTTTACATCTGTATTGCTTTGTCTCTGTGACTTTTATTAATTATTATAAGACAGTGTGAAATCGCTTAGGGAAAATATAAATAATTAAGGACAGGGTGTTCTACATTGCAATTCAGATACCATTTATTTTAATGTCTTTCTCACTTAAAATAACAAACTTTGAACGTAGTTTAAAAGCTAACTTGCCCATTGATTTACATCATCCGCTCTATGCATTGATGGGTTCACTGAATGAAGGTGAATCATGATGTTTCAGGACATTTGAACACCCGTACATAGGGGAGAAACTGAAAGACTAAGAATCTCCTTAAAAAATGAGTCATATATGTCATGAACCGAGGACAGAGGGACCCAGTAATCAAGGAGAGACAGCCAGTAGGAAAGTTCAAAAGGTTTAATTAAAATAAAACAAAAACTGAAGTGGAGCTGAGGCTCGCGGACGCTGCAGGAGGGAGGCGGGGCACAGCCCAATCTCAGACACTCTCTGTGGGAGAAACACAGGTAAGTGACCACGATCATCTGACTGAAGATGATGTTCTCAGTGAGTCACTTACCTGGTTTAACAGTTCAGTCCATGCCCCCAGAGGTGGTTGAGATCCAGCCGATGGGCTGACAGCTGACGCGGCTCGCGTCACCCAGAGTGTCCCCAGTGCTGCAGCTC
>NW_015150528.1:539165-547302 GCF_000732505.1 Cyprinodon variegatus | reverse complement strand
CTGGTTCTGCTGGAGGTTTCTTCCTGTTAAAAGGGAGTTTTTCCTCTCCACTGTCGCTACAAGCATGCTTAGTGTGAGGGATTGCATTTGAGTCAGTGAGTCGATGCAATCAACTGCTTTTCCTTAGATAGAAAACTTGGAATCAACTTGACTGTATGATCTGATGAACTGTAAAGTACCTTGAGATGACGTGTTGTGAGTCTGCGCTAAAGAAATAAACTAAATGGAATTGAAGATATATTTTAATTCAATTCAATTGTGTCATATCATTGTCTGTGGAGTTGATGCTAAAATAAAAACAGACCTGCCAACACTCAATCAAAAGTATTCTCTTTATCTCAGCAAAATCTCTGCTCGTTTGAGTCGGTGACACATCAACACAGAACAGACATGCCCGCTGTGTCAACACTGTTGGTGTCATCTTTCTTTGCCCTCAGGAAGTTGTTTGACTGTGACTGTTTTGCTGAACACAAGTACAGTCAAAGGACAAAAAATAATAGGAAGTGATAAGCAGTGATTTGAGAAGCCTTCGCAGAGCAGATTATGATAGCTCTGGTTGAAATGTCAAAGGTGCCTTGTTTTTGCGATAGAGATGGAAACATTGCTGACTGCTTGCTTTTTTAAGCATGCATTAATTATCACTCCTTGTTCGACATTTTATCACAGAAATTTAAATGTCATTCCTTTTTATAGTATTCAAGAAATGTCATATTTGTAAATAGTACATATAATGTAAGATGAGATAAAATTATGCTTTATAATCCTTTAGAAGTGCCTATGTCCTATAGAATTTAATAAGATTCAATCAATTTTACACAAGTATTTACAGAACTTAAAGGAATTACTATTACTCTAATAATTCAGTATAGTAATGTCCCAGCAAAAAGTAATTATATTAATTGATTCAAGTATTTAGGATAGAGGTGTTATCTATAATATTAAGCCTTTTACCCAAGTTGTGTTTTATATTTCAAATATTAACCTGGTGAAGGAAATTCTGCAGCGATTACAACAATTTAAAAAAATAAAAGTACAATAGAGGTTTCATGAGTCAACCTGTTTTGCGCTTGCATCAGATTGTGTACTAAAACTTTCTTTTTTAATCTTAAATCTTCTCAAAGAGATTTAACCCCTCCCTGTTCAAACAAAATACTCAAGTAGATGAGTTTGCAATTAACACCTCAGAGTCTGTTGATTCTTTTTCGCTTTTTTGGAGTCTGCTCTGTTGTATTTCCGTCTAAGACTTGTTTCCCCATATGGCATTATTTTTACCGCTAAAAATCTCTTCTTATGTATTAATTTTTATTTTAATTAAGTTTATTCCAAATAACATGTATCGAATCTCGCAGGCAATCAGTCAGTTGATTTAGATTTTAATATAATAGGTAAATTTTGAAATACCTGAAAATGACGCTTTATAAAGAAAGCAGCTGCTACAGTCTTTTTCAGGAAAGTATTCTCTTGTCTTTAAACTCATTTCCTCTGTTTACAGAAATTTGTTCCTTGGTTAAACAAAACTCTCTTCCATACAGCTGATGTATTTGATCAAATCCCATAGGTTTAATTAGTGATAATCAGATTCATAATGGTATATATTTTCCCTTCATAAGGGCATGTAATTGGGTGATTTCAACATTCAGGAGTCTTTCATGAGAAAAATCCATGGCCTAACCCAATTAGAGAACTCAGAACTCGGTAGATCGACTATGTTGAAGTCTGAGAGGTGCAGTGGAGAGCAGATCACCTCAACGCCCACTCAGGAAGTAGGCCTTAATTAGCTAATGAATGTGGAAGCTCCCCCTGTCTACCACTGACCTTATGCTAAAGCATAAAAAGACTGTTCCTAGTGTGAGATGTGTAATGTGCATTTTAAATCAATGCCTTGCCCTCCATGCCAAAATCATATTTAATGAGCTAAGTGCTGGCCCCTTTATTGTTCTGAACAACTAAAGAGAAATGTATGGAAATAAAAACAACATTAAATTCCCCATTCTGCAACTTTGATAAGATTTGCACAGCCTGTTTGATTAGATTTATTCTCATAAGAACTCTAGAATATTATGCTGTGGTATGACAAAAGTGTTCTTTTTTTATTTATTTCTAAAGTGGTAATTTAAGTATGGGAAAATCCGGGAAATTGTTCTCTTAATACCCCTGATTGTTTTAGTAAAACATAATTTCTGCCCAAGTAAATGAGATCTGGATCTTAATGGGATTTTACCTGGTTAAATAAAGGAAATAAGAATTACAAGGGGGAAAAAAGCTCCTTTACAAACTGTCAATTTTAATCTCTTATATAATCTTTATTTATGTTAAATACTACTGCATAAAAATAATTTATCAGTTAAAAAGTTCAGGTTACTAATGAGATATAAAAAATCTTTGTAAAAATAAATATGTATCAATTATTATATAAAAATTCAATCATTATTATTTATAAGCATCAAAACTCGGCAAGATACTTTAATTTTTTTCAATATTTTAGAGATGAAGAAGGAAATTCTAGAAACCTGTTTATCATGCGACTCAAATGACAAATCGTGATCAAAGATAACACCAAGGTTTTTTACGTTGTTATCTGAGACCATTGTAATGGCATACAGTAGATGAAATAAATGACTTAGCTTCATCTCAAAGATCCTGGTCCAAAGACCAGAAATTCTATTTTGTCTCCCTTCAAATACAAAACGAGTCATCCAGGTTTTTATATATTCAACTGACCCATTACATGCCTACAGCCTAATTATTTGATTGGTTTTATCAGGATTCATGGACAAATATACAGTAGGTGAATATCATCAGTAAAACAGTGGATATAAATACCATGCTAATTCTACCAATTGGGAGTATATATATGGTTGAAAAAAAAATATGCCTAGCTCTGATCCCTGGGAAACTCCACAGGTAACCCTGAAGCTTGAAAAAAATTTATCATTAACATAAACAAACTCAAATTTGTCAGAAAAATAATATTTAAACCAGTTAGGTGGTGTTGCCTTAATTCCTACCAAACATTATGGTCTTCCAAAAAAGAATATTGTGATTGATTTTATCAAATTTAACACCAGGATCTAACAGGACAAGTACAGATACAAGTCCCATTATCTAAGGCCATAAGAATATTATTTGTGACTTTAGGCAGTGATGTTTCAGTGCTATGATGAGCTCTAAAACCAGATTGAAACTCCTCAAAAAGTTCATTATTATTATGGTGTAAGTGTTAACACTTGACAAGCAGATTGACTGAATTGTCATGAATTTGTGCAGGGAAATAAGTAAATTGTTGCCCTCTGCACTATTGTTCTATGATACAGACAGGAAAAAAAGGGGTAAAGATTATCCTTAACATATCACTGCATTATCTGAAATGAATGGATCTCTCTTCTTACAGTATATTCAATTATGTTCTTAGGAGGGAGATCATTGAAAAACACCTAGGTGTAAATGAAAGCTTAATGGTTCTCTTACAGACATGTATTTTCATTCAACATAATGGTAACATGTATTACCTATATACAGAGTAGAAACATGTTAACATGTCAAATATTTTGATTAATTTATTAGGTTTCTGTTTGTATATCTTTTTTTAAAGTATTTTAATGCTAACATTAAAAAACTAATCATAGGGCTTAACATTTTATATTGAAAGCCTGCGTATTCTGTGTCTTGGGTATAGTTTTTATATAATCTCCGAAGGTCTAAAACTATTAACAGCCTTTAATTTCAATAGTAAAGAAATAAATTAACGCATATATTTGACATGTCACATAATAAATTTGAGAATCAGCTAAAACAGGTGAGCAAAAGATCATTAATACTATCACCACACCTTTAAAAAAGGTAGCCATAGCCCCAATTGCTATAGAAGCAAAACAAGTACTGCCCAGATGTTGCAGGGATGAACCAAATATTTTACTTCTGCTCCTGCTACCTTATGTAAAGACTGTCAGCATGAATGAAGATTTACGACAGATGTTTTGAGATGACTCAATTTGACATGTCCTACTTTCCATTAATTTCAGCTATTTATTATCTGTCCTCATATATTGTGAATTGGTAACAGAACTTTTTTCTCTACATGAAGTAGATGCTGGGGATCGGCCTGTTTTCCAGTGTGGTCCTGTTTCTCTGACCATGATTGGCTGGGTGTGCTCTCTTCATCCTCTGGCATGGGGGCTGGCTCGGAGCTCGTCTGCCTGGCGGTGTGTTTCCTGGATGGGGCCGCCTCTTGCAGTCGCTTTTTGTGTCTCTGCTTCTGTCTCCTTGAACCCCAGTCGACCTCAGCAGATGACCGCTCACACTTAGCCTGGTTCTGCTGGAGGTTCTTCCTGTTAAAAGGGAGTTTTTCCTCTCCACTGTCGCCATTATATAGACATTAAAACAGGAGCATATCAAAAACAACCCATATTTTAAATACATGGCAGGGCTTGGGGATCCACAAAATGCACTTTTTAGATACCCATAAGAGGAATGCTTTAAGCGGCAGAGAAACATGCAGATTTCACAATCAGAACTTTTTTATTAACCATTGGTTCATTCAATAACTATTTCATGAAAACTAAAATATTTGCATGTGTAATTGACCTGAAGTTAATTTTTGCTCGACATTATTTACTGTCTGCCAAAGACTACATCTCTCCAGAAAACACTGTGATCTGAGATAGGTCACAGAGGCTAACCATGGTCCAGCTTTAGCTCTCATTGGCATCTTGTATAATCCTACTGGAGTTCCTTTGTGCCAGTGAGCCAAGCTGTGATGGGTTTCAGATTACTACCCGGTCTGAGATTGGAATAGTGCCCTAGGTGAGCTACGTCATAAATTAGTTATAGTAAGTTGAGAGAGGACAGCAGCAGGCAATCCCCCTGCAGTTATAAGATGGCAGAAACCAGCCTAAGTGGTAGTGCTCTCAAATCTTGCACTTGAGTTGAGGCAGCCAGATTTGCATATGAACTGGAGCCATCAGTCAAAGCCAATGCTAATGGGTTATTTAAGTTTTCTGGTAATAAAACAACCATGCTTACTTAAATCAAGCATGGGAAACAACATTTGCTGAGACACTTTCTAGCTAATTTCTGTATCAACACTGCATTTGAAACAAGGAGAGTTACTGGTCTTGCAGAGAAAAGAAATGTTGACCCAGAGTCCTCTGGCACCTTCCAATTCTTCTGAATAATGTTTTAGACATTTTCTGTCAAGGCTGTATTAGTTATTCAGTGCAGTCGGTTCCAGTTTGTTAAAAGCTATCATGGCTCTGTCATATTATAAAAGGTGTCTCCTACTCTTTCACATAAACCCACAGAGCAGCTACCCTTCCCGGATCTGCTATAATTAGCTTCACTCAATCCAGTCATGGCATGATCAAAGTTTAACACCCTTGTCTGACAGGTGTGAATCTGTTTGGTGATGCAAGTAACTTAAAGCCTGCATGAAACTGATCTAGATTCTAAATGACACACAACACGGTCAAGATACACCATACTACTAAGGGTCAGATAAGGTCAGATTTCTGGCTGGATCTACTATTCCCACTTTAGTATCTTTAAAAAAAAATTCAACAAGGTCTGGCATTGTGCTTGCATTTAGATTATAAAACTGAAATTGCAACAGCTTAATTCACCCGACAGGTGTTTCATTAAGCTGAGGCATTCTAGGGGGGAAGGTCAACTGGGGAAGTTGTCCCAGGCCCAGGCTAGAGTGGGGGTGAATCAGCCCCCTACAACTAAGGCCACAAATATTTTAAAAAGTTTTTTCAAAAGATGTTTGGAAGGAAATACAGCTTTAGTCTGTAGTTAAATAATTTTTTTCCTATTTATGTACTTTCTTCCAATTATCCACTACATTATTGCGATAGTATCCCCACCTGTTATTTCTTGTAAATAGTTGTACAACTGACACAGCATCTTTAAAGTTTATCAAGCCGTTATAAATAAGGCTCGCTACGCTGCAGGTAGAGACAGGAAAATACAGAACATAAATGTTCTCCTCCGTTCTGGGTCAGGCAGCAGCTCAATCACTTTTACATAGAAATGGTAGGGTGGCTCTCACCTGAGGAATGTGGCTCAAGTCGCCCGAACAGTTTAACTTTGGATTGCTCTCACCTGCAGAAAGTGTGCTGGCAGTCACAGCTTGCAACTGCTCCGATTGCGCTGAAGACTCAATATTTTCTGTCCGGGATTTGTTCCCTATCTTTGCTAGATGAAATTGTCATCAAGACTGAACCTACCAGTATTGTTAAGAGGTTGCGATGTTTTGAATTTGATTGACGTAACTACCAGGCACGTCCATGGCTGCAGGCAGAAGTTGCTGCAGTGGAGGTGAATCAAAAGTTCCTCCTTCTGTACAGCCTTAGCTGCTTAGGAAAGATTTCAACCAAAACATTTTATTCTCAAATTTGTAGACTAACAAAAGTATGTAAATGGGATAAATTGCAGCTGTATGGAAAGCCAAAGCTTACAAATATTTAAAAGATAGAAGTTTGTAAATGTAAAAATTTAAATGTTACTGGCAATGCATGCATTAAATAAATAAAAAGACTTTCTTTTAAATCTAAAATAAATAAACAATTAAATATTTTTCAACTATTAGCCTAAATACATATTTTTCTTGCTTCTTTTTTGATTTTGAGCTTTGATCAATTTTACTTGATCAGTTTTACAATAGTGCAGGAGTGATTAAGTTACAAAGAAAATGCAAGGAAAATTATGAAGACCAGCCTCTATGTTCTAAAATTTAACACTTTTTGGGGGGTTTTAAGTTTCAGGTTTGTTTGTTTTTTTTCCAGCTAAAAAATTGTTTAATTACACTAAAACTCAAACACTATTCCTGTAAATGTATTTGAATTTAGAAAAAATTTTTTTTGAGTATTTTCTTAAGGAAAAGTCGTGTCATATTCAGAATTCAAACTTCTGAAAGTACTTTAAATATGAAATTTTTACATACTGTTCAATAAATAGAAGTGTTTTTAATTAAGAGTAATTTCATTTGAATGTGATTTACTCAAGACATCCATGTTTGTCAAAGAACACTATTGCCTTCTACCGGTTTGTGGCGTCACGGTGCGGTATTGGCTGTAAATCAAGTCCCAGCGCTGTAAATGCTGATTATCACAATGCTTTATTATCCAAGTCATCTTGAAAACATTCTTCTTCGAAATGTTGGCTACTTATTATGTGTTTTTTCTCTGGCCAGAAGTTCGATGGCAAATCCTCCCTCTTCAAGTTGGCAAACCAACATCTAACTCATCTAACTGCAGGATCATGAATTGGAAAGGTTAAATAACTCATTTTTTTCTCAGTTTTTCCTGATGTATTACAACATCCAACTGCAGAGAACTATAGCTCTCGTGAATTTAAATGGTGAAGTCCTCTCAAAATCTTAAATAATTGTTGTTGATTGCAGGCATGTTTAGTAGTTCCCATTGATTTTGCTTGTAAAGCGGGGAGAATGGCGCTAGGCTTACCGCACTCTGACGTCACTGCCGGAAGATGTCAGGAGTGAGGTGTTACTATATTTGGGCAAAAAATGTCCGTTTCCGCAATCAGTGATCGCAACGAAAATTATTGTTTTGATTAAATCACGGTTGACGTATTAGTTTTTGGCATAGATATTGATCCACTGATCATTCCTTGCTTACCTAACTTTTCCATAAAAAGAGATTCGGAAAAATGCTTGTTCTACCTGTTTCCTTGTGCATGCTTGTGTCTTCTGCTGGTTCATTGGCTTCCTCAATCCAAAACCAGGTGTGTAAGGTCAGCATCCAAATTCCCCTTAAGTCTCACAGTGTTTTCCTTGATAAACAGCCTAGTTAATCTGATAAAAGTCTGGCTTCTTGGTATGCCCTCATGCAATCCTGAACCAAAGTCAGCTCTTTTTAAAATAGGTGGGTGCTCAGGCATTATATTTTTGTTTATTCATAGTCCACTTCTCATTTCATTTCATTTCATTTCATTTATTTTGAAACATGACATGATTTTACAATGTTTGCATAGAATGCTACCTAAACATACAGCATGTTTCAAAAAGGAGCAGGATGAAGCATAAGCTTATTAAACCCTACCCCTCAGTTACATAAGTCATGGTGGTAAAGGACGATTACAGTAAGACAAACAGTATAACTTTTTGTGCATTATTCTTTTT
>NW_015150528.1:532332-537583 GCF_000732505.1 Cyprinodon variegatus | reverse complement strand
GAAAGAATATAAATTGGCAGATCTGAAAAAAGAAGCAGAAGGTGAAGCGCGAGGTCATCTTTAGTCAGGCTGCAATTAGTTTTCTGTTCTTCAACAACAAAAGATTTATTTAGAGCTGTCAACATTCAAACTGAATTTCCATCGACACAGGTAGGATATCACATGATCATTCAAATTATTGACTAAACTAGTAACAATAATACATCTCCTTTTAATCACATTAAAGCTGGGTATTTATAATTAACAACATTCTTTTTATTAACAATGTTTTTTTAAGTAATTTCAAGGCATAGAAAAAGATACAGAAATACAACAAAAATGTCTAATTCCAGGGACTAGATACATTTTTTTTTATGAATTTTACTTTGTTTAATTTATCGTAGGCTAAAAATCTTCAGAATGTAAAAAGATGTCAACAAGTATAAATAGATTCAGACAATTAAATGAATAAACACGTTTTTAAAGCATAAACATTTAAAGTCTTGTATATTTCTCACACTAATGAGAGCAGAAATAAATATATAACATACATTACATTAAATATTGGGATATAAATTTGCTTTGTTACTGCTGTAAGACATTTTGAATGAAGGAGAAACACATGTTTCCCCAGACAGAATTTGCAAAGCTTTTTCAAATCAATAAACCTGACAGAAAAAAATAAAATAAAATGAAATAATCTTTCATTTTTGCTAAATAGATCTGAAATGGCATAAAGGGTTGTGTGTGAAACATAATTTGAGTGAAAAGAGGTAAGTATGTAACAGTGAGTAATTTTATACTCATAGTGAGTATTTTATACTTCCCAGCATCTGACTGTACTTGAAAATCTTGCTAAAAGCGCAAAAGTATGCTGCATAGTATAGGCCACACTTTTTCTTGAGTGATAAAAAAGTTGTGGCCTCTTTGCTGATATAAAAAAAATATATCTAAGAACTGTATTAAAACAACACAAGGGATTCAGCTTGTTGCAGAAGGACAGAACAACATCAGAAGGAAAATTTTATTTTTTATTTTTTTTACAGTGTCCTGTCTGGCAATGTGGTAATAAGAAGGAAAAGAAGGAAAATTTATTGGCAACTGGCCTGCTGGTTAGAAACCTGTCACAGATATTTTATAGCGTGCCAAGTGCTGTTTTATTTTGGCATTCTTTGTGCTTGATGTAACAGATCAAGTATTCATACTACTTGGCTCCCATGAAAGTCATCTGAACAATCTTCAGTGTTTTTCAAGTTAATTCTAAAATTACAAAGTTTTTCACTAAAATCTGACTGAAGTCACCACTGGAAAAGTACAAAATCATGGTCTTAATGGGAATTTTACATATTTAAAAAAAAAAAGGTAAAATGATTAATAATCTTATCTTGTGTGTAAAGGTAGACTTAGACAACTTTTATTGTTATTTTGTATACACAGAGTGTATACACAGAGTGTATACAAAACAAAATTTTGTTTAGTTCTGCTTTTCAGACAGTACTGTAAATTAATAGCCTAGTAAACTAGCCCCACCCGCCAGCGGCCAAAATCATTTTAGCCTGTTTGTGGTCTAACCTCGATCAATGCCCCAGGCCCTAGAACGGACAGGCCAATCACAACGCTGAGATGTGTTTTCAATTTGTAGATGCAAAGCGGGCGGCATTTTGAGGGTGTGACGACAAAGCTGCGTGACACTGGAGAAACCACACAAATAAAATGTGGCAACAACTATTGAACATTTGACTCAGCTTTGGAATCAGTTTTGGAAGGATTAGACAGGAAGAGGCTGTATGGTACGATCATTAATTTTTAAGAAGGATGTATACACCGTTTTACCGACAGGCTGTTTCTTTCCACTCCCCCCACCAGCTTTCTATTGCACTTCCTACGTCACAGTCAGTTGCGCTCATTGGTCAGAGATATCAAAACGCATCAAATGATGTCATACACTAAAGACATTCAAGGGCTAATGAAAGAAAATATACTTTGGTTCTATTTTCTGTTGAGATACAATGCCACTTATTAGCTTTTAGCTTTATTGTTTTTATTGATTGTCATCTTAATCCATATTTAAATCTTAAATACCTTTACCTACAAATGAAAACTATATAATGTAGAAAAAAGGTGTGAGTAATAATTAGTCATAAGTTACAAATCCTTTACAGAAAGCTGTTGTCTACAATTTAAAATTTTTGTTCTGTTTAGAAAAAAAAGTAAAATCTAACTATAGAACTTATTAAGGTTTTTTTAAGGAATAAATTCTGTGAATGAAATCACTTTCACATGGTTTCCTTTTTAATTTAATAAAGTTACCGTGGGCCAGTTGGACGTACATGTACTGTAGAACTTCTTCTTTTTGTGACTCACACAGTACTCCATCCTAACCACTGAAATTCACTTAAAGTAACTATAGATTCACTAAGTCAACCCACTAGGTGCATAGAGAAGTGCTTCTAAGTTAATGACATAGTAGTACTTGGCCCTGATTGACTTACCTTTGTACAGAACAAACAGTATATGATTTGTTCAGAGCTTTGACAGCAATGATTCACCCACTCACCTACTAAACAAAGGTAAAATGTAAATCTCTGGTTCCACAAATGTCCCACAAATAGGGAAATTCACTATCTGCATTTGACCCATCCGCTTGGGGGAGCAGTGGGCTGCCATTGTGTGGCGCCCCAGGGAACAGTGTGGGGTTCAATTCAATTTCAATTCAATTTATTTATTTAGCGCCAATTCACAACACATGTCATCTCAAGGCACTTTACAGTTCAGCAGATCATAAAGTCAAATTGATTCAAAGTTTTCTATCTAAGGAAAACCAGTTGATTGCATTGACTCATTGACTTGAATGCAATCCCTCACACTAAGCATGCTTGTAGCAACAGTGGAGAGGGAAAAACTCCCCTATTTAACAGAAAGAAACCTCCAGCAAAACCAGGCTCAGTGTGAGCGGCCATCTGCCGAGGCCAACTGGGGTTCAAGGAGACAGTAGCAGAGATACAAAAAGCAGCTGTAAAAGGCGGCCCCATCCAGGAAACACACAGCCAGGCAGACAAGCTCAGCAACAACCAAGGATAAGGGTTTTGCTCAGGAACCCAGAATGGAAGATTGAACCGGGTACCTGCAGCCTTCTTAGAGGACGTGCACTGCTCTAATAACCACTAATCCAACACTACCCAGAATGTGAATCATAGTGAGAGCTGTAATAAGATTAATACAATCTGGACTCGTTAATACAGTGATTTATTGGACAAATTTTTTTTTTCTGGAATAGATTATATACAGTTTATATTATACTCACCTGTGGTTTTCATGTTGCTGTTACTTACATGTTACTTCCCACAGTGGTTTTCTAGACTGTAGTTTCCAGTTTGTTTTTGCCTTTAAGTTCCTCATTCTTTTATTAAGATATATCAGTCCACCCTACCGCTGCCAAGATCCTTTTTTCAGATTTGATCGCATTACGGTACACCATGACAGAACCAACCGACCAAAAGAAGAACCAGGCAACAGGTTTGGCAGTTATCACAAAAGGAAAAAAAAAAACTAAAGCAACAGCAGTTTTATGAAGCAATGTCCCTTATCTTTAAATAATATTCTTTAACAAGCCCTTTTTTAGGATTTGTTCCCATTTTATTGTACTGACACTCAATGTAACTGCTTCATTCTCCTGATTCATCAACTTTGCCTACAGATTATTCTTACTACGTTTTACATTTACAAATGTAACAAAATAGTTTTAAAATGGTTTAATATGATCTACATTTTGTATTTATTTATTTATTTACTGTTGTGCTTAACACTAGCACTACCAGGATTTTTCTGCCTACCTTGAACTACCAGAGAGGAGTCAATTGACCCGGAAAAATCCACTAAAAACTATACTAAAATCTTGCCTTAGGGTTCCCTTCCCCACACAGGCGACTCAGTGACAGCTATGAGCTGCTAACAGCCACATTTCCACAACAAAAGGAGTGTCCGCAGGAGGTCCAAAGGTCAAATGACCCTCTTGTAGGGCTTTTAGGTAAAAAGGACAATTGACCCCTCCGTAGTAGTTCTAATGTTAAAATCTTCCATACCCTCCCTTTTAAGAAAATTAAAAATTCACTCTATTCAAATAACACAAAACCAAAAAAAGTAATAAGTAAAAATGTACTCAATAATTATTCAGTATAATAGAATATTGATTTTGAATTTTATTGAAAAAAATAATTCAAAAAATTAAAATGTCCAAGATAAATCGAAGCGCCTTGTTTATAAAAAGTGAACCAACATATCTGTCAACAGGTGCAGTCTGACTGAACATTTCCTGAACATTACAGAAATAAACCAGATTTCAGTGATAGCCTTAAAGTATTGTTCAGCAAACTTTTAGTTCATGCATTCCATCAGGTTTGTTTACTTGTTTTATTTATTAATTTATGTTCATATACACATATATTTAAAATCACTTCCAGGATTTCCATCTTTTTTTATTATTACCTTTGTTGATTTCAATATTTTTGAGTGGTTTAATTTTTTTTTGTCTTCAGTGGAAGAGTATGTAATCTTTTTAAGCACGACTGTACATTCTATAAATAAAAGGTTTTCTCCTTCCAGCAACACGTTTTTTGCATGGCTTGTGGATGTCACATCAAAATAACATGGGTTTTGTGGTTTGTATTTTTGTTTCTTTCATTTTTAAGAATGTATGTACAGTATCAAGGTCAAAACCAAACCTCTCCACAGAAATGTGTCGATTGCGCTTATTGTGATTACTATAATTAAATAGTTAGATTGAATATTTTACTGTACTGTATACATTTAACAGCAAAAGAAAGTCGTACAAATCTGCTTTTTCCCCTTCATCTCCAGGATACAGATATTTCATCTCCTGACATTAGAAAACTGCAAAGAATGATGCCCCATTTAGGCTTTCAACTATGAATTGAATTATTAGTTTTAGGGGCGGTTTGCAGCATTCTAAAAACAACAACCTGAAAATCTGACTCTGCTGACTCTGGACATTATGGGAACCATCCCAAGTGTCAAGCAGCAGCTGGAATTAGGAAATTGCTTTGCACGTGTAAAACAACTGGGTCATACAGATGCAACAACCACTGCATATATTTCTTTATTTTTCCATAAGTAAAAGTAAGATGAGAAAAAAGAGGATGTCACTCAGAATTGAATAGAATAGAATAGAATAGAATAGGATAATCTGCAGCAAAGAAAAAAAAAAGAAATTAAACTCAGTCTACTAAATGCACAATTGTAATAAAATAATTCA
>NW_015150528.1:524575-532205 GCF_000732505.1 Cyprinodon variegatus | reverse complement strand
TGTTTTTGTTTAATTTCTATTTTGGTTATATTATTTTAATGGTTCTGGTTTCAGTAAAAATGCAGGGAGTAAAAAGAATGTCCTGATTACTCTGGCTAAGAGAAACTACTTAATATTAATTTCTTTCTTTTTGTCAAAACCATGAATGACATACATATAATGATTATTTTATCCAGTTTCATACCTTGTTGTTTGCAAGTAAAAGCTTATGTCCTCATTGTTATTATAGGTACAAATGCTTATTAATAAACAATCAGATGCCAACCCTTGTGTTCAGTTAAATCTATAAACAAAGAGCTACGTAACAACAGAGAAACCTTAGACAGATCACTTACTCCAAACTTCATGCCCTTCAAAAGCAATTTAGCTTGCTTAAATCAATGCATATTTTAAAATATACATTAAATAACACCTCTTGGCGATGCTGTTTTGAAGGGCTCTGACAGTATCATCAATAATGATCTATTCTAACAGCTTGTCCTCTATGGATTCCCAGATATGTTTACACAGATAAAAGCAGGTAATTGTACATTCCACAAGGCAGCACCATCAGAGGGTGCCCTCTACTTGCCAATTAGTGAATATATAAGAAGAATTTATTGCAAGCCATAAGAAGTGTAAATGGAAAAAGTAGTTCAGACATTATAGACTCGTTACAAACTATAAATTAAATATTGTACATGTCAACATGATTAAAAATAAACACCAGTCGGCATCCTACATCTTTTCATCTTATACAAAATAATTTCCTTTGACATTTCAAACCCACCAAGGAAATGTAACATTTCACCCCCATGTCGAACCTCTGAGGTTAATGGTGTTAGTTCAGCAATTAGTTCAACAATTTTCACATACGCTACTGTTGTTCTGATCTTGTATTAATCAGCGGCAGGTGTTCCCTTCACAGCTGGTTAGTTTGTGCTGATGTGAAAGGCTGTCAGGCTTCATTGTGTGTCGCAGTCTGGGACTGACTTTCTGTATTCTTGCTGCATCATGCAGTAGTTCAGGTGGCACCAGAGCATACATGGCACCTGGGTGGCTGTGATTGAAAGCTTACTAATATGTCTCTATACTGACCTATTCATGCTGCAGGCTGCAGCCCACCTCTGTTATAAAACATTTGACGTCTTTAATTTTGCACGGAGAAGTCTATATTATAACAAAATTCATTTTCAAATGGGATTTTCAACTTGGGCAGTTTCAAAATATTTTTCTGGACCAGGCCAACATTCAGACAAGTAGACAGTCCAAGAATTTCCCCACTGAGTGAGGATAGGACCCCTAAAGTAACAGCCACATGATCCTATTTTGAGGCTTTGAGCACATCACCACGGGTTTATTACAGACACGCTAGCATCAACTTTATCAAAGTGAATAAAAGGAAAATGCCAAACAATCCATGAGAAAGAGCGTTAAAAACTTTGGAGAAATTACAGAGACAGATAAAAAATAAATAGAATGGTTTGAAATAAATTGATATACCTTTATTTTCGTGAAAAAAGGGCTGAAGTGGCTAAATGTCTAACCTTAAGGACATCAAAGGTGGTGTAGAAAAGAATACCTTGAGGTAAAAGGAAAGAATTTGCCTTTTATTATTTGATTCCATAGAAACAAATTAATCTGTATAAAAAAATCCATACTACAAACAAACCTTTATAAATTATAGATTTTGTTCTTCAAAGTGCATCTTTAGTTAAATCTCTTCAAATCAGCAGCAGCAAATTGGGTAACATTCTTCCTAGAAGATATGGAACCGAAATAACTAAAGCACAATAACCTGTCTATAATGAATTAATAATCAAAGTATGTTTGGGCCAAAGTGGGAATGTGTAACCATCATTTTTAATTTGCTTTTTAAAAGAATGATTGTTTTATAGTTAAGAAATTTTGCTCTGCAAAAACAATGATGGTTCTTTAAATCTCTTGTGGGGCAAAATTAACTGGGTCACAATGTTTGGTTAAAATGACCCAACTTTTGTCCAACCAGCATATATTCCCAGGTGCCTGGTTTAAGAAATCCCCTTGTCTGAAGGATTGGCTGTGTTTGCTGGCGTAGCAAAGTAAAGCTGCTGGACTCCCTTTGTGTATTTTTAACACATCTATCACAAAAGCACTGCTGCTTAGAATATAAATACACCAGGGCGAATCCATAATGCCATAAATTTAGCGACAAATGCAGCTGAAGACAGAGCAGTACCGCCCACTGCTTCAGCCATCGGGGGCAGACAGCAGAGCTATGCTGTCATACTTTGGCCTTGTAAAATGAGTAATGAATAATAAAAGCACGACGTAAAGTGCCACATTAAATTTCTCTCTGTCTGCAGAGTTTTTCTATGTACAAAGTTATAACTGGTTGTTCCACTGCAATAGCTATCAATATGGGTCAGAAAGAGAGATAGAGATGCTCCAAAAAATTCTCTCTCTATTTCATAAGTGCCCACAAAGAATGATCTATGTTAAAAATCCCAGTAATAGCTGGTATTTCTTTAATAAAGTCTATTAAAATGTGTGAAAAGAAGCAGCTTAGCCAAAGGAGATAATACGCTGATTGAACATTTGTCAGCAGCTGATTCAGTATGTTAAAGTGTATAGAATCTCATCTTTCTTTAGCAGAAAGATAATCATTACTGGAAAAAAATAATTATAAAAATTTTTTTTGCAAAACTCTTTGGCCAGTTTTAACATAGAGCTTTGGAAACTGCCTTTTCTTAATAGTTACGTAGAACAACCTCAGATGTTTTTTTTTTTTTTGAAGAAGAAGAAATCATATTAATTGTAGCTATCTAATTATCTGGCATCAATTGAAAAGATGTTCCTGTTGTACATTTTACATGAAGTTCTACATACTGTTCTCTTTTAAGCAGAAAAAAAAGTGTCCAAACCCATTAAGCCAGTGTCACATGTTTATCATTTTAAAGCCGACTTGATTAAGTGGCATTTGGCACAATCATGCTACGCTATATTTCTGACTCATGTTACAGCTTAATGAGCATTAGTTAAATGTTCAGGACTGCTCCAGTTCCTCTACACACAGCATCACAGATTAGCATTTTATATTAGTTTAAATCACAGAGAGAATACTAAAAATACAGTTAGCAGTCATAAAATAACGCGTAAGGTGCTGATGCAGGACACACGCAGCGCTGCACAGAAGCAACATTGCCTCTGATGTTTTTGAATAAGACATGATTTGAGTTTATTTTTATAACATTGCCAAATGCAGACTGCTGGCAGGCTGATGGGTTGTGACTAACCTTCTTGTTGTATTTTATTTTTAATGAAGTATAAAAAAGAAAAGAAATTCAGTCTTTGTGCAACTCAGATTGAGATGAATTAAATAAATTAAATCAACTGTATATGTTTGTGTCCTGTATTATCCCTTTCATGCTGTTGGGATGGTGGTACAATGCAAAGAATAGGCTATTCTGTTTTATGCCACTTCTCATTTTAAAATAATTGCACATGCTTAGCTTTATGGTAGTTTTTACTCTCATCTGTTTTTGTTTCGCCCAGAGTTCGCAAATTTTTCTTTTTCAGAATTTCAATATTTTGCTGGACGAAAAAATCAAATGTTGGTGTTATTTTGGGTGATACTAACAAAATGTATTTATCTATTTATTTCCTTTACAGGGCTTTGGGTGGCCTGTCTGTCCAAGCAATCAGAAGAAGAGAATTAGGCAATGGTGAAGGGCCATGGAGGCACTCACTGTTAGGTAGCCCATTGGGCATGGAGTGTGTCCTTCTCAGCCACGCATCAACAGTACTGCAGTGATCCAGTTCTGACTGTGGGTAAGTTGTTGAAATCCACATATAGAGCCTTGCTGCTTCTTGAAAAAATTCTAACCCTAACCCATCCATAAACATTAGTGTATTTTTGGTGATTTTGCATAATGGACCAACTAAAGTTGTTTAATAGTCTTAAAGTGAATACATTTGTTTCTTTTTTTCTCTAAATGTATGCAAATATCTATAATTTAAGATAAAAAAAAAAAAGAATAAAATGAAATCACATATACTGTAGATATATATATTAAGAAGCAATAAGATTTTCTGTAATGTTCGGGTTCTAGAATGTATGTGTGTATATAATCCTTTTGTTTTTTAATCGTTTGTTACCTTTTTGGGTGTTTCCTTTTAGAAGCCATCTTGGAACCTTGCTAAGGAGGAGGCACGCCTCAAACCCAGCTCTCTTATAGAGGGAGTTATGATGGCTCAACTTTGATTGGCTGAAAGGTTAAATTGAGAAGGCGGGGATAACAGTATATAGGTGGACTGCTGGCCGTAGTAAGGGGTCTGATGGGAAAGCTGCCATTTTGATCTAAATATAACTATACTCTGATGAAGGAGACCTAATAAATCACCTTTTGTTTTTTGCTCCAACCAACTTTGCTGAATTTTTCCTTCCACACCACACATCTCAGCGCAACAATATATCTTTATATATAAAAACATGAGAAAGTTATGTTTATATGGTAGTTTGCTACAAGGCAAACGTTAAAGCTGAAACCCACGGTGACATCTGGTGGTGGCAGCATCATGCTGTGGCAAAGCTTTCCTTCACAGACCAGGAAGGTGGTCAGAGTGAACAGCAAAATGGATGCATCTAAACACAGATGACACAGATGGTAGAATATTACCAATACTTTACAAAGTATTATCCAAAGCTGTTATATAAGAAGTGAAGTGAAGAAATGAAAGAGCAGTTTTCTTCTGCTTTATCTTTATACAATATTAAGGGTTAATGGTTTGGCCTATCAGACTAAAGCCTTAAATATCTTTTTGATTATGATGTTAAAAGGTGACAAATTGCAAAGGGCATGGATCGTTTTTATTTTAAGAGACAGTGTAATTGTAACAGTGGTGAGACGTTATGTGAATTTAGTCAACAGATTTTAAAATTCTCACAAAGTTTGTTTAGTCTTGAGAGCTAACTTATATTGTTATTTTGTATATTTCTTTGTTGTTGTCTTTTTTAATTTTAGGAGAAATTTACCATATGATAATCTGTCAACAAACAAAATCTGTCCCAACAAAAGTTTATATTTTTGCTCCATATCGGCAGTAACATCGAATTATTTTGAAAGAATTTTGTAGACTTCAAAATTCATAACAAATGAGGAAATGGCCTAAAAAGGGCAATAAAGTGTATGCAGAGTGGAAACTTGTTAGGAAAAATTTGAATAATTTGTTTTGTTCAGCAATGGCAAAACCCCTTTTGTTATTTCGGAAAATGTTCTTGGACCATGCATCTGCAGTGAAACCTAACAACACTCTTGTTTAAAACTCTTCATTTCATTCACGTTAAATAGACTTAAATCATCTTTCATATGTATTCTATAGAATCCTTTGGTTCTGCTATTATCAATCTGCTTTATCTCAATCAATTCGATGCCTTTTTTGTTTTCACTTTCTGATGTTCTTCCTGGAGGAGATGGATGTGTTCGCAGTGCCAGGTGTCCTTCCAACTACTTCAAGACTTGAAATAAATGTTATTGTGGTTTATTGTATGCAGATCTTTAAACTTTTATAATGTTAGCATAACAAGTATACTTACAAAAGGTCAAAGAATACATGGGTTGGAATTTGACATGGGGAAAGTATCGAAACAAAGAACTTCCTTTATGAATTGCAGACTGGCCATGGATGAAAGCAATTTTAGTCAGAGTTGCAAACAGAATCAGAATCCATTTATCGCCAATATCTGACAAATTTTAAAAAAAATAGCAGCTCTGCTGTAGCGTGAAGACTATGAGTATTGATTAAATAAAATAGAACAAAATAAGATATATATGTATGTATACATAAACTGCTCAAAAAAATAAAGAGGACACTTAAATACAGTAGCACACCCTAAATCTGAATGAATGAAATATTCTCACTGAATACAGACATCATCAATTGAAATCAAATTTATTAACCAATGGAGACCTGGATTTGGAGTCCCACACAATTCAAGTGAAAAAAATGACTATGGGCTCATTCAACTCTGACTTAATGTCCTTAAAACTGGCCAAAATTGGGCTCAGTATTGTCTGTGTCCTCCAACTGCCCTTGTAACCTCCCCACAACTGAACACACAACCTGGGCATGCCCCTGATGATGTGGTGGATGATCTCCTAAGGGATCTCCTCCCAGACTTGGACAAAAGCATCTCCCAACTCCTGGAAAGTCTGTGGTGCAAAGTGATGGATGGATCGTGACCAAGATTCAGCTCAGGTTTCAGGGTCTGGGGAACGGGCGGGCCGGTCTATACAGTAGCTTCAATGCTTTCATCTTGCAGGAACTGCTAACACATTCCAGCCACATGAGGTCTAGCATTGTCCAGCATTTGAAGGAACCCAGAGCCAACCGCACCAGCATATGGTCTCACAAAGGGTCAGGATCTCATCTCAGTACCTAATGGCTGTCATGTTACCTCTGGTGAGCATATTAAGGGCTGTGTGACCCTCCAAAGAAATACCAGCCCACACCATTACTGACCCACTGCCAAACTGGTCATGCTGAAGGATGTTGAAGGCAGCAGATCGCTCTCCATAGTGTCTCCAGACTCTGTCACGTCTCCCACATGTGCTCAGTGTGAACCTGCTTTCATCTGTGAAGATTTAGTAGCAAATTTGCCAATCCTGGTGATCTCTGGCAAATGCCAAGTGTCCTGCACAGTGTTGAGCTGTGAGCACAACCATCATCTGTGGATTTTGGGCCCTCATATCATCCTCAGAGAGACCGTTTCTAACTGTTTGTGCAGACGCATACACATTTGTTGCCTGCTGGAGGTCATTTTGCAGGGCTCTGGTAGTGCCCCTCCTTTTCTTCCTTGCACAAAGGTGGAGGTAGCGGTCCTGCTGCTGGGTTGTTACGCCCCTACAGCCTCCTCCATGTTTCCTGGTGTACTGGCCTGTCTCCTGGTATGGCCTCCTGGACTCTAAGCTGAAATACACAGTAAACCTTCTTGTCACAGCTTGCATTGATTTCCCATCCTGGATGAGCTGCACTGCCTGAATTACTTGTGTAGGTTGTAGAGTTAATCTCAAGCTACCATGACTGTGAAAGCACCACCAGCATTCAAATTGGTTTGATTTCACAGAAGTTTAATTGAAGTTATACTGGGTTGTTTTAATGTTCCCTTTATTTCTTTAAACAGTGTATATACGCATGTAATATATATGTAAAAAAAAAAATAAAATGCTTGCCGTTTTCCGTGTTGCCCTTACTATACAGAAAATCAGGATCATTAGATGCCACTTACAAAATTGTTGCATGAAATTTATTATTTCATTTTTTTGTGTTAATTCATATGTCCTCCCGACCAATGGTAGCTCTTGGATTCCTAATACTGTTTGTCCTTGCCTTTATTGCCAAAATAAAACCTTCTTGAGGATAGTAGTCTACAGAGGTGGTGTCCGGGGGAGAAGAGTTGCCACTGATTTTATGGGGCAGTGGGAGTTATATATATATATATGCCCTGTGTAGATGGAAGGGAGAGCCCATCAGTTTCTGGGCAATACAGATAACTCTCTGAAGTGCCTTCCTTTCTGTGGTCATGTAGCTAAAAAAAAAATGGTGATCCCACAGCTCAACATTGACTCTACTGAACACCGATAGAAGCACAGCAAGTGTTCTGTTGACAGAT
>NW_015150528.1:508777-524524 GCF_000732505.1 Cyprinodon variegatus | reverse complement strand
TGCCATGTCTTCCAGAAGAGCTCTGTGGAGCTTGCAGTCAAGGTCGGGTCTTTCATGAGAAACCAATAGAATGGTACCCTCTGTTTATTGAGACGCACTCCACCTGTTTTCTAAAAATCAAATCCATGTGTTCCCTGATGTTCTGCAACTTTTAGACATGATTCTGTCTCCACACTCCTGACTTCAATATGAGCTCATTGCCAGACTTTGACTACCGCTGGTGAGCTAATTTAGCCATTTGATTTAGCTGTAGAGCAGAGATACATCGAAAATGTGTAGGATAGGGGCCTGTAGGATTTGAGTTTGAGCACCATTGCCCTTAGACCAGCCCCATCTTAGCTGTACCATCGGTGAACTGGAGGATGGAGCTACTGTGATGGAGAGGGGTGCATTCATACTGTATGTCTATAAGGTGTAGAGAGCCAGTGTTGGTCTTTAATGCTAAGGATAGATGGGCTCCTAATCTCACCCTCTGTGAGCAGTCAATCAAAAAACATCAGAAAATTAGAAAAGTAAGACAGTTTAAAAATGAATAACATAGCTTCACCCTATCCACTGCAACCTTCTTGCTTTTAACACAACTTTAATTTTACAGACAGACATACCTCCTACCTCCATTTCTTGACAATATAATGTTCAGGTTGTATGTGGATTTGTGATGCGAATAGTTCTTACACAATATGGCTGAGAAAATAATTGGTCCTAGTCCTTTCCAGACTCGCTGTTAGCTTTAGCCATTGGGATGAACTTATCAGGATTTCTGTTATGCCAAGAAGGTCTTACTGCAGCAAGAGCCTCACTTAATTTGTCCCAAACTATCCCTTTAAGCGATGATGATTACATTTAGTCATCTAGTGTATCTACTTTAGCATGAAACAAATTTTCCTGTGCGGTTTATAATCAGCTCTTATTCTACAATTGTTTAAACCTTGCCTCTTACAAACAGATTTTTTTCTTCTAAGGGGAAATTATTCTGGACTCAGGTGGAAGATGAGTTAATTTGCCAGAGTCAATCCATGGTCTGGGGACATTGCTTCATGCCATTTGGCCTGTAGATAATTTCGGCTCTGGGCATTCATTCAGCACATCAGCCCAAATGATACCATTGGGCTTGTGGCCTTGAGTGAGAACTGGATCCAATAACTCTTTAACTGGTTTTGACATTTATTTTGAGGATTGTACCAAATACTAGCAATCATCTGTAGTCAAACCACTTGACCCTTTCTGCAGCACTCATGCTCCATTTAAAATTAATTGTTGCCATTTTCTAAATACATTTAGTGACAGAGAGTAAGTGCCTCTTGGTAAATAATGCTCTTACTATTTCCAAGTAGTAGAAGATAATAGGATTCATTAAGTATTTATATATAGTCAACACAATTTATTTGGTTTAGTTTCATAGCCATATCCAGAAGTGATTACTAGCAGAACTATGAAAATTAGATGTTCATAAAATCAAATTCATGAGATAAAGTAGACTAAAGTATCTAAAAAGGTATAAAGGAGTATTACTATTCCAAACTCTAAAGAAATTAAAGAAAATAAAAAAAAACAATCTAGTTGGCATCCGTTAGTCTAGAAAGGGTTAAAAAAAAAGCTATTTCTAAGGCTTTTGAATCATAGCTAAACAAAGAAGACTGTATAATGTCAGCTACTTACAACATCCAGTTGTCCTGGACAAGCATGTAGCAACAGATGAGTTGCTTGCATAGAGTTATTGCCTTTGCACAATCTCTCAAACTGGGGTTCCATATCATGCAAGTCAGAAAGACAGAAAAACTCCCCTTTAAAAGGAAGAAACATTTCAGGTTCATTGTTAATGTCCAATTGCTATGACTGATGGTGTTTCACTATGAACGGTATATATACAGTAGAGGCCATTGTTATTCCACAAAAAAAAGAAAGGTTGGACTCCAATGAGAGAGTACCAACACCCAAACTGGATTAAAGGAGAGCAAAGGCCCACGTCCCATGACATGTCTTGATGAGCAGCAGGATTTATAAAAAATGCTTTATGAATCTGAGGAAAAAAATGAATAGTGTTACCTCTCTGAAAACCCTGAGGGAGAATCTGTGACTAGTTTTTTACCTTAAGCAAGATTAAGTTTGGGGTTTATCAGATTAAGATTTGTGTGATGATCAAAAAGTCTTTCTAATGTTACAAACACTTGAAAGTTATAAAGGGGTTGGATACTTTTTTTCTAAAACATCATACTGTACATCCCTTTCTGTTAACATGTTTGTTTTTTCAGATTTTCTCATGATTTTCTTTAAATGTTTTCCATCACGATGTGCATTCAATTTCTTTTTATATCTCTGTTTTTCTTCAGGTAATCCAGAGCCAAACAACCAATCCTTGAGATGTCGAAGAGAAGAGATATTCTTGCCATCGTGTTGATCGTGTTACCCTGGACTCTACTCATCACTGTTTGGCACCAAAGTGCTATAGCTCCACTCCTCGCTATCCGAAAGGGTACGCCAAACACTGCACTTCACAGGCAATATCACAATTGAAGTGGGTCCTTGAACCTAACACTGTACTTCAGTTTTTTAGACAAAGGGGCTGTCTTTGTAGAGGCACTTAGAAGCTATGACCACAAGCTTCAGTAAAACTAAATACCACTTTCATAGTGACTCTAAGTTGCATTAATGTGGATTTTTTTATGTGTGCAATAAAGGCTTAAAAGTTAGCTGTGTAAATCTAAACCATATTGTCCAGTCTGCTGAATGGAGCTGACTTAGACAACTTTTATTGTCATTTTTATATACACAAAGTGTATACAAAACGAAATTTCATTTACTACAGCTTTCCAGACAGTAAATGAAGATTCCCATTCCATAAATTGCAGCAGTGATTAAATGTAAACAGTGTGGGAGAAAAAAAAACATGGTGCAAAAAATGCATTGATATGAAAGTTGATGGTGTTGCTGCAATTCATGTGCTTTATTTTTCTATTAATAAAAAAGCTGCCCACTGCAGGAGCTTATAAAACAATGTCCTCCTACAATCCGATCACCCATATGAGTCTTCTCGTTCTGCCTCACAAAACAGCCTGCGTCTACGTCTGGTTTCATGTTAGCACTCCCGCCTGAGTCATTAACACCTACTGAGTCTCCTGATCATCTTCAGAGATCACAAACGGACTCTGTGAAATGTCAACTGCGCTGCAGAGTAAACATCCAAATTAGATCAACCTGAATCAATGAAGCTGTTTGCTTTCCACTCGTGGTGTCGACGAGGGATTAACAAACAAGCCACATTCACTCAAATGATCCAAAATGCAGCTTGTTCAGAAGACAAAGCACATATTATCTGAAGTCCTTTGTTTTTGCAGGTTATCTAAGCATATTTTTCTGCAACAGCTTAACTTTATATCCGATTACAATAATTCAAGCATTAAAATATTTTTTTTACCTGGAAAAACTATCTTAGTGTTCTTCGAAAACTAGGAAAAGTTGGGTTTATTAACCACCAAAATATTACAATGGCTACACAAACAACAGGAAAATTAATAAAAAAGATTGCTTTGTGTCAATACCATCTGATGAAGCTCTTCCTGCAGGGTTTATATCTTGTACTCCTGAAAAGAAAAGCTGCTGATTTTTTTTTTCCTTTTTTTGGCAGAGTGCTCCTTGGCAGCCTCTGTTGAACATCTGGCTATCAGCAGTTTGTGTTAATCTCTGTGCTGCAGAAAAATTCTGATTCTTGAGCAGTGACAGTAACGTCCTTTGATCATGGCACAAAGTGGAAAACAATGTTGATAATTTTATAATGATACCCTGTACTTCACTATCTTCCACAGAAGTAAACCCAAATTGATATATTTTCCTCTCAAGATGAGCTTCACCCTCTTTATCAGAGAAGTAATAAAATAATATGTAAAATTAGGTGAAAAAAAAAACAGCTGTCATATGTGGACGCACTGTATAGACTGTATATATCGAGGTGTCTTTTTTCTTCCTACATTCTTGTCCTTTGACTATTTGAGCTGATGAAACAATTAAATTTCTCCACTGTGAGATCAATAAGGACAGTCAATCGATTAATCAATCAATCAATTAATACTTACAGCATTAGTAAAAAAAAACATGTAGGGTAAAGAATTTTATATCTTCCACTTTACATCAACGTTTTTACTCTCTGGTAAATTTCTGTATTCCTCTAACAAGTTGCAAGAAATGCAAAACCAGAGCTGGAAGAATGAATAGATTAGAATGGAGTAATCCNGTTGATGAAGATGTAGCATTCTAGCCTCGTGAGACCATCCTGATCTCGCAAGCTTTCAAGGTTTCACTCGCAGATCAGTCTGGCTACTTTCCGTTAAAGAAAATTTGGAGCAATTCACCAAAAGAACGTCCAATCAGCGTTGGCTTTAAGGCGGGTTGAGGTGTGACGCAACGAGAAGCGCGAATTAAAGCAAAAAAAGAAAAACCTTTTTCGCCAATGGATTTCAAAGTTTACAAGAATAGCGAAGCAGAACTCCAAAGAAGTCTTCACAACTCTGCAATTGCAGGACATCATTTTATATTTTTCTGACACAACAAAGAGACACAGTTTCATCCCATCAGAATGTATTCCTCTAACAAGTTGCAAGAAATGCAAAACCAGAGCTGGAAGAATGAATAGATTAGAATGGAGTAATCCTACAAGTTCCCTAACAGAGGGTCCTGCCCCTTATAGAAACGATAACACATTTGTTGCTGAAGTCTGAGACCGAAACAAAACAACAGAAATGCAAATCTTAATATGAGGGCATCTAAAAAATGTATCTTCATCTACAAAATAATCTTCTTCATCCTTATATCGACTGATCACAACTCAAACACCACACAGAAAAGCGTATACAGTTGATAGCCAAAATGATCTTCGTTTCCACAATACACAAAGCAGTGCCAAAAAAGGTTTGCAGCATTAGTTGAGAGTTATAACAAATGTATTGTACAAGTTAAAAAGCATAAATATGCTTTTTTTCTCTTTGAAAATAGACTCAAGGGATATAGAGGTTAAGCTATTACCCAGATTTGCTGATAAGAGGAGTGAAGTGATGACGTACTGTATGTGTGACCAGCCAAAAGCAGGATTTAAAAAGGCAGGACAAGATTCAGAAATTATTTCAGATAAAAAAGATTCATAATGTGATGTAATGATGTTTAAATACAAGGTCCTTTGACAGCAATCTTTTCAGCACATACATATAGATGAGAAAGAACGATAGAATTAACACATTAATTTTTCTTTCAAAACTGTTGAAATATAGTGTAAAACAAAACAGATTATTATATTCAGCTGTCATGTAGGACCTGTGGTAAGACTGTCATATGCCATTTTGAAGTGGCATATGCTGCTTTTCAACTGGCTTATCCTTGTTTAAAGATTTTAAAATTGGAAGAGTCCTAAATCATGGAGCCCTGACACAATAATAATAATGATAATTAAGGTTTTTGCTGCCTTCTCAGAGCACAAGCGCATTGCTCTAACCACTGGGCCAGCATTCCCAAAGATGCAGCCTCAGCAAACTTTATACTACAACATAAAATTTGATGCCTAATTTTATATGTTAAGATCTTTTCTTTCCTTAGTAGACATTCCAAGGCATATAAACATAGAAGTGTCTGTGTGAGTGTCTGTGTTTATATGGATGGATGGGTAGTCCTCACCCTAACTTTAAGAACCACTGCTATTCATAATTGGGAATCCCTAAAGGGTTTATTTTTATGGAAATGTCTGCAGCCTGCTTAAAAACAAAGCAGCCAATGCACAAGATGGGGGAGGGAGTCTGTGGTGGAGTCTGGACCAAAACATTTTTATTTTCAGCGCATTTAGGCTTTTTACTTATGTTTACCTTTGAATAAAACCCCATTGGCAATGCTTTGGAGAGAGCCAAGCTCATGCATGCCCACCCTTGTTCGCACTGTCTCCTTCTCCGTCAGCTGTTCTGTCCTCTGACGCTGCCTGCTTTCGCTTCTTGCAGCCTGTCACCACCTAGTAAAAGAGATCTTTATCATTCCAGAGAGGCTTGCGGTCCACCACCACCGACTCTCAGGTATACTTTACCCCCATTGGGTTTAAGTCACCTGAGGCAAATATACAAAGAGCAGCTCAAGGTTGCACTAATACCTTTTATGCTTTCTTATTCCCCCATCTACAGATGATGGTGCCGAGGGCAAGAGGGAGACCGGTGGTCAGGACTCCAAAGAATACTGTGCCTCAGATAAGGACATTGTGGAGGTGGTGAGGACAGAGTACGTGTACACGCGGCCTCCACCTTGGTCAGATGTGTTGCCCACAATTCACATCATCACTCCCACATACAGCCGACCAGTACAGAAAGCAGAGCTGATCCGGATCGCAAACACTTTTCTCCATGTCCCAAACTTGCACTGGATTGTGATAGAAGACTCACAGAGGAGAACACCTCTAGTTACAAGTCTCCTCCGAGAAACAGGGTTAAACTACACGCACCTCAATGTGGAGACGCCTAAGAACTTTAAGATGCGAGGTGACACTCGTGATCCCAGGATTCCCAGAGGGACCATGCAGCGGAACCTGGCCCTGCGTTGGCTTAGGGAGACCTTCAAAAACAACAACAGCCAGCCGGGCATCGTCTACTTTGCAGATGATGACAACTCATACAGCCTGGAGTTGTTTGAGGAGGTTAGTGCCAACATTAGCAAGAATCTTGAAATAATTTTAACTCATCCCTGCAGCTTTTCAGCAAATGAGAGCAACTGATCCTAAATTCAGAAAAAAATAAAATTAGAATACAAGGGAAAACTGATCAGGTTTCAAGATTTTTCATTAACATAAAGCAGAAAATATAAAAACATGATCTTTTCAAATCTGCCATGTTCAGACTATAAGTGTGGGGAAGCCTCTACACACTGTGTGCTCTGCTGCAGATATTTGGCTTAAAGTCAGGAAATGCAATTACTGAGAACATTGCTGGTCAATGAATTTTTATTTCATCAATTTGGTGTGTGGATAATTAAAACCAGTTTGCTGAATTAGCTCTCAGACTTGAGTTATGCTCTCACAGTTTACAAGACTGAAAATTTGCAAAAGTATATATTGTATTTGCATAAATTATAGCTGATGTAGCTTTGCTTTTGTGGCCATGTCAGTTTATGTGATTGTGTTTTGGCAGGATTATGAAATTACAATTTTTTGATTTATTGTCTGATTCATTCAATAATCAAATTCATTAAGTCTGATTTGCAAAAGTTAACTCAAGTAACCAGTACCGTCAATAAAAGTTTTTCTTTCATAATCCATTTAGAAAAAAAATGTGCTTAGTTTTTAGATTAAAATGTTGAAGAAAAAATCTATTGCCTTGCTATGCAGTACATTGGTTTTTGTGATGTCCAAATCATGCTGCTAAACTACCCATTCTCCTTTTTGATGGACAATTCATTAGCTCACAACAAGCCCAGTCAGGGGTTTGAAGCTGGGTGACTAATGTCAACACACGTAAACAGAACTTCTCAGGCCATCCATTTCGAGATCAGTCGAATTACCAGAGCGTACACATTGCAGGTCCTGTGTGTATTGGCCTCAAGTCTTGTTAGTAGTGCAGACAGTGTATGTGGCAAATGGTGGGTCCGGCATTGACGGGGACTGTCATTACCTTTCTCTGGAAAGCAGCCAAAGTACTCAACCTTCCTCTGAGATCCTCTGTCACCTCCAACATGCCTATTTATTGGGAAATAACAACACTGGGGGGCAAGGACAGAGCAATGGGAGTCTAGACACAGGAAAAGAGAAAAATAAAAGTGGACAGCCTAACAAACAGCGCTGTAAATGCAGCTGTAATGCATTAAAACTATTATATAGCTACAACTATAGCTTTAGCAAAATTGTATATATATATAATACATAATAGAGAATAGTTCTTTTTATAATTAAATACTACTGAAACAAATTGTTTTAAATTCACAAACAGCAGAGAAATTTGCATTGTTAAGGTCGGGTGAAAATAAATCTGCTAATTAAGACATGAACCAAATTAGGTCTTTGAATAACTTGCATGCTCATTGTGAGATCTATGAGGGTGACAATAGAGCCAACAATATCAGTAGGTAGGAAGCAAAGTTGCCACCCTTTTATTTATTTATTTTTATATTTAAGTGTATAAGAATTAAATGCATTCACATAAAAATTTAAGCACAGCTGTCTTATTTTTTTCCTTAAAACAATTGCGGATTTGAAATGTAAATTCAACACTGTCAATGTATTTTACCTTAAAGCCGGCTGTGTTTGGGCTGTAATTTTCAGCTTGAAAACTAACAAAAGTAGGAAGACAATTAGAAGAATTTTACTGAAACAATAATTTAAGACTTTGGCGCTCAGGCCTCGGCAGGGTGCTTTAACCATGAATTTTACTGTGTTTACATGCATGAGCCGCTAAATGAGAACAGGGATGAAGCCCCATGGGCCTGAAACTGGTGGTGGAATGGAGATGGTATGAAGAAAGATGCCAGCTGGGGCAAGGCGTGGCTTCATATGACCCTCCATGATGAGTAAGCATAAGGCGACAGTGGAGAGGGAAGAAAAGTGCCGAACCGGCTGGGGAAGCCTTGTGAAAGCTCTATGAGTCCAGGGAATTACTTTTATAGAGTGAAGCAGTGACATTGGGAAGAAGCTAGATGAGCTTGTGAGGATGGTGGAGAAGAAGATGGAGGAGGGTTGAACCGTGGTCATCAGAATCAAAGTCTGACATGTGATCCAACCCATATAATTTCTTGGTGGCAGGCTGAGCAGTGATTGTAGTCTTCTAAGCAGGACTCTGATGCTGATTGGATTATAAGCAGATGTGGCTGAATGTTAAAAAGCTGCTTTATAGACAATGAGCCTCTGATTGCATGAGGGTAAGCGATCCAGTTTATTCAATTTACTTCTGCCTATGCTGCATTATACAAAATGCATCTCTGTCTTTGTATTCTAGAGAATGTAGATCCATACCCTAACGTCTACATTTCCGAGATTGTTGCTTTAAATGCATTTTTATGCACCACTTCTGGCATGATTGTTTAACTTACAAAGTTTGTTCTGAGTCCCAAATATTTTATATTTTAGAAACAAAAGGAAAATCTGAACAGTTTTTGTGCAAATTATTGTTCAGACAATAGTCTCCTTAAATTACAGAAGAAGTGTATAGGGCAGATTCCGTTGTCCCTTGAACATCCTTAAGGGTTGAGTAATCTATTGTAATAATTGTTTTTTATGTGTCTTTTCAACCAAAGGATTTTTTTTTCTCTCTTCACTCTAAAATCTCCAACACAGAATCCTCCCTGCAGACCGCACTCAAACTGGAACAGGAAACTGAGTCTAAATCCCGAGGCTGGCAAGCATTTGCAAAAGTGGAGCAACACCACACTGGAAACTGTGTACAAACCCATCATATTCGCCTGACTGAGACTGGGAAAACGTGGTTGCATTTTCATTTGCTTGGCTGCCAGCAGAAGAGGGGATTTGTGTCGTTTCACTCCGACTGATATTCCCTCCAGAAGAAGCAGGCGGAACGCTCATTTTCACATTTCCAGTATGGATGCAAGAGTGACAAACCTCTTGACACCGCCTGCGAGGGCTCTGATTTGTTGTTTCCTCTTGTTAGAAGCTGTACATATATCCTCATGGATAAGCTGGCAGGTGATGGCGAGGCCAGCATTTACTCGCTGCCAAAAAACATTAATCCTGAAAACTGTTCGATCTATGCTGTGTAGCTACCAAAATTCACTGGAGACCAAAAAGACAGAATAAGAGCGTGATGAAAGAATATGTTGGTTAGACAATGCGACCAACGGTATATGATATTTTTAGCCCCACCGTGCACATAGACTGGAACCCAGTATCTCTTGAGTTTTTGCATTATCACCCAGAGCTCATTAGGCCTGAAACAGCACCTCTGTTTTCGCTAGGAGCTAACATCCACGAATCTCTGAAAGCCTGCAGCCTGCAGTGTTTCAACTTCTCTCTTAAATCATCTGATCCAAACTCTTAGCAGAAAATTGGAAAGAATGAAAATATCCAATGTGCCTGCTCTTCACTTGACCCAGGCAGGCTGTGCATCTTACTTGTTTCTGCAGAGGTACTTGTGAGGCATCATTATTTCTGCTGCGTTGGGTTTAACTAAATGCCTGTGCAATTTCTAAATCCAATTTGTCCCTTATTTTCAAAATGCACCTTTAAATACACCCACAGCACTTTTTTTTTGTTGATGCGGCAACAGACAAAGTAGAGAGCGGCAAAACTGATTGATAGTAGAAGATTAAAGGAGAGAAAAAGGAGGATGGTGCTGATCCACCTTAAGGAGTCTTTACAGCCAACCAGGAGGCAGGGTCATTTTCTTTAATAGCTCTTTTCCTTTAAAGCCTCCTAGCTCTTCCCGTGTTTACTCCCTTTAAAGATGGCTGCGCCTCATTACTTTATTGTAGGGCAGCACTTGAAAAGTGTGTGTCAGCTGCACTGGTACAGCAGCACGGTCAATATTCAGCATCCTGAATGAATCATCTCCATCCATGCTCTGCTGCAGTGCTGCTGGCTGAGGCTAAACTACTGCCATGCTGTCATGTGTGCTCCTTCAGATCACTAATTTGTTCTCTCCTTCTCCCTTCCTCTTCTAATTTCCACTCTCCTCCGGCTAGATGAGATCGACTCGGAAAGTTTCAGTCTGGCCTGTGGCCTTTGTGGGCGGCCTGCGCTACGAGTCCCCGAAGGTAAATGCAGCCGGAAAGGTCTATGGTTGGAAGGCGGTGTTCGACCCCCACCGGCCCTTTGCCATCGACATGGCCGGCTTCGCCATCAACCTGAAACTCATCCTCTCCAAGCCACAGGCGTACTTTAAGCTCCGTGGGGTGAAGGGAGGCTACCAGGAGAGCAGTTTGCTCCGAGAGCTTGTAACACTCAATGACCTGGAGCCAAAAGCTGCCAACTGCACCAAGGTAACCTCTTTTTTTTCCTTTGATCCCAAAAGTTCAGCAGTTTGGTTAAAGCTGTTTAACTGCATGTGAGAATGTCTCAAATCTGCTCACCAAATCAAAGTGTGTAAACTGTTTCAAATTTTTGATCCCCTTTTATTTTTGTTTTATTTTATCTCTAGCATTTACTACTCTAATTAACAAAAAAACTTTAACCTAAATACCAAAACAATTTCATTTTAAAAGGGTATAGATTCAGTTCAGATAAGCAGAAAATACAAATATAAAAGCCAGTACTACCAGATTTTACTTATACTAGTCATCTAAGAATAAATAAGCAAGTATTTAAGCAAAATTGTCATAACAATTTCAATTTCATAAAGATGTCAACATCGACAGATATTATCATAACAAGTACAGGATTCTTCTATAAATAACTGTCAGAAGTCTGCTGCACAACTTTTAAAGTTTTGTGTGAGTCTTTTTTCCCAATACAACACAGTCCAACAGTTATTGCTGCACCTTGACGTTGTTAGTAGTACTGCTGTCGTGCAGTAAGAGGGTCCTGGCTTCGGTCTTTCTGCAGAGAGTTTGCATGTTCTCTATGTGCATGCATGGGTTCTCTCCAGGTACTATGACTTTCTCTTTCAGTCCAAAGACTTAACTGTTAGGGTGATTGGTGTGTCTAAAATGCCCTTATGTGTAAGTGGTTGTGCCCATGGTTATATTTCTCTGAATCATTCTGTGATGGACTGTAGACCTGTCCAGGCTGTACCCTGCAGGAGATATGCATCATGACCCCAACTATGTTTAAACATGGAATGATGATGAATGGAAAACAAGCAATTTTACCTGATTTTGTTGTTGTCAGTGTAGGCTATACTTTTAATGCATATAATATTAAAACCAAACTGATTCCCTTCCCTGGATGATATCCAGGAATAGAACAGGAGTTTTTCTTTGGATGCATGATTTCAAAACTCACTGAAGAAGGAACGGACACCTTTTATAAAGCCCTGAAATCAGCCAAGGCAGTCATCTAAGAAAGGGATCAGCAGTACACCTCCACCAATACGGATAGTTTTAGATCAGGTTTAAATCAATGGATGGAAAAACTACAAGCATTATTTTTCTTGGCCAGTTGTCTTCAGTGTGAATTGTTTATTAGAAAATAATGGTAGAGTTTTTTTTAGGGGATTCAGCAATGTACATTTCCCTAATTGGCTCTGCTGCACAAGAGGAGATCACTGTAATTGATGCCGAAGGTTCTTTGCATGAAAGAAATGAGACTCATTCCTATTATTAACACGGCAGGTGGAAACAAACTTGATTTTACTTTAGAAAATCTGTTTTTCAAAAGAAAGATTCTGGGAAAGAAATATTTTTTCACATGTTCTCTCTTACTGTTCACATTCCAGGTTACAGAGACTTTTTCTAGGTTAAAGGAGGAAGCACAAGTATAACTCACACATAAAGATAATGACATGATGCTCAGTGGGGCTAGAAGTAGAGCTACAGTAAGAATTTAACCTACTACAGCCTCATTTAACAGCTTTAAATGAACTTAAATTAATTGTATAGGAAATAAATGATAAATATTCCATAATATTTATCATTTAGCACAAACTTTGCTTCCTCTAGAAATCCTCTTTTTTAATTAGTACCAATCAAGCAAAAATCAAACCTTGTTCTTGAATGAGAATCTCAATAATCCAGTGACAGATTGTTATTTCCATAGAAAAATTATGTGAAATCATGTTTTAATGAGATCAAACTGTTTTAAAAAGTATTTTTTGTGAATATATATTTCAAATACAGTCAAGATGCATTTGATTCTCAGCTTATAATCTCTGGGCACATATGCCCTGTTTTATCACCCAGTTTACTGCTTTTTTTTTTGCTTGTTGGTTTGGGTCAACTCGCTGAGCTCCTCCCTGGGTAAAGAGGAGTCAGCCAGAGGCCTATCCTCATCACAAGCACCTGTATACGCACAAAGATGGAGAGAAGAAGAAAGGAGGGGAAGGAAAAGGACGTACTCTCAGCCAGGTTTTCATCCCACTCCCCTCCTGCCATTCACAGGCCTAAATGAAAAGAGGGGATTCAGAGAACTGCTCAACTCAATGGGACTCGGTGAAGGAGGCAGAGACGTCACACTGATTACAGATGAGTGTTGGAGATGGACAAAACAGGGCAGTTAGATATGGGGGGGGGGTGGGGGTTAAGTCGTGTATGTGCATCTCCTTTTCTTATAATCTTCCACTTCAGATGCGAGCATCACTGTTACCCCCCTCCCCCCTTCACCTGAGCAGAGTGGGAGTGGGCTCCTGGCACAGCTCATGCATATTTCATGGATGCTGCCAAGGCGAGATGAAAGGAGGAAGGGTACCAACACAATGGCGAGAAGAGGGAAATGAGCTTGACACTTCTGAGTTTGTTCTCCCCATCCTGCATGTTTGTTCTGTCTCTGGGGCAAAAGCGCACCAGCATGGAGGCTTTGGGTGATGTGATGGGACAAAAAAAGGAACCAGAAAAACTGTAGTACTGCCACAAAGGGAAAACTTTATACACCAAATAATTTAAAGCTGTCAATCACTCGAAGAAAGCAATTATTCAGTGGTCAGAAGAAAACAAAAGGGAAAAAAAGGAAACCCTGTTCAGCACTGCCCTTTTTTCCCTCTGCTTTAATGCAGGGTTCATGCTCAAGTAGCTCTATACACATAGATAGGCCCTGCGGTGCTGAGCTGAGTCCAGAATCGTCTGTATTTGAAGAACATTAGGATGAATGAGTGCATTAAGGGAACAGCACGTTACTAATGTGTCTGCTGTTTGTGTTTCTGTGCTGCTTTCTGTTCAGATACTTGTTTGGCACACGAGGACAGAGAAACCCATCCTTGTAAACGAGGGGAAGAAAGGATTCACCGATCCAAATATCGAGGTTTGATTGTACTTTCCTCAAAACCCTGGTAAATATTAACCCAATGCAATGAATACAGAAGGGGGGTTATTTTTACTTTGTCTCACCAGTGTCATCAAGACAAACATTTCCTCTCTTATAGATTTCATCTGTTTAGATCTATACTATCATTAAATACATTTTAATCTCAGACACAGATAACTTGGGTAAATACAGCACCCCAAAGTCCAGACTTTGACTAGGCCTTTTCAAACCCATAATACTGTATGTTTTCTTTTACATAGCTTTGTTTGAGCATTAGGTCAGGTGAACACGTTGCTCGAACATCTACTGTATCCATTCTGCCAAATAATTCAGGTCTTTAAGCAGCAAAGCAGCCCCAAGCTGTCACACAATATTATTTTATTGTAAACATAACCCAATGCATCTGGGTACACACCTTCCAAAAGTTGTAGTCCATTAAAAATACTTCCAATAGCCATGAGGATAATCAATATGTTTTGAAGAAGATATAAGACAGACATTTATTTCCTTGATCAAAAGCTTAACTTGGAACCATTTATAGGCTGTTAAATGTCACTTCCTTCAATTAGCCTGTGTACAATAATATTTTTTTTTTATTGGGAGTAGGATGTGTACCTTTTAGAAAATTTGAAGCCTTCCTTATGTTATGTTATGTTATTGCAGCAGTTAGTTAGCATTATTCAGGATTTTCTTAGGGGAGAATTTTTGTACCAAACCAAGTGGATTTTGTTATTTTAGACATCATAAAAAACAATATTTTAAAACAGCATGTATAATTTATTTAGATTATCTTGAGCTAATGATAAAACTAGTTGGAAAATCTGATACATATAAAACTGACATGAAAATAAGCTTTTTGATTATCTGTTTTTTTATGCTTTTTTGGTGTTTTTTTTTTTTTGCAGCAGTTAATATTGCATTCTGTGTTATAGGTTAGGGGACTGCACAGATGGAGTCAGGCAATAGTTAGTGTTAAAATTATCTCCAGCTTCTACAGCGGGTCAGCGTTAGATAAGGAGCCCCACTGGGGATCGCAGATGGATGGATCTTTCAAGCAGAGGAGAGACTCCATTATGCTATGAGGTGTGGATTAACTTTTTAAAAATGATCAGCTGTACTGCATGATTACTGCTGCCGTCTATCGTAAGTGCTGCAGATATCTTCCTGGGTGGTCCAGTTAATGTTGGACACGAAGCTACAGGGTAATGCATCAGATAAAACCAGCCGCCTCCATATTTCAACCAGACCAAAGAGAACATTTATTTTTATTGTGCTTTTCATTTGCCTACAGTGACTTCGGAGCTTAATGTACACAAAAAAAGAATGTACATATATCACATTTCCAGGGCCATGCATTAATGCTTCAAAAAAACAAAAAGAAAAAAAAAAGATGCTTAGGAATCAATACCTGATGCTGCTATATATATATATTTTTCTTTTTTCTTACATGTAAAATTAAATATAACCAATATCTGATGCAGACTTTTTCTGTTCACACCATTCAACTTAGTGAAACATAACAGATGAAGAACAGAGGACCAAAACTGTCATCAAATTAATATACATAATTTTTTTTTTATATTTTTAGCCGAACGGGACATTGTTTTTTTAAATACAAGAAATTTAAAAATTTTGGTAATGTGTTACCAAAAAATAAATAAAAGTAGCATAAACAAGTTTGACATTTACTAATTTTTTACAATTCATGTGCGCTAGTGTGTTGTAATTGGATTTTAATTGTCACCATGGTTACCAATCAGAAATTAGTGGATGGATTTTAATTTAGCATAAGACCATCCTTGATGAGTAGCTAATTATGTTTTTTTTTAATGTTTATTTTGTCTTCTGTCCACAGATCCATTAGATAATGAGGGACATCTGTTTTTTATTGATGG
>NW_015150528.1:501686-508767 GCF_000732505.1 Cyprinodon variegatus | reverse complement strand
TCATGACTGGTGGAGTTATTTAAATATATTTAAATAACTCCACCAGTCATGAAATGTTATGACTTCTTTCCAGTTTATCAAAATTGTTTTTGTTTTGCAGGTGGTTGGCCTTGCATCTATGGTGGTGGGAAACTATGAAGTTTCTGTAGAACTGTAACTTTAGCACTGAAGTCTTAAAATCTAAGTGAAGAAAAAAAAATGAAGTATGGCAGGGGTTAGAAATCTGACATTTTTTCAAATGTGGACCAAAAACATGTCAAATATATCATATCAAAGCACAGCAGAGATGGAGGGTGCAGCCGTTCTTCGAGTCTACCACTGAAGAGCAAAGGATACTTATTCCTTACAAGATTTATTTGGAGGACAACGGCCGGAACTGTCTCTGAGGAGGGAAAAAAGACAGCACAAAAAGAAAAGCATACAGCCAGCAGATCGCAGCAAACAAGCAGGTTCAAGAACTTTTTGTCATCTTCAAATGAAAATGGAAAGGATCTTCAACAAACGGACCATGATCTGCACATTGCACACAACAAGAGCTCCAGGACGTGCTGGATTAAAGAAATAACAAAACTAAAAAAAAAATTTAAAAAAAGAGCACTCTCAGCAATGAAGGAATGTTGTTTTAATAACTACAAATATTTGCTGTTGTTTAATTTAACTGGTTTAGGGGTTTTATGAACACTTGATCTGCTAGTTTAACTATCCTGACTCTTCTTCTTCATTTTCTGTTGGGTTATCATTGTCAATGCTACACCATCATCATTTGCAGCAAATTAACATTTTTAGCATCTTGGTTTGAAATGAAGAATCATAAAAATCCAAACTTAACTTCCTTTAAGCACTTAAAAACTTTATTTGGGGGGGATATTCTTTTTGTGAAGAAATCAGAGGGAAGATTTTGACAAATGCACTGGAAATATTGTATTTATGTGTGAATGCAAAACTATTAAAATTCCTAAAATGTTACACAACAAAGCTCAGTTACTGTCTGCATTCATTTTACAGGAAGACTGTTGGGATTTTTTAAATTTTATTAAGAAAACCTTCAGTTTTTCAGATTTACAAAAGCTTACAATTTAAAATTATGTTAAATAAAAAAGACATAATATTAAATCCATCAATAAAAAACAGATGTCCCTCATTATCTAATGGATCTGAGGACAGAAGACAAAATAAACATAAAAAAAAAAAACATAATTAGCTACTCATCAAGGATGGTCTTATGCTAAATTAAAATCCATCCACTAATTTCTGATTGGTAACCATGGTGACAATTAAAATCCAATTACAACACACTAGCGCACATGAATTGTAAAAAATTAGTAAATGTCAAACTTGTTTATGCTACTTTTATTTATTTTTTGGTAACACATTACCAAAATTTTTAAATTTCTTGTATTTAAAAAAACAATGTCCCGTTCGGCTAAAAATATAAAAAAAAAATTATGTATATTAATTTGATGACAGTTTTGGTCCTCTGTTCTTCATCTGTTATGTTTCACTAAGTTGAATGGTGTGAACAGAAAAAGTCTGCATCAGATATTGGTTATATTTAATTTTACATGTAAGAAAAAAGAAAAATATATATATATAGCAGCATCAGGTATTGATTCCTAAGCATCTTTTTTTTTTCTTTTTGTTTTTTTGAAGCATTAATGCATGGCCCTGGAAATGTGATATATGTACATTCTTTTTTTGTGTACATTAAGCTCCGAAGTCACTGTAGGCAAATGAAAAGCACAATAAAAATAAATGTTCTCTTTGGTCTGGTTGAAATATGGAGGCGGCTGGTTTTATCTGATGCATTACCCTGTAGCTTCGTGTCCAACATTAACTGGACCACCCAGGAAGATATCTGCAGCACTTACGATAGACGGCAGCAGTAATCATGCAGTACAGCTGATCATTTTTAAAAAGTTAATCCACACCTCATAGCATAATGGAGTCTCTCCTCTGCTTGAAAGATCCATCCATCTGCGATCCCCAGTGGGGTTCCTTATCTAACGCTGACCCGCTGTAGAAGCTGGAGATAATTTTAACACTAACTATTGCCTGACTCCATCTGTGCAGTCCCCTAACCTATAACACAGAATGCAATATTAACTGCTGCAAAAAAAAACATAATCAGATGCTATTCTTAAGCTCAGTCAAAGAATTTAAGTTATCACATATTTTTTCTTGGCACTGAATGGCCAAATCTGAGCTGCTTTCATTGACCGCATGATACACAGAGCAGGGATTAGCCATGAAGCTCACCAGCTACCCTCCAGTTATTTATTCATGACTTAAAATTATTTATTTCTATATTTATTTTTCACTTTGGATTTGTATTGTAATCACAGCGGTTGCTATTTTATTTTTCATTCAGCTGCTCTCTGGAGCAGCATGCTCACAGGAAGCATACATGGATTAATATGTAGATCGGTAACAGGATGGTGTACAAAGCTGCTGCTGTTAGGCATGTTACACCACAGCTGGTTTCCTTTAAAAAAAAATCAACCTGAAATGTTTGACACTGAAACAAATTAGAGTTCTAGTCTGATGTGCAAAAATACCAGGGTATAAAGAAAAAACAACAACCAGTTGTAGTTGTTTCTCAACCCAGTCTACCTTTCAGAGGAAACTTATTTACTGTCCTTGTTTCTGAATGATGCTTTTGTCAAGGTGCAGACTGAATAATGATACTGCAGTGTACAGATCAGCATGTGGTCGGACTGATTGAATACGGTTCTGTGATGTATTTTTTTGTGTGTGTTGTGTCCTAGAGCAGCAGAACAATTTAAAGGGCTTTGCCTCAAACATGATTTTACTAAATCTCTTTACATCTGATTCAGGTTATTGTTTTTGCTTTTATTTCACAGAAGCTGCATAAAGCAATAGTTTCCTAACCAGCCTCCCCACAGCTAACATTGACATCCTCTAAGGCACAATACACTTTACACATAGTAGTTTTTTTTTATCTCCACTGGCATAATCCGCTCTCATTCAGTTCTTATGCATGTGACTCTTAAGGTTGTTTATTTGCCACAGCAGCTCTCTCGGAAAAATGTTAGTTGAATCAAGAGAAATAAATAACTGAAAATAATATGTTGTAGCCCAGAGTGTTGTTTCCAGAGGATGGGTTGTTATTTTATTTACCTGACTGTATGCATTTCTTTTTCTAGAAGTGGATCCCTTTGGTTTGGAGGTAAAAAAAAAAAAAAAAGATGACAAAAATAAAGGCATGTAGACCCTTATAGTATGAATTGTGATAACGAATCTGAATCTAGAATATTTTTATTTCTATGAAGATAAAAGACTGAAAAGTTTGTTGCGGAAGAATCTCAGATCTGCATATAGTTTATAAAAACTCATCTAAATAATGATCCCAGGAAGTTTGCCCCTGACTTGTTTTGAGAGCTCCTTGGTTTACCTGATGTAATGCCTGCATCTAAGTGGGGCTGCAGCCAAATTCATAAAAGTTGGGTTTATACTGAGAAAACATATGACAATCACATAGGTGGAAATCACTGCACTAACTATAAGACTTTTAAAGATAACTGGTTTCATCAGAACTTTTTTTTTTTTTATAAATTCTTTTCTCATTTCATGGAGATCCATGATGTAAAATAATATAAATTAACAAAGATGACAATTACAGGGTGGATTTTTTTTATTTTTTTTATTTCAACTGTTCTGTGAGAAACCATCAACTTAAACATTCCATGGCTCAGGTGGGACATACTGTCTGCTGTACAGCTGTTAGAATCCCATTTTACTTTTTTTTAAAGAGCCAGAGAGAGTTTTTTTGCACAGGGTTTGGTTGGATAAGACAAGAAATTCCCTCTCTGGCCTAAATTTAAAATCCTATGTGCATTCAGCAAACAGATACTTCACATCGTACTAAAGAAGACCCCTACTGGTGAAACATGGTATTGGCTGTAGTATGTAAGGGGATTATTTTCTTTCACAGAGAAAGAGAACTGGCTCGAAGACATTTGGAAAATTGTTAAAGATAAATGCATAATGATACTAAAAGAAAATGTGTTGGATTCCCTCTTAGAAAAGAACAACAGCCAGAATAGAACTACAACAGCTGTAATGAGATTTATTAAAACAGTTTATGCATTACCATAGCCCAATCAAAGTCGGGAATTTAATCCATTTTAGAATCTGAGGCAAGACTTGAAAACTGACAAATAGATTCTTTTATTTCAGTCTGGAATATTCCACAAATAATAGACAAGCTTTTGATCTCTATGTGAGCGAAGCGTCTAGACTCTGCAAAGATTTTCAACTGAAAGAAGGTTTTAAGAAATAATGATTCAGAAGGTTTAAATGGAAATACATGCCTCACTTAAAACATTTTAATCTGTATAGGGAAGATTTGAAAATCTGTATATTCACATTGTAATCAATTTTTCTTCAATTATAAAATAAATTCTGCATGAAATACATTAAAAATTAAAGTAGTATAAAGTGGTCACTAAGATGTGAATCAGGTAGATATTTAAAGTAGTTTTCAGCCAGAAACAACTGCAGTGACAATGCTTGAAGACATGAATATCATGAAGTTATCATGAAGCTACAACAAAAAAACATTATTTTCAAAGGGATTTTGTAACCTTGATATCTCTGCAGAGGCTTTCAGTGAATCTTCAGAGGATTAGGCAGGAAAGGCTGGAGAAAATAAATAGCTCACAAGCTTCTGTGGCTTTGGTTGCAAACAGAGGTCAAAACAGGCTTTATTGATTTTTTTCCCCACAAACAACAAAGACCAAAGGATACCTACAAATCACACATAATCACAACAATTTTTCCTAAATCTGTATGAACGTTCATGTAATTAATTAGGTTAAATAAAAGAAATATTAAAATAAATGCTTGAATAAACATGCATGATTAAATAAACAAAAAAGGAAAGACAACTCAAAGTCTTCTTGACACCTTAGTCCCTCTGATCAGGACAAGTGGCCCAGATCCATGTAAACACAGCTCACAGCAGTTATGTCGGCTCTGCTCATGCTCTCTCTGTCTCTCTTATTCTCACTGGACATCAACAGTCATGCCATAGTCTGGGCTTTTGGTGAAGTGGAGTTTACCATCTGTTTCCTGCTCTTCGAACACCACGACCTATGACAGCGCAGAGAAAAACAGCTCAGCCAAGGTCATGAAAAGGACAGTGAAGTCAGCTGGTTTAGTGTTAAGTTATGCAAAGATGCAAACATGGAAACAGTACCAGTCATTGAAGGCGATTAAGGGAAATTAAAAAGCAGTTAGCATAAGTGCATTAATAATTTGTTCAATGTGCACACATTACTGTTCTTATTTGGCTGGATAAGATATTACAACCATGATTACAGAAAAATGAACAGATTTAGTAAACTTGTTCAGTCATTGCAAGCTAAATAGTTTGGAGATTAAACTGATCAGTCAAAGGTCAAGAGATTTCAAGATGCTATGCAAGGCAACAACATGCAAGTTTCGTGCATATAAAATCAATCAAATTCAAATTCCCTTACACCCTTGTTAAAATGTTTTTAGATTTCAACACCTTCAATAATAACATATATTTAATAATTACAGAATGTTATCCATGTTTAATGCATCAAAGCCTAAATAACACTGAAGAACCAAAAAGAAATCTACTTAAAGTTGCATAAAACCTGCTGCAAATGCTTAAATGATTGCTTTATAATTGAATAGCTGCCTTTAGGTAGACAATTGTCAAAAGTTACAGAGGAACTGATTTCTTACAGATACTATTTAGCTGTCCTGTTAAACTAAACTCTAACTTTTGGCCACAAACAACACAGCAGATTAACAAAATACCATCAGATCTACATTAAAATGGTGGTAGCACCATTTTGTGGAGTTAAAATTCGAATTCTTTTCACAATTGGTTAAGTCTTAAATAGTTATCTGTGTCTGCAAAAAACAAGCTTACAAACATGACTGAAAATTTTAAAAGAGCTTTCGTTAGAATTTTATGAGTAACCTACCAAAGTGCAGAACTACATTTTTACAGGAATCCTGAGAAATGATCTGCAAAGTCTGATACATATTGAAGAACTTTAAAAGACAGAGTGAACAAGTAATATCAAATTTAAGTTATAGGATGCTGCAAGATTCCAAGCAGCTGGGGTCTACACGCTTATGCAAGGAAGCATTCACATTATGGTTTGCTGTGCTGCTATGATCCACAATTTATTCATTTTTCAGTTGAATCACAGGAAAAATGTCAAATTATACCTAAAGAACGATTAAAATGATTTGTCATGCCCTCATTTTTTTCTGTCACCAAAACCCGACATTTTAACAGAGGTGTGCAGACGACTTATATTCCCTGTTATGTGTTTCTATTTCTGGAAAATGTTGAGCTGTCACCAGAAATGTCATGAACCAGTTTTGGGTAAAAATATACAGATTACATAAGTAGTGCACATGACGTCTTAGCAGAGCCTTTAAACTTTTGAAGGAAAGAAAAAAAGCTTTTAAGCCCTACTGTTATGTAAGAGATGATTAATGGCATATAAAAAACAGATTTTGCAGGAAGCCTATCTTGTAGACCCTTTCCACATTGTTACTTATCAGCCTTCTGTTAAGTTTCAAAGGGAGATGGGAAGCTTTGGGTAAATGATGCTCCATGCATGCATACCTAATACTTAAGCATGCATGCTTCACAAGCTAATAGAGGCTGCTGCTTAGTTGTTTTTTTTAATATCTTTTAAAAAATTTCACATCACTGGGACACCATGAATGCCACAGATGTGCACCTTTGCTACAGATGTACACAAGAACAATCCGAATGTTGCAGTGATGATCCAATTATTATCAAAGCTCTATCTTCTGCTAAATATCCAGATGCTCAATCTGCTCCGACAATGAATCCCTCTGTTCCGCTGCGTGCCAAATGCATGGAGCTGCTCCAATGGTTGGCAGTGCCACCTACTTTCCAATTACTTCTGCTAATTATTTGAACAAGTGCATGGACAGAAGGAACATTTAATTTTAATTCTTTGAGGGTTAGTCAATCCTTGAATACAGCGGCGTAGGAAGCGGGGGGGACGGGGGGGACATGTCCCCCCCAATATAAAAGCCA
>NW_015150528.1:433040-499481 GCF_000732505.1 Cyprinodon variegatus | reverse complement strand
ATTTTAAATGCATTATTTTTGCAAGACACATTTATAAAGGAATAAAGTAAAAGATTAAATAGCCTTTTTTTTTAAGTAGCGTACTTAAGATATGTTTCTGTTGAATATTTACGAATCTCAGATTTCCGACATGTGTCCCCCCCAATTGTAAACATATTCCTACGCCCTTGCTTGAATATGACGGAGCCTTTATCTCAGTGCACCCTTCATCCCAATACATATGCATTATTCTAAGCAAAGGACAGAACAGGAATGAACAAGTTATGCCAAAGACCTACAGGGATGTTTCATTTTCTCTTGTTTTAAACAGTGGTGTCAAAAGTACACACTTTTGTTACTTAAGTAGAAATATAGATACTGCAGTTTAAAAACACTCTGGTAAAAGTTGAAGTATCAACTTGACCTCTTTACTCAAGTAAAAGTGAAAAAGTATGTGCTCCAAAAACTACTTAAAGTATAAAGTAACCTTTAAAAAAAAAACAGCCAGATGCCACTAGATGAATTGAAAGCTAAATTTTTAGGCTATTTCTAAAAGTTAATTGAGACAGGGCCAAGGATGAGGGAGGTCTTGTTGGCCTCCATCTCCATCTCCCGATACGTTCTCGCCTGTGTCCGAGCTTTCAGACATTTCAACATCTTTTTCTGAATCCGACATTGTAGCATGGCATAGACAATTCACGTTTGCAGTTTGAAGAAGACCTGCTTGCTTCTGATCATTTCCTTTGGTGCTTTCAGCACAAATTTGATGAATAGCTAACCAATTTGCGTTATATGACTCATCCAATTACACTAGTTTTCACTAGATGTGGATGGAGCCAATAATCTGCTTTGGATGGCGCACATGACGAGAAATAAATATTTATAAACATTAAACTGAAGCCAAGAGTAACGAGTAAAGTTTGTTTTAAAAATGTAAGGAATAGAAAGTACAGATACTTGTGTGAAAATGTAATGATTAGAAGTAGAAAGAAAAATAAGTAATGGAGTAAAGTATAGATACCTAAGAAGTGTACTTAAGTTACTTGACACCTTTGGTTTTAATGCATTTGAAAAAATGTCTTTGATACCCAAACACATATGGGAAGGTAGGAACATGGGTGGTTAGTTAATTATGACCTAATCAGACAAAATTCCTTTTTTTATATAACATATACTGTCTTATAAGGTCGTGAGACACAGTACCTGGTTGTCCCCTCTATGAAGCCAAGGACCTGGGACATAAAGAGTTTGTTGTGGTCCAATAGACCAGTATCTTCCCAGATTCCTGCCATTTATGAACACAACCCCTTTGGTCCATCCCTGTGAACAAAGGTTACAAATATTCTCAGTTTTTATTCTTTCTGATATTAAATGGTCTTAGATTCTAAGAGACATAGCAGACATTTTACAACCTATGAGAGATCTTTTTAAGAATGAAACATCACAACAAATTTACATGAAAACTCAAAAACTCCCTTAAATAGTGAAAATACATCTTTTTATGAATGTGTCTGGGTAGGTGGTGGTCAGGAGGTGCAGTTACAGCACCTGTCACTGCACCTAGTCTTAGATAAAGTAGCTGTGGCTACAATGAAGCAAACAACCTTTCCATAAATGCTTTTTGTACGCGCCTTTTGAGGTATTGTATTGGAAGATATTGGTGGAAACAGCAAAAATTCAAATAATCTGACTAAATTTAGCAAAAAAAGTGTTTAGCTGAGGTGATTTTTTTTATTTTTATTTTTTTTAATAAAGAGAATGTTCTAAAGAGAATTTCTTATGAATTAGAATAGATTTCTTATGTAGCAACCATTTCTGTTGCTGGCATCCTTAAAGCTACAGTGTGTAATTTTCAGCGACATCTAACGTCCAGACTGCAGACTGCAGCAACATGAACATCTCCCCCCCACCGCTTCTCCCCCCCAACAGTACGGCGAGCGTTACGGGACAAAATGTCTTCCACGACGTCCGCATCACCTACCTTCTCAAGTAATGAGGTTTGTTTACATAGATAATTTTACAGATAGTATTTCATTAGTCTGTGTGTTCAGTACCGTCTCAGTTCATCTCTCTCAACTTGCCGTAGTTACTTTCGAGCGTAATGGGCGATCTCGCAATCGCTAGTTTGTTGGCTCTGCGTTGCCGTAGCGCAAAGATGTCTGCCTCCATGGCTGCGAGACCCGCTCCTATGTAATTATAAATAACGAATTCTAAGGCAACGCAAATATTAAGGTTAAGAGGCTGAGCTCGTAGATGATGATAAATAACATAGTTATGTATAATATATTAGATTTCTGACTGTATATCCCTGTAATTATTACACACTGTAGCTTTAATACAATAATTAGTCTTGCACTTCTTTCTCTATGTATACCGATGGCATACAACATTGATAATACTAGCTTAAATGATAAAAAGTAAAACTTGTGCAATTGCAAAACCATGTTCCATTACTAATCTTTGGTCCACACCAAGTTGTTACCACTGCTGATTATTGCAGCCAATCTTCAACATATCATGAAATTGCACTTTGGATCGCCTGGTTCATTTTCTCCAGTGGAAGATGATACATATAATTACGATTTTTTATTTTTTTTTTGACACTCCAAAAGGTTGCTGCAAACATGAGAATTGCATGGACAGACAGTTACTGACTGAATGTAATGGAGAGTGCTTTGGAATCTTCAGACTTGATGAAGGGCAATAGAAGTACAGGTCATTTACCATTTTTATCATATCTACACACATGAACAACATTGTTGATACCCCTTGTTTAAAGACAAACAAAGGTCACGGAAATAACTTAAATCCGACCGAACTAACAAATAAAAATGTATTAAACTGAAGAAATTACTCAGACCATTACTTTTCAATCATGCTTCAACAAAATAAATAAATAAAAAAACTCACGAAACAGGCCTGGACAAAGATGATACCCCAAGAAAATACCTGTTATATTAAGGTGTGTTTACTTATTATTATCACAGATGTCTGCATATTGAAATATCTATGGCTGTTGACATGGTATGTACCACACTCAACATGCACCAGAGGAAGTTGTCATAATCATTGTTTTCAACTTTTACCTGGGTGAGAGAACTTAGGAGCATAAAATGGCACTACCTGTCTAAAGCCTTCACAAAAAGCAGTGCAAAAATCTCTAAATAGACTTAACCCATTATGTGCTTATGATGTCTGCTATTTAACATCAACCAAATATAATAGACAGTTTTTTTCACATTTTTTGAGACTTGATGTATTTACTAAAACCAATTAAAATTTAGGTTACAAGAGCCCTGAAAAACTTTGGAAGAGATTAAAGGTGAACCTTAAGTTCAAGGATCATCATGTCAGATCGCCCTATCCATCATTGTTTGAGCCAAAGTGAACTTAACGCAAGATGATCACAGAGGACACCATCGTTGAAAACCAATCAATGTCAGACTGGAATTTGACAAAATGCACATTGACAAACCACAAAGCTTCCGGAAGAATGTCCTATGTACAGATCAGACACTAATGGAACTTTTTGCAGAGCAGCTCTATGTTCAAAGATGGAAAAATCAAGCATATCAAGAAAATTACACTGTCCTTTGAAGCGTGGAGGAGGCTCAGTTATGCTCTCTGTCTGCTTTGCTTTATTTGGCACAGGTTGTCTGAATCTCTGCAGGGTAATATTCAATTTCAAGACTGTCAAAAGATCCTAGAGAGAAATGTGCGGCCCAGTGCCAGAAAGCTTGGTCTCAGTCGCAGGTCATGGGTCTTTCAAACGGATAATGACTCAAAATGCACAGCTAAAAACAAGAATGGCTTAGAGGAAATCATTGGACTATTCTGAAGTGGCCTTCTATTAGCCTTGACCTACATCCTATTGAGCATCTTTGGAAGAAGCTGAAACACTCTGTCTGGAAAAGCCACCCGTAAAACCTGAGGCAACTGGTGCAGTTTACTCATGAGGAGAGGGCCAATATATCCACTGAGAGGAGCAGACATCTGCTTGGCAGTTACAGAATCATTTGATTGCAAGGATTGCCCAAAAAGGTTATGCTGCAAAATATCCGGTTACGAGTTCCATTGTTTTGTCCTGACCTTTTTCGTTTGTTTTTGTTTTTCTTTTATTGATGCATTGAAGCATGGCGGAAAAGCAATGTTTGACTTTCATTTGTTTATTTTGATAGAAACTGTAAAAATGTTGTTCACTGTTTAACTAAATCCGTATCTTCCCGTTATTTATAATTATAATGCTGGACTGCTTATTTTTGGGCTGAGATGTGAACATATTAATAATACTTTCTAGCATGTTTTAAATGAGTACAGTTTTGACTAGGTTTGCCAACTGTCCCTTGAAATACGGAATTGTTGTGTATTAATAAGTAAAAGTACCTGTCCCGTATTTAGTGTAAAAGCAACGCAATTTGTCACGTATTACTGTGAAAGTAAAAAAAATAGTCAGTAAAAAGCTAATGGGAAACGAAGCACAAGGGCATGTTAGATATAAAACTTTTTTTTTTTTTTTTAAAGATATAAAACTTAAGGTAAACTTCCTGGGCCCTGTCCTGAGTTGTGACCAATGAGCTGACAACATATATGTAATGATCCAGAATAGCCTCATCCCATTGGTCGAGCCAAGTGTTGCTCACGGAGAAGATAGCGGGAGACAACAGAACAGTATGGGGGACGAACCGAGTAATTTAAATGCTGACGCTGCTTTCAGGGTTAGACAACTCTTTGCTGCTGCAAGAGCTCAATAAAATACAAGTAATACAAGGAAATACAAGTGGAAAAAGTAGGCTATCGCTCTTCGGGCTAATGACTTATTTTTTTCAGTTTTACAACTGTAGCCAAAAGTCAATGCATTTAAGGCACAAATATGTTTACAAGTTTGCACAAGTTTGCTGTTGCACCTAAAAATGTGCACTATTTATTTATTGTTTTATATTCATTTTTAGTTTGAAGTTAAGCAGGACAGGCTTATGTTTAAGATACTTATTTTATTCAGCAGTTTGTTATTTTGTATTAAAGTGAATTGCTGGATAATAATTTGTTTTCCATGTGTTCATATCACTCAGAAATTAGATGCATATTTGTGAGTAACATGAACACATGGAAAACAAATTATTATATATACCGGTAGTAATATATAGTATATAGTTTTTAAAAAAAATTATTTCATACAGAAAGCGGGGCTACAAAAAAAATCACCATTCAAGGAGGGGTAAAGGCAATCGGGTCAGCTGGCACCCACATGAGGTGTCACTTCTTTTTATCTTCTGGGAGTTGGCAACACTAGTTTTCACCCAAAGGTCCTACTTACAGGAAGTTTGATGAAGGTGTCTTTAGGAGGGACGTTCACATAAAGTTTGCCATGGAAAAAGGCTGGGAAGGCAGGCTGCTGCTTTTGCATAGACACCCATTGGCTTGAACTCTGAATTCTGTATGAGGGGAAAGAGAAAAATATACAGTATATACACACACATTAATCTGTTTCAAAACATTCTCAACTTCCAAATTTATAAAAAAAAAAAATATATATAAAAACCTTTAGAAAATGGTTGACGGTAAGAAAGCAGAATATTCTGTCTTTCATAAAATATTTATTGGAGTGCAGTGAATGCAGGGTGAAGGTTTGGAAATCAATGGCAGGGATAGTATTCATATTCACGAAGACGGTGGGTTATGTCTGGCCCCCTAGCAAATTCACAAGCCTTTCACACCAGAAAACCAACAGCACTTTCGCGGGTAGGATTTTCTTTTGTTCGATTATAAGGGGCTTCAGGCCTTGACCTTTTCAAAATGGTACTGACACACAAAACTTCCAGAGTCACAATCCCACCCACACAAAGAAGGTTTATAATGGCTTTAAAATCCTACAATCCCACAATACATGCTCTACTAGCTTTAACTTGGGGAAATGTATTCTTGTTCTTAACATCATTCAAGAGATATTGAATTAAAAATACAACAAGTTAAGGAAATTCTCATGTGAATGGTGCAGTAATGTACAGTGGAGCATTGTGTTATTGAAATACTGAAAAACGAATGAGGGAATGAGACTTGAGCTCTGGAGGGCACTTATTCCTGCGAAAGCACCTCAAAAGTACATCTCTAATTATTCCGAATATTACTATTGCCAGATCTAATGACTGTGCTGAGATGTGTAGTACGCTGATATTTGTTACTCCGTGTTCAACAACCACAGGAAATTAAAATGCTTAGATGCTTTTAAGAACCTGTGTGACATAGATTTGGCTTGATTGAAATTAACAAGACATGTGCTTCACAGACTGTCTTTATATGGCTTCACTCATTAGCAAAACAAAAAACAGAAAAGAAAATCTTTACATGGCAGCAGTGCTATCATTTAATACCCTCAATTTCTATTTTTATTATTTTTTTTGTGGGAAAGCTCAAAAGAATGAAACAATCCAAAGTATTGCCCAAACACCAGTATGATGACAGCATCTGAAAGACACTGTCACATCCCCTTGATGATGCCAAACGTATCATCCAGGTCACTCCATCAGATACTGCAGCAATAGAGCTGTTAAAAAAATCTTGCTTTGAAACTCAGCTATTGAAGATTAAAAGTCCCCCCTTAAAACCATTTTCAATCCAGTTTCCATTCCCCCCCTTGGGTTATTTTTCCAGCTCTTCTGAAATTCCGTCATTTCTCTATAGTTAATTATAAAACAGGATTCTACCCCCTCCATAAAGAGTCTGACAAACTAAATAGAATATATCAAATATGTGAAATAATTTCAGGTACATCATTTTAACAGCTTTAGACGGTTACACACATAGGTACAAGTACATCTTTGCCTCTAAAATTTAAAGTTTATGCCTGATGCCTGTAGGCTGTGGCTGCTTATAAGCAAAATCGAATTCCTTGGTTGTGCACAAGATCATGGCCAATGAAGTGGATTCTGAATCTGAGAAAGTAGTGCCTCTGCTTTGGATGTTTGGATACCATTACCCCGGTGGCAAATGCATACAAATCTCATAGAGAGGATGTGAGAAAGTTCTGTTCGAAGCTGTTTTTGCAGCAGATCTTAAAGTTCCCAAACTGCTTACAGGATGCTGGCAGGAAGCAACACTTGTTTCTTTGCCGTTAATTGTTGAATATAGATTAGCTGTGATTGGCAACTGTGAAAAAAATGATTGCACAAGTTGGATCAGTCTCACGACTTAACGATTACCAGCTTGTCACTTTTGCAAGGTTACAAAAATGCAAAAACAAGGCAGGGCAATTATAGCTCAATAACCCAGCCTATTTTCATCATATAAATTATATATCTTATACAAGACAATGACCTATAATGAAGTTGATCAAATTACTTTAATTCAATTTATTTATATAGAGCCACAGCATTTGTCTTCTCAAATTTAGTTTGATCGACCCTAAGCAATGATAGGCAGGTCAAATGCTGAAATATTTGGTCCTGTCATCCATCAAATGCATTGAAACTTAGAACTCCCATCATATTTAGTGCATAAAGTTGTCAAATAAAACAAGACAAACAACATAGATGCAGAAATGGAAATATTTGACGTCCTTTATTTTCATAAAAAATCTAACTTTTACCTCTAATGAGAATCCTCCAACAATTATTTTTTTGTTTGTTTTACAGTATGGGTGGTAATTTTTAACTGTCAGCTCAGACAAAATAAAAACCCAGAAAGTTTGTGCTGAATGGCAAGAAAATATCTTATCTGTGTAACTTACCTACAGTATTCACAAAAAAAATGTACAATGCACCATCATGTGGGTTTTAAAAAGGTGTTTGAAAGCACTGTGATATCACTGCATATGTGACTTCTGATTTCAATAAATTAAAACAATTACCTTCAGAAACTGAGAAAAAAGAATTTCTGTTTATATAATATATGTAAATATCCTGCTTGATTTGTCAACACTGAGTAATGTTTAAGTAAGGACTACGGTTAGCCTCGGTGCTAAAATTATGTTTGCTCTGTGTGACTGCCATACGGGCAAGTTGCTATCTTGCTCCTTCTCTAATCATATTAATTGTAGACAACATGTGCTGGGATGAATGAGAGGTGTAGTGATATAGAAACACAAACATGAGGAAAAAAAGGAAGAGTAATTAAAAGATACAAACCTGTTCAGAAAGTCTGGTTTCATATCCAGACTATAAATAATGAAGTCTCGGAGGATGTGCGAATTTAACTCAACATCACCAAGAAGACCTGAAAACATGAGTCAATGCCATTTACAGTTTCTTTTAAAGTTCTAACGTGCAGTTAATCAGCGTCAACATTTTCTGGTAAAAAAAATAAAAAATAATAATATATATATATATATTAAAGAAGAAACCTTTGATTATTGGACTTTTTGTACCTTTGCGCTGCTCATCCAAAGTTGTCCCATAATTCACTCTTCCACAGTTCTCCACCAGCAAACTCAGAGTTCTGCTTCCCTTTAGCATAAACATACATAAAACATGAGCTGCATTCAAGGAAACTGCATTAGTTTATAAGAAATAAACGAAAAAACACACAGAGAACCATAAAGAAAATAGGGGAAGCTCTCATGAAAATTTTAATAAGCTTTCTAAGAAAGCTTGCAGATTTTGGCCTAATTTTTTCCCCTCAAAATAAACAGAAGATTTGTGGTGTGATTCACATTTGCTGCCAGGAAATATTTCTGAGCATCCCCTGTAGCCTTCACATGCTGCAGGTCATTAAATATTAAACACTTTATCGCTTTGAAACAGCACACTGGGTCTGAAATATACACAGAAGGATAAAAAAGCTCAGTACCTTCCCATCGGGTAGTACGAGTTCCTGCACCTTATCGTCCAACACACCAACAAAATGTTTGTCCACAAAAACCTGAAAAAAAAGGGATGAAAAAAAAAAAATCACATTTTAAAAGACAAAAAGAGCAAATAAAAAAAAAAAAAAACATTCAGCCGTTTATGTTAAAAACTTTTAAAAAGTATGCAAATAGAAATTGTCAGGCGGAGCGACTGCAAAACAAAACCATTGCCATTGGGATTAAATTTACTGTTATGCTAATGAGAAATGAATAGCACCCAGTACCATTCTTCTAATTAAGTACAAATGTGAGACCATGAATCTATGGGAATGATTGTTCTCACCAGCGCTCTGTCTCTGATGTTGTTCTTTGAGTTGAGAGTTCCTCCGCTGGCTATGGTCGTCTCATACAGCGTATAGCCATACGACTGACCGTTATTGTTGTTGACAGGGAGGTTCTCCATGTTTACTGGCCTCTCAGATTTGAAAGGCTGCAGAGGATGCAAAAACAGAACATTACAGTCAAACAAAAGAAGGACAAACCTCATCTCATTATCAGCAGAAATGATCAGCAGAAACACATTTTAGTGATTAATACATTTTTTTTATTCCCACTATTAAATAAAGAGAGGAATCCCACTCCATGTGCTATCCACCTGTTTGTAACATTTCTAGTTCTGCAGCAAATGAAAATGATTAATTGATTCAGAGGGCTCATTATTGCAATAAGATGAAAAATAATTAGGAGTATAATACTTGCAGAGGTTGATAGTAGCTAGTCTCTTCACTCAATTAGATTATACTTGAGTAAATTCTTGACAAAAATAAAATTTCAGGAGTAGGTTTACTACATCATATCTTTCACTTGAGAAATTTCTTAAAAAGATATGACTTATTATCTTACTCATATAAGTAATTAATAAGTAAGTAAGAAGATTAATAGGTAAAATATAAATACAAGTTATATAAATCTATGTAAAATAGTTAGTTAGCTACTTGATCCATCGTGAATTACTAAATAACGAACAGGATGTTTTTTTGTTTTTTTTTTTGTTTTTTTTAAGTTCTCCAGACAATGTTTATAGTCCAAAACACTAATGATTAATGTTTATGTCAAAAATGAAAATTCTATCTCGTATAAATGCACTTGAACCTACCCTGGTTTTTGGAGGTTAAACCATTAAATAGTACATATCGTCACTGGAGGTAGTGGTTTCCTATGTTTTATGTTAAAAATATATTGGTTTGAAAAGTATTTGGTTGCCTTGAACTTTTCAACCTTTTTCCACATTTCAGGCTTCAAACATAAAGATATAAAATTGAATTTCTTTGTGAAGAATCAACAATATGTGGGACACAATCATGAAGAGCATTTATTGGATATTTTAAACTTTTTTATCAAATAAAAAACTGAAGAATGGGACATGCAAAATTTACTGGCAGCAAACTATCTACAGAAGTTCAATGAGGATCTCTGAATAATCTAATATTGACCTAAATGACTGATGATGATAAATAATGTAGAATCCAGCTGTGTGTAATCAAGTCTCCATATAAATGCCTCTGCTCTGTGATAGGGCTGTATTTAAAGTTCAGAGAGCATCAAGAAGAACAAGGAACACACCAGGAATGTCTGGGATTCTGTTGCAAAAATGTATACATTTGCTGCATAAATCTGGCTTTTATGGAAGAAAGCCATTTCTTAGATATCCATAAAATGTCTTGTTAAAATTTTGCCACAAGCCACCTGGGAGATACAGTGAACAGGTGGGGGAAGGTGCTCTGGTCCGGTGAACAGAATATCGAAATGTTTTGGCAAGAATGCAAAACGTTATTTTTGGCATAAAAGCTGCACAGATCATTACACTAAACAAACCATCCCCACTGTCAAGCATGGAGGTGGCAGCTTCATGGTTTTGGCCTATGTTTTTTCTGCAGGGACAGAGAAGATGTTTAAAATTGATGTGAAGATGGATGGAGCCAAATACAGCACCAGTCTGGAAGAAAAGCTATTGGGGTATGCAAAAAACCTGAGACTGACAGGGAGATTTATCGTCCAACGAAACAATGATCCAAAACATAAAGCAAAATCTACAATGAATATATAAACATATCCAGGTGTTAGAATGGCCAAGTCAAAGTCTGGACCTGAATTGGAACTGGAACTGTTTTCCAAGGAATAATGGCCAAAAATTTTTGTCACCCAAGCGACTTTTAGCTGTAATTGCAGCAAAAAGTGGCACTAGTGTAGTTCCAATCGTCTTGGAATCCATACCTGTTTTGTTTTGGATTTGAAAATAAGGGAAACTTGACGACATCCACTGCGAGCCGTCTGATTACCTTAGCCAAGCTCCACTATCCAATATATTTTAAGACATGCTCAAGAAATCTAAAATAAACACTTGTCACCAAATTGCAACCTACAATAAGGTGATCGGATTTTGATTTGCAATGCCTGTGACTGTTCCGTTTGGAGACCCAGGTCAATTATTTATCTTATTGATAATTATATCAATCGTGCTCCGACGCAGCATGAAGCAGCACGCTGCCTACAGATAGCTACCAAGCACACTGAGGTTTCTAAAACCGGAGAGTCATCCTGGGAATGTGCCAGTCGACCCTGAGCCAAGCCATGCCACCTGAGTTGTATGGAATTACCCATGTGAGCCAGTTTTTTTTTTATTTCCACACAATGGGGTTAAGGCTGATATAAAAGAGCCACGTGCAGCAAACAAACTGTTTCAATAATGCAATTAGTGCTTTGGATGGCAAACAGATTATTTAAAGCACCAAAATGCAATGCATTTGTTTTCATTAACAGGAAGCATTTTCATTTAATAGAGGGAAAAATTTAACATGATGCACAAATGTAAATAAGACAATTTGAATCAAGGGGGTCTGGTCCAAAACAGATTTGTTCTAACAAAAAGCAGAAAAGATTACATGCTGGCATGGTGTGGGATTGGTGTCTTCCTGTGGAGTATAGTCAATTATTCCAATATTAATCCTCCCTAATGCCCCCTTAGGCTCAGTGCACCAGGGGATGCTGTTAGGATAATTATGGTAGTTATGTCCTATGGGCATCATGACCTGTCAGAGGTTCAAATCACGCCTTAACCTAAGCTTTTCCCCAATCCATTTCCTTTACAATCCCGTTGCGTGTAATCCATTTTAAGTGATGTAGAAAATATCTTTTCAGGCTATTTTATGTGCCTCTGACCCATTTTAAAGCATCTCATTCATTTCATTTCTGAAATGGTATGTATCAAAGGAGAAGTCTGCTCACATGCAAGCTCAATGGATTGCTACGTACAAAGGAAATGTAGATGGATTCATGGACAGCCATCGTTTCTTACAACCGTTTTATTGATTTCAGCACACTGTATCGTGTGGGAAATTAGTCTTACTGCATGAGTCTCAGGTCTTTTACCAAACAACCAAGTCTTTTACATCTTTGGCAGGTGCATTATGCACGTCCAACAAGCTAATATAATCAGAGCTTCCAAACACACACACAGATAAAATATTAGACCCGACAGTCTGCGCTGTACCTGAAGAGAACCCATTCTTTTTAAACAAGGGTTTATGGCTGGTAAGGGGCAAAGTAATTGGCATCTCAGAGGAAAGCAAATTATTGCGATGGGGACTGAATAATTAATAAGGCAAGAGTCAACAGACATGCCACACCTGGCTTGAATATAAATTCCTCTATGGAAACAGCAGAAATACTCTAACTAGTACAGTAAACATGGGAGGGACATGAAGAAAGGATTGGATTCAAAGTGAATATTGTGCCGATTATTGATTTTTTAATTCATTTCACTTTTCTTTTTCACTCCAAGGGGAGATTTAGAGATGCATCCGGCTCTTTAGCACTCCCCTGGAGCTTTTTCAAAAATTTATGAAAATAGAAAAATATGTTTTTTTTTTTTTTTTTTTTTTTTTTATGGTATTCAGGAGGTCAAACAAACATTCATTATGTTTTCAAATCCTGTAAAAATGTGTACGTTAAATACATTTAAACAATAAATGTAAACATTTCTGTCACTGAAGATTTGCATCATAGCCTGCAGCACATTTCAGCTGTGACATTTGCTCCAGGATAAACATTTAATCAAGAATGCTTATTATATATTTAAGCCTGTGTAGTCCTTCTGTATAGTGGGCTAATTCACTTAGAGCCTGAGTTGCCATACGAGGCTTATATAACCCTTTTACGTATCGTGGCTCCAGACAGATTTTTTTTTTTTTTTGGTCCAATATGGCTGTTTGAACAGTTTGGGTTGCCGACTCCTGACATCCTGGATCAATAAAAATGTAGACAGACGTTTTGTTATGTTACTGAATCCCTGTTATGTCTCACAAGGGTCGGAGACAAGGATGTGCAGGGGGGCACGGTATGTGTTCACTTTTTTTCCCTGCCCCTGACCTTCAAAATGTTTGTGCACGCCACTGGTAAGAGATGTTAGTTTTTCAATGAATCAATGATCTATTAGTGTCCGGCACCAGGCTGCACGTGATAAAAATATGCCAATGAGCTGTATCAGTCAGGGTCGCTGCTACGAGCCACTTTTAGACACAACAGGTAAACCTGTGGCAAGCCGGGCGATGGGAAAGAAGGAGAAGATGATGAGAAAAAGAGAGCAGAGAAAGTGTGGACTGCTGGAAAAGTGCTGTGAACTGATGACAGAAAATTGAAAAGGTGTGCTCAAAGATGACCCTTCACATTTTAAGTATGTTTGGCTCAACCTGCTGCTGTGAAGCAGGATTCTCCACCATGAACATACGGTAATAAAAAATAAATATAAATCCAGGCTCAAAATGAGCACCTTGATATGCGCTTAGGAATGGCTTTGTCACCATTCAAACCCAGGTTTAAAGCCTTGCAGGGCAGCAAAAAGCCCACTGCTATCATTAAGCCAGAAAAAAGAAAAAAATAACAAACGATCAGTTCAGGTGATTGCTGTTCTCTACTTAAAAAAACACTTAGATTTTAAAATGGAAAAAATTTATTTTTTTTCTTTTCCCTTTTTTTTTTATATATATATTTTTTTTTATTTAAAAAAGTCAATGTATAACTATGTGCATAAACACATTATTTTATTTCAGTGTTAAATTCTGTTTAAAGAAACAGATTATAAATAAAAATGTCTCCGGACTTTTACTGGTTGATGATTTTTATTAGGAACCCGCTTATTTTTAATTGGTTACACCTGATCTAAATGGTCCAATATCAGCACCGATTTCATGTTTGTAATCAGTCAGTAAAGAGAAATGAACAGCGCAATACAAGGTCACACATATATAACATCCTACACATTTATTGGCCTCACTGGTAATTATGTGCAAGTCATTATGAAATAAAATCATGTTCTATTACAGTAACTATAAAATTACTGTACGAATAGCAGGGCATATCCAAGCATTAGTGACAATGAAGCCTGTCTGTGTTTGCTTCTTGCTACAGGCTTATCTAATTCCCCAAACTGTGTGAAAATGCTTTGGTGGATTGCGTTTGAAGTGAACTGTGCTGAACATTTTTTTCGTGACAGAAAGAAGGGCCGGATAATATACAGTTTCCCCACTGGGCTGCGAAACTCAATTAAAATTACGTCTAACTTAAAAAGGAGTTTTTTAATGATTCAAACAATTTTAATGATTAAAGCCTGCAGGTTTTGTTTATGAGGACATCAACTACACAGACATCTGCTCTATTCCAAAATGAAACCTGTATGATCTGCAATCCTGGACAGATGACTCATTTATTTCATATCTCAGAACCCTAATGCTTAAAAATAATATTCAAACATTATCGGTTAATAAACTCCGGTCCTCTTTTAGGTTTGTGTCTGCTTCAATACAAAAACATACTAAAAAATAATAACAATAATAATAGAAGATAACTGGATTCAGGTGAGTTGGACCAGATGATCATCATAAAGATACACGGTGCCTTGCTTTGAGTACTGAAGGGTAAAGACTGCCTTTTTCTTTATTTACACAGTTCCATTAAGGTTCACATATATGATCAATGAAAAATGCGGGATTTGGCACAATGTGTTTAAAAAACACAAATATCCAAGTCCTGATTGGATTTAAAGTTAATACAAAATACAACCCATAGAGGAGGAAAAAATGAACGATATCTGAAATATAAGGGTGGTGAAAGCTAAACAGTGAGAGCCATTTAGCCTAATTCCACCCCAAGGCTTTATCTTTAGCTCAGAGTATATCTAAAAGTCCTATTATGTAGAGCATGTTGAAAAATTTATGCTATTCAAAAAAAGTTGCCTTTATTACAAGCAGGGCTGTTTTACCAGCTTTTTTTTTTCTGATTCAGGTCTGGGTCCTACAGTGGGAGCACAGAAGGGAGAAAAATAATCCCAGAAAAGTATCCTGCTCCGTGTGGGCCAAAACAACATACCCTTAGGTAGAAAGCATCATGAACTATTTAAAATACCAGAACACCTCAAAGAAATTACCAACTGGAGTGATTCCAAACTGAAGAATCGGTTTTTAATTGATGATTTTGTGGTGTAATGATGCAAAACAATAGAAATGATCCAGCATAGAATTAACCTTCCGGCACCATTTCTGATTATTTATTATTATCTTTTGGTAGTTGTGTCCCTTACCCCTTCTGTCGCATGGAGACTATCCCAAAGAGATAGATGCTGCTGGATGACAACAGGCTGATAACCTCTCCTTGCATGAGGAGAGGGTGGATTAGGAAGAGGTTCATCTGAAAAAAAAAAAAGAGGGGGGTAAGTGCATCCTTGGTGGTTAAAATCATGTAAGTAAATGCTTTAAAAAAACCTGTAAAGTAAACTTTATTCATTCAATTAAAGCAACCCAGACTTATCTGTTATTTATTCCTACAGAGAGCAGTCAATGCTTTCCATCACATGCATGACTCTGTACCAACCATAGAAAATAACCTCAGAAAACTTCTGCAAGTCACTGTGTGTGAGCTTCCAGTTAGTCTTCCAGTTTCCCAAACAGCCTCTAAACAACCGTTAAAAGAGCTTGTCCAGGACCATCAACTGCTTTTAAAGGTGTTAAATCTCACAGGCACACTGACACTCCTTCTAGAAACAGCCTGACAGTATTTCCCTTTCATCGAGTGCTAAAAACCAGCTCGCCTGTGGGAAACTTTGAGGATAATGGTCAACACTTCCTTTAAACAACTCTTACTGGGTTTAACACTCATAAATCAGAACATTCTATTGCATTTAACGGTCTTACATTCTGTCAAATTTACCAAAGCAAGAATGAAAACATAGCTTCATGAAACTATCAACCATCCAAAGAATTTCACTTTATGAAAAAAAGATGTAATCATACAAAATTGTCACTGCCGGTTTGCAGGAGTTTTTTTAAACTAGTGCTTTACATAAATATCTTAGCATTTTTCTTTGTTTACATTAAATCCTATTACTCAACAGTTCTATTAAAATGGTCCCTGTTTATTAGGTACAGAACATCTGAAAGCAATCGCTTGGAGTGAGTTTTATTAAGGGGCATCATCGTAATAGGGGCTGAATACCAATCCACACTCTTCAGATTTCTATTGGTAACAAAACATTTAACCAAAACGTTTCTTATCCTTTGATATTAATCTTTTACATATTGGTAAACCTTAGGCTCTGTGCCTAAACTGTTTGATAGAGGATTTTTTTTAAACCAAAAAAGTAATTTCTTAGCATAAAGTAGTTGCATATGTTCTTTTCAAGTCTACAAGATGGCTAAAAATGCAAACTAAATGGAAATACATTTAATACACCACAACATAGTGCTCTTGGTAAAAGAAATCATTAAAACAAAAGTTTAATTTACAAAAATCCATCTGGCTATTTTAAAGACTTGATGCTGCCAGTGTGTCATAAGAATGACATAAGAATGAGTTTCACATCCCTATCCAACAGGAAAGACAGTTCTGCAGGAAACTGCACTTCCTGCAGAAGCAAAAAACGGTGTGACATATATATTCAGTTCCTACTATAAAGAGTTCTCAATGAATAATATCAGGCTAAATGCAAAATCCCTGTTGAAACTTAAGCCAACCAGCCTGATTGGATAACACAAAAAAATCCATCACTTCCAGTGAGGCTAGTCTCATGGTGGTGAGATATCTGCCCAATGCTGATTGGCAGAACACGCTAAAATATTCAACAGACAATGGCCTGACAGAGAGGAAGTCTCCCTTAATGAGACTCAGATAAGAAAGGAAAGAGGTGTTTTCTGGAGTTTATCATTTCAGAGTTCTTCACAACAGCTATTATAACACCTTCAAGTAATGTTTTTTTTTTTTTTTCAATATTCAGTATGTTATGTTTTGGTTTCATTTACACTATGGAGTCTCCCCTGTTTCAGAGGGCAGCAGCCGCCACTGATTCCCAAAGAAGGGACAGGTGTGACATCATAAACATTTAGTTCCTAAAGGAGGAAGTGATAAAGCATCATAGATGTTTTGGTCTCTATTGTACTGGTAATTAATCAATTCAGGTCAGGTAAGTTTAATTCAAATTCATTTATCTTCCATTATAATGAAGTAGTATCTCAGTGGGGGCGGTATTTAAAATCCCAGAAGTCCAACATATTATTGTTCGCAGTTACGTAAAAAAAAAACAAAAAAAAACAGCCTGCTCTGTTTATGGCTGTTGTCAGAGAGAGAAAGAAAGCAATGGGCCCATAATGCTTTGTGAGGAGAGCATTCCAGAATATATATCTGCCTCTTCTAAGGTCTTTATTTTCTTCTCATACGCTTCATAGACACTTTTTCTCTTACGACCCTGGGCCATTTTCATAGAACTGCCATGAAAAAGGTGAGCTTCAGTGACTGCCTGAAACCGCAGCTCATCACATATATACGCCTGAAAGTGTGCATGTGCAGAAACAGATAGCTAATGGGACGAGCACGTAGAAGGGCCTTAGGTAAACATATCACCAGAATGATTGACAATTTGGAGGACCACTTATTTAGATGATTCTCCTGGAAATAAAAGATCGTCCTCTATACCTTTAACCGTTGGAGATATTAGTTAATTTAAGAAGCTGCAAATGGTGGCACTGTCCCCTAACAGTGAAAGACATTCCTCTGCTGTTGTGTTTCCAGTGCAACGTTTGGAAGCAAACAGGCACTAAGAATATTATAGTATTTTTTATTTTTTTTTGACTGGTGAGACTGGTGGTGGTTACATCATAGATATCAATTTTGTTGAAGCAGCTAGTGTGAACATATAGATATTTAGTTCCTACAGGAGGTATTTGTGTGACCAACACATTCACATTTCCAACTTGTCTAAGATTGATATTTTTTTCCAAGATGCGCCTCTGCATGACAGGTTGTAGAAATTGTTTCACGTGACACGCACGGGGCCTGCAATGAAAATTTTAGCCTATAAAGGTATTGTTGGTACCTTTTGGATTGTATGTTAACTAAATACAAGTATTTGGTTAGGTTAGGGGTTACAGTTAGGGTAAGAGATGGATTAGTGGTAGCTTTATCAATTTCATGTTAAATTTAATGTTTTGTGAGTTTCTGCGACAATGCTTCAATAAATGACGAGAGAAGTATCTCCATCGTCTCAATGTTTTTATGCACAGTAGGCTTATCAAGAGTTTGACTGCCTTAGGGTGACTTTCAGTTCCTGCAGAAGGAACTGGTGTCACATAACAGATACATAGTTTCTACAGCACACAGGTCGAATTTAATGCCCACGGGTTAAATACGGCGTGTCGAGTCAATTTATCCAGCCTTCAGGGGTGAAAATAATCTTGTCATATAAAGAAGAGGTATACAGTCTCTTTAAAGTATATAAAGTGGCAAAAATGCATAATAATTTGAATGGAAACAAAAGTCTTATTTATAGAGCTGCAAGTTGCCCTTTTGGAGACCTGAAGATGGTGAAGTGCTCAGATATAAAAATGTGTTTGACAATAACAAATAAATCTAACAAAATGCTTATAAAACATGTAACTTTATGGTTTTTACATGAAAAGATGAAGAAATTAAAGGTTTAGCTAACTGGCAGCATTGAGAAAGAACAAGCTTCTTGCAACTGTGTCTCATGGATCAAGTGCTTGCAGAATTAAGCAGATTTTTTGCCAGGGTTATTGATCTCCATCCATCCTTCAATTAGATATTACCACCTTACCTGTCCTGCAAAAAAACAAAAGAGTCGCCCCTAGCTTTTTGCCGCTGCAAATACATTTTACATGGTGCCTTCAGGATGATGTGTTGTACCAGTTTTCTGTCAAACACAAGATTTTGGATTGAGTCCAAATTTCTTGTTTAGACTAGATTGGCATAACGACTAAAATTTGTCCTGGAAAACAACATTCCCTACATGACTGCTGGATCTTTGCAGCTCCTTCAGAGTCACATTTATATCAGTGTCTTGCAGTTTGTACTTTGCTTTTTTAAGGGCTTATCATGTATTGATATGCAATTAATATGCAATATGTTAAAAGCTTGGAATATTGTTTATCAACTAACTCTGTTTTAAATTTCTCCATAACACCATACCAGACCTGTCCATTTCATCAAGACAATTGACATACAGTATGCTTTTATTCAGGGGTAACCTAGTATAGCTTGTCTCAGATAAATCTGTTTGCTGTGAGTACTTTGTTTCCCCAGTGTGATGGCAGTGAAATGACAAGACTATATTTCTACCTCTATATTGAATAAGTATACAGTAACTGACATAATGTTGAACAGCTGACGGCCAAACAGTGATAAAACATGAAAATGATTTAATTAAAAAAATTGGGTCAGGTCTTTGTGGTTGTAGAGCAGAACAAAAAGGATTCTCAGACTCATCATATTCAGGCCACTGCCTATTATTCAACAGACTACAAAACATAAGGATGCATCACCCTCAGGCAGCCATTCAACTGTCTCCAATCACCACAGCGGCAGGCAAATTATAACTTTGTTATGCTGGATTCATTCTCGCGCTGCCAAAAGCGAGTCCTGGCCACAAAACACTTGAGACTTCTGCCCCCGAACATAGAGGACTTGTTTCACAAACGGGGGAAAACTGCGCAAGCAGTGAGCAGAATCCAAGACATGTATGTTATTTTCATAATTGGCAGTCCCTCTGAGGGTCTCTGATTGAGGCAGAGAGCTCACACATAAGAGCAAAGAGACACAAACCCTTAAATTTAATCCCGGCTTGTAATGACATGCAAACCTATCCTGTTTGAGCCAAGAGAGAACAGGTTCTACAAGGAGAATTAACTTAAGTGGGGAGATGAAAGCGAAGGAGGAGACGGAAGAGACAGGAGATGCAAGGCCTGTCTCAGCAACAGCATGCAGTACTCACCGTGGTAGCTGCTGAATAAATTCCTCAGAAGATGATACTTGGTGGTGTAATCCCCAGCCTCGGATAATGGAGCATCGTAATCTGAAAGATAATGCGCTATCAGAACAGCAGGTTTGGGAGCAAGAGAGAGGCACGGACGCCTTTTAGCGTGGCGGATTCTTTCTCTGCTCTCCCCTATAAAACATCTTAAGGCAGTAGCAGTAGCCTGAAACACATTCTGGGTTTATCTTGACAGAAAATAGAGCCTTTTGGAGGCTAAAAGGTAAAAGACACTCAGGGAGCAGTGGCACAAGCGGAAAGACTACTGAAGGTCAGGGGTAACAGTGTCTACTATTCTGAATAAGAAAAGAAGACAAGAGGACATTTGACCTGCTGTTCTGTCTTAATATTCTAGTAATAGACTCAGACAAACTTTGTCATTTTGTATACACAGCGTATACAAAACGAAATCTCATTTTGAACAGCTTTCAGACAGTAAATGAGCAGCAGCTAGGCAGGGAAATGTGTGCATTAGGTCAAAATATATAGCTCTAATGGAAAAAGGCTTCTGACAGTGTTCGAGAAACTCAATCAATTAAAGTTTAAGGTACCAAGGAGAGAATTCCAGCTAAAATTAAATAGAAATTAAACAGATTAAAAATTTCAAGTGTTGTTCAGTGAAGTAGTTATCAGTAATCAGTACCTTGACTGTATCCTCTATGGTGGAGGTCTTCAACAAGGGGTTTGCGACCCTTAGGGGGTCTATGGGGGTACTGCATGGGGGTTGCAAAAGTCTTGGTTGGTTAGACTTTTTTTTATATTCCCCCCTGAAATTTTTTCCACTACTTTAAATGTATTTAAATACACATTAACATGAATTCAACACACTGTAGTAAACAGATAAATGGAGGCGGAAGATGTCTTTCAGTCATCAATGCACACATTCAGCGACACACAGGAGCTCTTTCAAGCCGGGCACCGTTTCATTCGCAACACCTGTTCCATCAACCAGGAATCAGAATCAGAAATACATTAATATTCCCAGGGCCAAATTACTTTTGTTACATGACCCCATCTGTAATAGAGTGACTATAGGACCAGTTTGATATAACGCAATTTCATACAATATATATAATTAGGGGTCCCTGCTCTATCTTGCTATCAGTTTGGGGGTCCTTGTCCTGGAAAACATTGAAGACCCCTGATCTATGGGTTTACTGTAGCTGTGACTTCTGTAGTTGAATTCTACTGAGACAGCCTAGTGGTAGCAAGCTAACCAATATAACCACCAGCTTCTCTCTTCTCACTCTCTTTACTTTAATATGTGAAATTAAGCTAATTGCTACTTTCCCCCCATCCTGATCACACCCCCCTCTGTTCATACACATACTCGACCATGCCCCTCAGTGTCGCTTGGCACTGCCAACTTGTGTGGCTGTTTTAATACATCTCTTGGGGCAGAGTTATGCTTTTCCCTCTGGTTTAGTTACATGCTAAGCTCAGTTTTTATTAAATTGCCTTCTCTATTTTTGTGCACCCATAAGCTTACCGCCTGATTTGGGTATCACAGTATAAATAACGGTAACTTTTTTAAATGATTTAACATTTTTGATTGGGTTTATACAAGTAATCAAATATCTGAATAATTTTAAACTAACAGATACTTGAAATAAACTATTATTTATGAAACGCTCATTCTATTTTTTAGAATTTTTTATCCCTGTGAACACAATATTGTGTGATATCATCATGTCTCATGAGCTACTTTATTAATCTGAATTTTGTTTAGAGAATCAACTTGTGACTCTGGCCATTCATTATGAAACATATGTTGAAAATACACTTGAATACTTTTCAGACATTTTAAGAATATTACCTCTAGTAACACATATCACATATCCATGTAGGAGCTTAAAGCACCCTGTGTGCCTTTGAGATGAGAGCCTGGGTAGGATGTTAAGTTCAGAGAGAGTTTATCAAAGCAAAAGCACCTTTTGTCAAGAATGTTATATTTTTATTTCTTTAAATAAAAACTATTCAGGTTTGTTAAAATCACAACATTATCCAGAACAACTGTGACCAAATCTTTTAAACAGGGCGTAACCGCAGCATGTTCTGAGTAGCTGTAAACTCAGGCCATCTGGCAGACAGCATGAAAGAGGCGCAGCCCCACAAAGCTAATTTTTTACTTGAAACTAACTTCCAGGAAAGGTTATTGCTTAGAATTCCAGAGAGTGCAGTAACAGAAAACTAAAACTGCGTAGAATCTGAACAAATCACGTACCGTAGCTTGTCACCATGGGTTTAGGTGCTGGTATCCCAACAGCCAACGCACCATTCATGAAGCCAAAATTGGTCCCTCCATGAAACATATACAGGTTGATGGACATGTCAAGCTTCAGAATTTCTGTGACTACTGGGATCATGTCTGTCAGGAAGACAAAGAAACCAGGAAAAACATTTAAAACTGCATTCATGCAAAAATGCTGAAATACACACTGCAAAAATATATCAAAACCGAGCAAAAATATCTTAAATAAGTGTATTTACCCTTAATTTGAGCAGGTAAATAAGATCATCATGCAACAGACTGAGTATTTTTGTCCTTAAAATATGATAGTTTAATATGCAAATGAAATAAGGTGATGTTTTTTCTTTCACATTTTAAAAATAAATCATATTATTCCATTAGCTTACATACCTGCACAAATTTACAAAAAATGTACTTATTTCTAAAAAGAAATTGTATTTGCTTATATTTCAGTTTTTGCAGTTTTATCTTTAACAGCACCTGGTTTATATTCCGACTGGTCCAGTTTCACCGAAACATATCCATGCATTCTGTTACAGGTAAACGAAACTAATGAAGAGGAAGGGTTCATTTAAGCTGACACCATTACTTAAAGTATTCAAGAGAGAAGAACACAATTGGGCAATTAAGAGTTCAAATGGGACTTCAGAGGACAATCTGGACCATGTTTAATGATTTGAATCAAGAGTCATGGTCTTGGTGAATATCAATAGTTCAGGTCCCTCTGGCGGCTCCAGCTGCAGGATGTATAGCAGTCTGCAAAGCAGTGAACTATCAAGGATATGAATCCCCTCTGAATGTCATGCTATATATTTTTTTCTTGCTTTTCATTGCTGACACTTTCTGAAGGGCGAGGCTCTTTTTTCTGCTCTTTCCTGCTATTAATGCAAGGAAACAAGACAGAAAGCCCAAAGATTATTGGATATTTGAATCTGAATGGCTGCTGGCAATGACCGAAATATAAAACACACAAAATACAGTCTGGCTATATATACAGACAGGTTTATTTGGTGGAAGATTTTGTTTCTATTTATGTGCAGGTGAATTTAGTGAGTTCCTATCCATTCATTCGTTCATTCAAAATTGATGCTTTAATCTTCACCAAGGTGTTCAAAGATGAATATATATATAAAATAAATTTCCAAGACAGACTGTTAGCTTAAAATCTATAAGTATACATTATAGAAATGCTTAAGCAACATTTTTCCTACCAGTGATTTTACAACTGTAACAAGACTTTTGTTTATTGACCTGTCAAAATTCCTTTTGCTACAGCAATGCAAAACTGAACATATGTAAATGCGGTGATACATCTTGCAAATTACTTCCCTCCAGCACATCAATACAGAAAGAAAATTAATTGCACAATTCTACCAAAGACAGTATCTTCACAAAAATTTGTGTTTCCTAATTGGTTAAATTACTAAGTTCATATTGTGTATTTTTGGTCATACTAATCAGTGAATTTGCTTTACACTGCAGAACCTAGTTTCACTCACAACACATTCGTACACCAGTAGAATCTACAAATAACCAACTAATTTGAAATAAATTTTTAGCAATATCCCGAACCGGAGGGATACATCGATTCACAAGATAGAATCAAGATAGATAGAAGCAAAAGAGCTTGATGCTAATTATAAAAATAGGAATAAAGTTTGATCCTTATTTCTAGTTTAGAATATATACAAGTTCCAATGAGTCCTAAAACAAACAAAACAGATTCTGAAACCAAAAATGAACAATAAATTGCCCAATAAAAATAGTCTGACTTAGAGATTAATCATAAGACAAAAAAGTGAGGTTTCATTAGAGTATCAAAAATATGTTATGAACATAAAAGTTTAAACATTTTAAAATGAATAAAATGAGACATAATAATGTGCATCAGCAGAATCAGGAGATAGTTGTTTCTGCTAAAAATAACCTATACACAAAATCCCACAATCCTGACCTAGATTTTTTCACCTGCATAAATCCAAACCCTTTAAATGAAAGCAAACTTGCATGGTGCTCATTTTCTGCAGAGAATAATGTAGCAGAGAGAGGTGTGAGTTTCAGATAGCATACATAAGGTGGATGAGTGGATTCTTCATCATTAATCATTGACTAACATCGGTTATAGATACTAACAGCAGATCAATTCTTCGCTGACTGCCCTAAAAAAAAAAAAATCTATCCTTCCCCCCGCCCATCCCCACCCCCATTTTTTTAATAGTATTTGCCAGCTTGAATGCTATTTTTCTGCTTACAATCTGATGTCAGAAAACACAGCAAGAAGGCCATCAAAAAGCTTTAATGCAGCAGTCTTACACAGATGTGTGTTATCTCCAGGTAATTTGAGTCTTACGTTTATCTCGGGAGAAATCAGATTAGTAATCCACATCTTTCTGTAACCTGAGGCATAACTATTACATGACTGATGTTTATTTTACTTTTCAAAAGAAGAACAACAGGAAATCCTGTTATTTATGTAAGGCAGATGGGTGTTGTTTTAAGAAATATGAAACAGCTAGAAGATAATATCTACATGCATAAACTTTCCCATATCAGCAGTGGAAACAATAATAAGGCTGACAAAAGTTTATTTTGCCAGCATTCACAGGTAGGATGGTTAGGGAGATAAATCATTCTCTTATGTTATACAAATGCTTCATTATTTTCATTGTAAGTTTTACATTTTTAAGGCATTTTAAACATTGTTAAAAGCATTTTTTCGATTAATATTCGGATATGCAAAGGTTTCTCAAGAACTATTTTTTAAAATATAACACTAGGTTAAACTAAAACTTTACACTTGACCATTTCTAGATAAGAGCATACTGACAGACGAAAAGGATTTTTTTTTATCTTAAATGCAAAATGATTATATAATTTCTTATAATCTTGGTATAATTAGTGCCCTAAGTGGGTCACTCTGTCAGCTCAAGGCCTCTTTTAGAGTCTCCATACTCCAATTAACAATGAATCAATTACTAAATTTGTTGATGATTACTTCAATAATTGATTAATCATGATTAATGTAATTAATAATTTCAGCTGTAATATATATACTGTAATACATTACATTTAGCTCTAATCCATAGATAAAAAGATAGATAGACAGACAGACAGACAGACAGACAGACAGACAGACAGACATAGATATAGGACATCATCCATTTAATAACTTCTACTAGCTTTAACTTCTTGCCTTGAAGTCTTAAAACATTGCTTTGATATTGGATGTGATGTATTCAATAAAATGCACAATTACCTCTCAAAATAAAAAAACATTCTATATAAATCTATATAGTAACATTTAACTCTGTTCATTTATATAGAAATCAATCTATGGCAAAGACCATGTCATTTTAAACAAAGAGGCTTTTTTTTTCATCTTCCACACATTGTGGACTAAACATATATTTACCTAAAAGTCACAGAACCTGTCTGCTTCCTGATTAATAAAAGTGCTGGATATTTCCTAGCTGTTTACATGCGGCATCTTTATACTAATATAGAACAGATACATGTGGAACTTTCAGGCATCTTCTGGAAATTGACTACAAAGACCAACAAGATTTATCAGCATCTTTACTTCATTTTGTGGTATTTTGGCTGATTTATTTTCACTTTTCTGTGATGTCACAATACATTTGCACTGTTGCCTCAAAAATCCATGTCATATCTCTCTGGGCTTCCACGTTTTTTAAGGGATAATTATGTTAGTGTATGTCAGCTTATTAATCTAAAGAACGATTATTCTGGCATTTACCAACAAAACATTTTGATCATCCTCTAACAGATATTTAAAAGTTTACTCTGATTTAATGCGTTTAGGAAATATTTTAAAGTAACTGTAGCAAATAGAAAATAGGTAACAGTGGATCCCACATCAATTTTCCTTATGGAAGAATTTCAGGGTCTGCATATTACTGATTTTTTTTTTTTTCCCAATCCATTTCTAGGTGCACAGATTATTTTATTCACTTTGAAAAGGATTCTCTAAAGTCTCTCTTTCTCCTGAGGCACAGAGCCTCTATCTTAACCTAAAAACTGTCTCTTTTAACTGCACTTTTTGCACCAGCATGGAGCACAAAGAAAACTGTCTTGCCCTGTCTCAAATTAGCTGAATCTATCGACCCTCAGTACTGAGAGGAACAGCTTCACTCTTAACAAAGAATCCATCTCCAGAAAGCCTGCCTCGCTCTCTGGTGAATACCTCTTTTAGCAGCTCTGAGAGTCACGTATCACGTGTTAATTATTTCAGTGGGGATAAAATAAGGCTTACCCTCAGCAGTGAACACATGATGAAGCCCACCCCAGAGATCGAACCAGCCAGACCAGTACTCCATAACCATCTTAGGTTTCTGAGGCTAGAGAAAACAAAATGGATTAGAGCTTAAAAAAAAGAAAAGGTAAAGGTTTGTAAAGCAACATAGTGAGCAAAGCAACATGACCTTTTCCTTTCAGTGTAACAGTCTGTGCTGAAGGAACTGATGCAACCTTTAAGCAAATTGCCTTGATGTATTCATCCGTGTTTCCAAATTTTGTTTTGAATAAAGGCAACACCGGAAGAAATTATTTCTTAATTATGGAGATAAACCGTGGAATAAGTGACAATTTCTAAATATGTTATGTATGTAAAAAGACAACCAGCAATAACTGCAATACTGGCATCATTCAGACTGAAATAAAGGAAACAGTAACTTTCAATGGGATCCTCCGGGATCCAATTTAGGAATGACAATTAATTAAACCTGCTTAAAAAATACAGTTTGTGCCAAAATAACTTACTTGAATTTCATCCAGATACTTGATCTCATTTATGTCCAACTTTTGGAAGTTGATTGTTTCCAGTGCTTACAAGAAAAAACAAACAATAAGAAGAACTATTAGCAGGTCCATATGTTCTTTTTACTCTTCATATTAAAACAACACCAATTCAATTAAAAAACCTAGAAAAGTTTTATAGTTAAATGTCTACATTACTTTATTTATGTATATGAGGAGATATCTCTATAAAGAAACCAGGTTTATTTGTTCCAGATTCAGGGTTAATTTAAAGATTTATTTGGATTTTTGGGGAATTTAAGCTGGTCAGAGCTCATCTGGATGAATCTAAACTAAAAATTTTAATAAAACACAAAACTATAGACTACGAGACATTAAAAAACAATGTATTTGCATTAAAAAAGAAAATACAAGTTTCCATGTTTTCAAAACATTAGAATCCATCTTTATGTCAAAGCAAAAATCATTTAGATATTAAAACAAGACTTGTTACTAAGCAGCAGAAGGCAGGTATGTAGAGGGCTGGTTCTGGGTGTGTCTGTGGATGGTTGTGCAGTCATGAAAGAAACACATTTGATCTTCTCCTTTATGTGGAGAAGTTTGACTCTGTTAGTACCAGAGTTGGTTTTCTTAGGCAGCTTTAGTTGAACAGCCATTCATGTGTGTACATTTTTTTTCGAACATCAAACTTTTTTTAGGACGCTGTTTAAGTCAAATTAATAATAGCCACATTTATACACCTTTCAAAACCTAATGATTAAGAATACATCTTTATCCAATAAAACTGTTGAAACTAACACAAAACTAGAGACAGGACACCTGCTGTTCTGCATCACTGCTTTGATTCCCCATCAGGTCTTGCATAGGTTTTGCTGACAAGTATGCTGCTGTTAGTGTTTTTTTTTTCCTTTTTTATTTATTTATTAATAGAATTCAAACAGATGTTTTTTAACAAATTAAACACATTCATGCAGAATTCATAACCCATCCCTAAACATCTGGTTCTTTGCTCTCCCCAGCAAAAGTTCCTGTAATTTGCATTTGTTAGGTAGAGCAAGTTGGGATAATGAAAGCAAACTTTCTTCCATTTAATGTATTCCAAACATTGCCATTTTCAGGGGGGAAAAGAGAGACATTTAACAGAAAACGCTTCAGACAAACAATGCAGCAACTTGCTTCCACCTTAAGACTTTAATTCAGCTTTGAATAGATATAATGTAATAAACTGTAAATAATAAGATGGTGGGTTATTGGTTGATGACATCATTGTGTAGTTGAATGACCTTTAGAGCCAGTCACAGAATAAAGGTGTAATAAAAATATTGTTTTTGTGCATTAAACTTTTGATTCATCAAAATACTTTGCAACAGTTAAACAATGAGAACAAAGTTGTTTTGTTTTTTTTGTAAGTTAGTGAGAACATGATGGTTTATAAAGATTTTAATCTACTGACACTAGCTTATGTTTAGAAAAAAATGTCTTATCTAAATTGAACAACCTTTTGGGCTATTTTGTCTTGCATTCCAGTTCTCCTTCTACTGGACATGCAAAAAGAGCAACTTTCCGGTACAAAACACAGTCCTCTGCTGAGGAATTAGTTCTGAACCGCTGTGTGACTCAGTCCAGCCCATGGAGCAGACCTTTTGCCCCTCTCCATGAAAACACAACACAAACCACCACCCTGTGTGTGTGTGTGTGTGTGCGCATGTGTGGGTGCAGTACTGTTGGTCTGTCAGCCCATCTGACAATACCTCCTTTCACTCCTCCGAGCTTCAGCCCGTCTTTGTTGTCAGAGGTCAGCAGCAGCTCTGTGATACCCCTCGACAATAACGCCTAAAGAGAGGGAGGATAAAAGAGACGGCCAAAACAAGCAGTTGAGCTGTTTCCTCAACACAGTTGAAATTGTTCTAAATGTTCCGATTTATTTTCACTGTGTTCCCCACCTCCTGTACGAAAGGCATGTACTTGTCATCTGTGGCGTAGGAGCCATATTCGTTCTCAACTTGAACTGCTATGATTGGGCCACCCTGAGAGTACTGCACATTAATTAGGCAAATAAAACACAAGACATTAGAGGATTTGATCCAGTTAGACTCTAATAACACAAAGAAAATGTTTTTTTAGTTACACTAAACCAAAGAAAAATAAGAGCAGAACAATCTAACTCATATCAACTGACACAAAATAATTGCAATTATATAATATAATAATTTTATCACATATTGCTCTATATTTACATACAGATATTCTAGAGGGCATCAAACAGGAAAGTAAATGTCAGTAGTTTATACATTTGCTCCTTCAACACCACAGTAATAAATATAGAAAAAGATTAAGTGTTGCATCATATCCCTTTTATTGGCCTGTGTCCTGTTTTCCGTTTAGATCTTGATAGATGGGTACAGAGTCTCATTGGCCATTTTCAGACGCAGCAAACAAAACACTGTAATTTCCTCTGCATACTTTCCTGAGCTGCCTCCTGTGCATCCAATAAAGCCAACATTCTGATTTCCGATTGCTGGAGAACAATAAAGCCATGTTTGAAATAGCAACTCAGGGGGAAAGTCTCAACTTGAGTTAGCAGACATTCAAAAAAGGTTACTTATAGGGAAAATGTTAAATGGGACCTAAAAAACTGACATACAAATTGTTAGAGATGTTTTTCTTTTTTTCGTAAGAGTAGTTATTTGTTACCAATATGTGTAATTTTTTTTTTAATCGCCAGATCCTATTTTGCTACGTTCTTTTAGCCTTCATATAATATCTGTTAAAAAGTAGAATACATATTTGTTTCCTATTTAAACAGAATAGAATGTCATTTAATCCTTAATAAATAATTTAAATAGCCAATATTCTCAAAGTAATGACAAAAACATACATTTTATGTATGTTTATAGATCAGAAAGTGAAAGAATATGCAGTAAAAATAAGGCTGGAGCTTTATGAACCAAACAGGCCTCAGTATGTGTCAGAACTGAGAAAACTCTCAAATAAATTGCATGAAATGTGCAGTTAATGCACAATTTTTCTGGGTGATATAAACTACATGACTTGTGCTACACAGGCTCTCATAACAAACATTGGAATAAAAAAAATGATTTGGTCGATGCACAAAATGGTAGCAGCTTGGGATTTGACACCAACAACTGTAGTGCTAGTAGAAAAGTATAATTTGTTACTTTCATTTTTTTCTCGCTGGATAGAAAAAAGAGAGATTTGGATGCAGCAATAATACTAGAGTCCAATTAAGTGTGGAGGGTGAGGTTAATGAGGGAAAACTTTCAGTCAGAAAGAAAACATTCCACCAGTCAGAGCCCTGAAATGCTAAAATCACACATAACTTCAATGTGACTGTCGTTCCCAGGTCATCTGAAGCATGAAGTTCTAAAACTGATATTTGTCTCACTTTCTGAAGGCACTAGCCGTGCTGTAGAGCTTACACTTCACTGTACAGCACACAAACAGGAACAAGTTGAGGTTTGATCTCAGCTTAGAAAGTTTTCCTTGCTACACATTTATACTTTTGCCAACATGACCGACTTCCTGCTAAAATGACCTAAAACAATATTTATAACACTTCTTTTTTATTGGGTTTTTCCAAGTAAAATGACCAGATCAGATTATTAAACTACAGCTTAAACAAATCTAACAAGCATCAAAGATGGAGTTATATGTATCCTATTTTTTATTCATACGTTTATTAAGTACGATTTTTGTCCTTATTAATAAAATATAGTTGCATCATAGTTATTAAGTTACTTTGTCAGAATACACCTAATAGTCTGTGGTGGAAGGCCAGCGTGTCCAGAGTCCTCGACATCAGAGCCCCTCTAAGATCCTACAAGACATAGAAAATCTATAAAAGAATGAATAAATACAGCGTACCTGATATGGAGTTATTTTTTTTATTAGTTTATCGAAAAAGGAGTTGACTGCATCTGTGAATCCTGAGTAGGTCGTTCTCAGCTTCATGTTGGGATCTCGTAGCAACCAGCTGTAAAATCAAATCATGACAAATAAGTGCTGGTCATGCTGTGAACTTTTCTTTGGGTTTCTAACAAAATAAATGGCACCTTGTTAGGAGGTCATTCCTCATGGTGAGTCTTTCCAAACATATTATATTAATGATCATCCGCTAAGCAGAAACTAAACCTATTATTCCAATAGCAGTCCAAGTCTTTTCAGCCAACAGTTACCCAATTATCGGTGTGAGCTTATTTTGATTACAGAAATAAATGAATTCATCCTTTAAGCGATAAGGCCTTCCAGATTTAATTATTGGCTGCTCAGATAACTCTCTAAAAGTCATCAGTGGCTTTCAGCAAAGTAATGGAAGTGCTTTATTGAAATTGTGTGTATTTTATTGTCTTCTGTGCCTGATTAATTCAAAACATGCTCAAGTGTTACTGTATGCGGTTCTCAGTCACTGAGAAAATAAAAAGTTAACTTCTAACACATATTCTAAAATGCAATCTTAAAAGTTCTCTTGAATTTTTAGCTGATAACTGGCTCATTTAAATAATCAGTTTCAGGTCAAATATCATATTAAATTATGTTACTAATCCTTTAAAGTATATAAATTATGGGGCTGGGTTTTTGCGTGTGTTTTTACCTAGGCAGACCCCCCAGATCCCATTCAGCGCAGATGTACGGCCCGGGACGTATAATTACCCAGAGGCCCAAGCTTGCTGCAAGGCGAATGTAAGCTCTACGAAGAGAGGAAAAATATATTTTTAAAAATCATTTCAAAATTCAATAACATATTAAAGTGGATCATAGTTCTCAAATTGAGATGAAGTTCATGTTTAACAACAAATCATTTCTAAAATTCATCCCCCTAATTCTCTAATCAAATACTGATCGCAGACATTTGTTTTTTATTATTGCCTCGGTGGAAATCAACCTGTGTCATTGATCAATGTCAAAATTAGAGACTAAAACACACAGCAAACAGAATGGAAAAACTGCTTTTTTAACAGTAACAATGCAAATGTCAGATAGGGGCTTTTCCTATGCAATAGCGCCCTCTGCAGGACACTGGGTTTACTTCATTTAAACCTATACTGTATCTGACTTTGCTTTAGCAGTTCTTACTCCAGATCCAGCTCATCCTTAAAGTCAAACACCCCTCGCTCTGGCTCATGCAGGTTCCATGGCACATAGCTGAAAAAAGGCATAAAGAATAATCATGTTAGTGCTTTTAATATTTCATTCATTTTAACAATTATAAATATCTTGTTTTTTTATTTTGTATTCCCTTAAACTGTTCTTTACAGAAGTACAACTCTTGAGACTCTAATCTGTTGGCCTTAACATAGTCAGATAAAAACCATGCTGTGTTTTATTATCTGTCTCGCTCTCTTGACCTTTGCTCCTTGACATGTTTTACACCATGGCTGGGTTACACGGAGCGCTCACGTTGTCAGAGTGTTGATGCCGCAGGCCTTCATCTTAAGCAGTCGGTCCTCCCAATAGGCTCTAGGAACGCGAAAGTAATGGACAGAGCCTCCCAGGATGCGGAAAGGTTTTTTCTCCAAAGTGAACTGTGGGGAGTTTGCTCTTAGGCCCTCTACACGCTTCATTCTTGCTTTTGGTGGATGGTTTCTGAGGAGAAAAGGCAAATGCAAAATTATTTCGAAGGTATATGAAATACATACATCATATATGAAGCATATTTTCAATTCACCTGCGTAGATATCTCTTCAGGGTATCACCAAGATAAAATGTTTGTATGTGCTTGTGTTATCTTGGGTTTTATTATAGTTTTTTTTTTTTTCTATCAATCAGTAAAGGAAGGCCACGCCTATTTGGTGATGTAAGGTCAGCAGGCAATCAATTCATGTAGGAATCAGTATCCACACATTTATTAGTTTTTTATTCTACTTTTCTTAACTTATGCAATAAGTTGTGGCCAAATACTGAATGGGGCAATAAGCAGATAATTTATTAATTTCCTAATTAATTTTTCCCAACTTAATCCTTTGAACGTATTCAATTTCACATACTTCATTGATATATTTTAAAGATGAATATTTATCTATGATATAGCTGAAATGTTAACACTTAGTCACTGCTTAACTGGAAGCATGACTGGATATTATCATCTGTATGTTTAAACTGGTTCTTGAAGTGGCTCAGACAAACTTTATTGTCATTTTGTATGCACTCTGTGCATGAAGAACGATGATGCAAAAAAAGGGCCATAATGTTCATTAAGTGGCTGTGCTGTTTGAATTTTACATTTTAAACAATTGTGTTTAAACACTGTATCTTTTATTGCAGCGGAGCAAAGTCAATGTCCACCATACTTAGAGGTCAACACAACTGGATTTGATCAAGTCAAATAAAAAATAAAAAATACATTGAATTTTCTATTCATAAACCTTCATATCTAATTTAGATGTAGTTTGTTACTTTATGAATGTAGCTATGGATTAAGACTGAGATAAATTGCTAATATCAGTAAATATACGCCACTGGCCAAAAGATTTAAAACTGAAATAATAACAGTATTTTTTTGCTTTAAAAACAAAAGATCAATAGTATTATTGTAGAAATGAACGATTTATCGGCCTGCTGATCAATCTGCCTCGATTCTCTTAATTTTGGGAGGTAGATGATCAGCAGATAGTTAATGTAAAACTGATCTTTTCCACTGATTTTATCTACCTCTGCAAAAACCAGGAAATCATCCTCTGTCAAGCATCTAAACTTTGATTTATATTTGAGAGCGGTAGTTTTTATTGTCTCGTGGATACTGATTAATGTATTTTAGTAGGATAAGATAGAAGTATTAAACAGCTGACTGTGTCAGTTATAAAAGAATCTGGATCAGCATGTCAGGCTTTTTATCTATACCTCATGACAACCATTCGTGGCCCACTGAGCAAAAATTGGTTGAATTGACATTGAAAAGACGGCATAATTTATGTCCAAACAACACCTACATTTGGTTTTAAAAGTCAAAGGTGAAAAACCTCAATTTTCAGGTCATTAAAAAGACGTGGAAAACTGTGTTTTCAAAGTTTGTTATAGGACAGAAGTGGGACAAAACCAGACAAACCAAGCACAGCCCAAATTCAACAATTTTTGGACTAAATCAAGACTATGACGGACCGACCAGATTAGCCAAAAAACCCTAAATAACATCTGGTGTTTTGGGGGGAAAGGTGTTGCACACTTAGCTTCAGATGCACTGAGGTATGATCACCATTTTATGGCAACTGCAGTCAAGTGATCAAGCCTAACATGACCATTCTGATTTTGGACAATATGAATGATTTCTTTTTAACAGTTTTTATAGGATCTCGATACACCTTGGGAGTTTCAATCTTGTTTTATTAAGATGTAAATGTTTTTACTAGTTTATGTGAGAGCTTTTCACTAGTGTTTTTGTGAGGTTTTCAGTAGGTTATATAAGAGATAAATGTTTTCACTATAGTTTATGCAAGAGCTTTTCACTAGTGTTTTACACATGTTTTTCAGTATATTATATGGAAGAGTTTAATAAGAATTTAATATCTGTATATGCAAGGTAAGTCTGATTTATGTCTCTGGGGGCACCTCATACTTAAGAGTCACAATTGACTCTTTGGTTCTTTGTCTCACTAAATATATCAAACCATGAGCTGATTCTGGTTTTTTTTTTATGCTTTTACTCTGTGCCCAAATGTAAAAGCACTGGGCCCACCCTGGCCCCTCTAGTATATTTAGTCTAGAACACCAACTGACACACACACACACACACACTGTCCTTTAGGATGTGTCAATAGAGATTGTGTCTATATATTGTTTGAAAACCCTTTGATGTGATAAGATATAAGACATTTTATTAATATGCATTGTAAAACAAATTTTGAGTTTTATTTAACTGTTGCCTTGGAAATCCTTCTTGATCAGGGTTTTTAGTCTCTAAAGTTTTGGCCCAAAAACAGTATTGGATTATGCTGGTCATTTTATTTCATCAGTTTATGGCTTTTATAGTAGGCTTTTAAAGCAATGTAGATCTGATAAATAAAAATAATAATAAAACAATCAAAAGCACTTAAAAATTTTTTGTTTGTTTGTTTGTTTTTGCATTCAACTTCACTAAAACGTTTTAACACATTTTAAAAGTCTACAGCGCGGCATCGGTTCATTTTAAACTACTTTATTGGTTCATAAAATAGATAAAAACAACATTCAAAGATTACCCTGCTGGAAAACCAGCAAATATGATTAAAAGCTCTGACCAATCTTAATCAATCCTGATTATGGTGTCGTTTCATACGTTTGCATTCATTTTTAAGTGGATATTCCTGTTTTGGTTTCATGTCATTGAAACCTGGATTATGGCGCAGCATAGAGGCGCACGTGGCGCAGACTGCTGACAGGGGGGCGGGCCCTGTCACAAACTCACGCTTCCTTTCAAATGTAAACTAAAGAAACCAGCCTTCCTTACCTCGTAAAATGATAAGCGGTTATCGCCACAACAGCGATGCAAAGCAGGAGAAAATATCGTTGCTTTAAGGACAGACGGACACCTAAAAGCGGAGACTTTTCCATGGACCAAAAACAGTGGATTACTGTTTCCTGGGACGTTCAGCAGAGCGCCTATCTGATCACAGTCCTCTCCACAAAACAAAACAAACAGAAAAAAAAAAAAAGAAAAAGCAACGAGTCACACAGCGTCATAAGACGCTGCACGTTAAACTCTTAATAAAGAGCCCATACCTGTCCATTTTAGGTGAAAAGTAACGTCTGGATATCCGAGCAGTCATCAAGCACTGTGAATGATTTACCTAAAGGGAAGGAGGCTGAGGAAGTAACAGCGCTACGTGACCAGAGCCACCGGTTCTCTGCTTAGGAAGCGTCACTAAATCATCCTGCTGTTAAAAAACGAATACCATTGTTTAATAATAAATAAATAAGAAATAATGTATGCAATTAAGTAAATAAATACATAAATAAACAAGAATCTATAAGGAAACACCATCATCTTCGGCTAGAATAATATTTTTCTTTTTTAGGAATTAAATCATCTATATTTCTGTAAGATTTATCAGCCCTAATCTGTGGATTTCATTTCAGAAACCGTGGAGGAAGAGTGGTTCCACAGATCCACCAACATCTTGATAAAGGTGAATATTAGAGGTGGGAACATCATGGTGAGGGCACGCTGATAAAACTGAATCCACACCTAAACGATGCACACTGATGATGATTCAGGTTGCAAATGTCAAAGGTATAGTGGACGATGTTCTTTTTTTCCAGGTGGATCATCAAAATTATTGGTCCTCCTTATTAGACTTCTGAAGGACATAAGGACCCCTATTTCATCATTCTGCTTCATTCTATCTGTATTTTCCCACTCTGCATAATCTGTTATTTTAATCTCTAACGTTATGCTCTCTCTGCTTTTTCTAATAGTAGCTTCCCCTCATGTGTCCATGTTTGGCTGTGACCCCATCCTGGAGAGAAATATTAGCTGTGCTGCTGCCATCAACACCTTTGTTTATAGATGTTGGAGATTGGCCTGTTTTTCAGTGTAGTCCTGTTTCTCTGACTGTGACTGTCTGGATGTGCTCTCTTCATCCTCTGACATGGGAGCTGGCTCAGAGCTCGTCTGCCTGGCTGTGTGTTTCCTGGACCGGGCCGCCTTTAAGAGTTGCTTTTTGTATCTCTGTTTCCGTCTCCTTGAACCCCAGTCGGTGTCAGCAGATGGCCGCTCACACTGAGCCTTGTTCTGCTGGAGGTATCTTCCTGTTAAAAGGGGGTTGAGTCAATGAGTCGGTGCAATCAACTGGTTTTCCTTAGATAGAAAACTTTGAATCAATTTGACTGTATGATCTGGTGAACTGTAAAGTGCCTTGAGATGACATGTGTTGTAAATTGGCGCTATATAAATAAACTGAATTACTTGTCAATCATTCTGGTGATATGTTTATGTAAGGCTGTGCTAAGTTCTCATCCCCATTTTCATTTACCGGTGGTGAGTCTGACATAGTAGAAAAAATAAAAAATCTTCTTTTTGAAAGAGAAACTTGTATAAGAAAAGCAAACAGTAACTTTTAAACAGAGCGTAAAATGAAATGGGATTGTGCACGCTATAGTACCCCTTTAATAGGCATTCCCTCTCAGGAGCAGGTAAAGGGTTCTACATGTGTTGTTGTGTTTTTATTGGAGTGGGTGGTTCTTTTCAAAAATTTGCGAAATACCTCCCCTATACCTTAAGTGTATAAGAGCATGTAGACCTACATGTATGATGGCTAGCTAGCGGCTGGCTAGCTCAGGTTGTAAGTCACCCGTCCTGCAAACAGGAAGCCTGGGTTCGTATAGGAATGAGCTATAAGTGTGGGTCATTTGGCAAGGCCCTTCACGCTAATCCCTGCTTTGGGGAGTGGTGGCCTAGTGGTTAGGGCATTGAGCTTTGAATCCTGAGGGTCTGAGTTCAAGCCCCATTCCCACTGACTGCCACTCCGGCTCCCTGAGCAATGCCCTTAACCCCACACTGCTCCAGGACGCCACACAATGGCAGCCCACTGCTCCCCAAGGGGAAGTTAATTTCATTGCTCTGTACTTTTGACAGTGTAATTACAAAAAAATGCTGTAATGACCAGAATCAGAATAACCACAACTTATCACAGTTTGATTATGTAAAAATAACCATTGGTGTATTCTTTTTTGTAACCTGTGTCTGTATAGCTTGGTACGCTTGAATAACGCTGCTCTAACCTACCAACAGAAAGAGAGAGAGGGTATTATGACCCTGTTGTTCTCCAACAATATCCACAGTGTTTGAGGCCTCCCAGCACCATTTGACTCTCAGTTGCTCTCTGATCAGCCTCACAGTGGTTTTGTTGCAATCTGGATTTCCTCCAATATTTTGGGACACTAAAGCTAAGGCTTGGTAAGGCCACATCTTAATAAAACACAATGTTTCTGACACTTTATGTTAGAATTTATGTTTTCTAGAGTGTTGAAATTCATTATAGCTTATATGACATGTATTTTTCTCTCTTTTTTTATTCCAAAAGATCTCAAAGTCAACTGAAGACAATGGCCCATCTAGAGGGTTTGAGGGCCGACTCCTCTCAATTCACTCTGAGGGGGCAGCCCTTCCGCATCCTGGGAGGCTCCATCCATTACTTCCGCGTGCCCAGACCCTACTGGAAGGATCGACTGCTGAAGATGAAGGCCTGTGGACTCAATACTCTTACAACGTGCGTATGCCTGTTAAAAAACACCAAAAGGGATTAAATATCTTTCAATAATAATTTCTTCTTAAGTATTTACTTTTTTTTGCTTATGAGGATTTTGGATAAGTTTAGAAAAATAAAGACTGATAAAGAAACATCTTTTGAATGTTGGGTTTAGGAAAAGTATCTAACAGCTGTTCAAAGGTTGATACTTTTAAAAGGCTTTTAAAAAAAAAAGTAAGCAGTGATCAAAATGGAACAGAAATTCAGCCAATTTAGAAGAGAAAACTTCTGTGCAGGTGAGACTTTCATACTGAAGAAAGCTGCATTTACTGTAAAGCATAAAAGTAGTATCATCATTCTCAGGTTCTGCTTTGTGAACAGATGGTACCAGTTTGCACCAAGTACATAGAGATATGGATAAGATGGGTGACCTTTTAAATGATTCAACTTTACCTCAAATTAAGACCAAGGTGGTATAAACCTGAACACAAAAAGACAATGATGCCACTTTAAAACAGATTTTTTTCCCCTTAAAACCTGATTTACATTAAATGCCTGGGATGAGTCTTAACTTAGCCACATTGCTGTATCATTTACTATGCCGGAAGTCAAATGCATGCTAGGAAATTAGTATTTCTGAGTTGTTTTGTTGTATTTAATAACTACATATTTTACTCAGAACTATTCCAGGAGGTTTGGGTATTACTTAATGCAAAGGGATGCAAATATCTGATACTGTAATCACAATTTTAAGCTGCTGTGCATCAGAAAAAAGAAATAAAATAAATATAGACTTTTGCAGCCATCTTGTATTTTCAAAATAGTTTTTCATATTACTGTTTAAAACTGAAAAGGGGAAAAATTTAAACAAATCGTTATACGTAGCCTTAAATTGCTAAATCACTGATGTTGAGTTAGTTCAACGTCTGACCACCACTGTGACCTGTTTCATATTTTTTTTAACTTGTTCTAATCTAACAATGATGAAATTTTTCCCTTTGGTCTGTTTTTTTTTTTAGATATGTACCATGGAATCTGCATGAACCCGAGAGGGGAGCATTTAACTTTCAAGATCAGCTAGATCTCAGGAAAGGCTCTGCATAAACATATTTTAGTGGATTACATAAAAAGACTTTAAGAGTTATTAGAATAAGTAATTTCTGTGTGTCTTTCAGAGCGTATGTGAGCTTAGCAGCAGAGATAGGTTTCTGGGTGATCCTACGGCCTGGACCGTACATCTGTGCTGAGTGGGACTTGGGTGGCCTTCCAAGGTGATGACACCAAACTATTACCCTGAAGCTGAGCTTATATTCAGTTTGGTATATTCATGTTTAAATAATACCTTTTACTTTTTTCTTCTTTTTTTTTCTCAGCTGGTTGCTACAAGATAAAGATATGCAGTTAAGGACAACCTACCCTGGATTTGTAAATGCTGTCAATGTGTATTTTGACAAACTTGTCTCAGTTATACAACCCCTGATGGTAACTGCACTACCCTGATTTTATATGTGTTCTTGTTAAAAGGACATTCAGTCATTTTACTGTAGCATGGTGTATTTTCAGTTTGAAAATGGAGGACCAGTCATTGCTCTCCAACTTGAGAACGAGTATGGCTCATATGCTAAAGATGAGGAGTATATGCCTTTCTTAAAGAATGTGAGTTAACTGCTAGCTTTGTTGGGAATTGCCTGTCTTTATTTGAATGCATTTGGTTTTTCCTCCTTTTCTGACTTCCACATATATTCTAGTGCCTCCGATCTAGAGGGATCAATGAGCTCCTATTGACCTCTGACAACTGGGAAGGTTTGAGATACAAAGGGATGGAAGGAGGTAACTACATAACTCCTGACAAAACATGCAGCACATCAGGTTATTTCTTGGTTATACTCTGCTCTTATTCTCATTTAAAATGTTTGTGAATTTGAACATTTCAGTTCTAAAAACAATAAATCTTCAGAGGCTGTCATTTGGAGCCATTCAGCACTTAGCCTGCATGCAGGTAAATAATAGTAATGGATGATTTGATGATCTTTACAGCTTTAGAATGTGAAAAAAATGCTTTGGTAGACATTCAACTGTCTTGAAATAAATGTGTCCCTTACTCCAATAAGATTCCACAAACAATTTTGAGGCAACATGTACACCCTTTAAATTTAGAACAATCTTTCAGCTGGTGTGAAACAGCTTTTTTCCGAAAAATATCAGCATAAAAGTCATACCAGCAAACGTAATCACGCCGATTCTCCTAAACTCTACTTAAACTTTGTGGTTTGGTCAGATGTGTGCCAAATTTTTGCTTTTTGAATCTGAATTTAAAAAAAAAAGAATGTTCTGAAGATGCCTAATGGAGGAGAATCAGAGACACAAGGAACCTATTTAGGTTGCATGCTGCCAAGGACTAATTTCTGATAAAAAAAATATTAACCTGTCAGAAACATAAACTCGGCCATCAACACCACAAAGATTCAAAACATATAAATAAATCATTAACACACATTTCCCACACAAACAAAAAAAATGCCTTCTCGTGTAACCATCTCAGGAGATCAGTCAAATATCTGTCTCTCCATAAAAGTTGTTTTTATTTATATATTCTACATGTTTGTAATGGATGCCAACCAATCTGTTCTTTGATTCTATTGTGTTGTTTAGTCAGTGTTAGATGGGATTTCTAATATATATATATATCACACATACATCCTTTTTCAGCCCCAGAAACCTCTACTGGTGATGGAGTATTGGTCTGGGTGGTTTGATGTCTGGGGAGAGCATCATCATGTCTTCCATGCAGAAGGTACTAAAATTGTATTTTTATTCAGAACTATTTGGGTTTCCAGCATCAGCTTAAGTCACTGGATTTTTTCTGAGATTACATTTAGTAAAAAACAGCTTTTTTGCCTCTATTTTCTATTTAAATGCTTAGTTATACTCATGTAAAGCTGCACAGTTCTTGCTTTATGCACCATCTCATATATTCCATATGTGCTGATAGACATGCTGGGTGTGGTGTCTGAAATTTTGGAGAGAGGAGTTTCTGTTAACCTTTACATGTTTCATGGTGGGACCAACTTTGGCTTCATGAATGGAGCAATGGACTTTGGCGCTTACAAACCTCAGGTCACAAGTTATGGTAAGGAAAGGGACTTTAGAGCGCAGAACTCAAATAGGTTTTACAACAATAAATAAATGTATCTTATAGGATTCTTGTAAGATGAATGGTTTCTTGGCAGATTACGATGCTCCACTCTCTGAAGCTGGAGGCTACACTAAAAAATATGAAGTTCTGAGAGATTTATTCAGTCGGTACAACGGTAATTTCTTTAGGATCTCATTTAAACTGCCATTTAATTTGAATGTGAAGAAATAAACACCTGGTAATCAAATTATTGTTATAATTAAAGGCTGTAGGACGTAAGATTGGTTTTAATGAAATGTTTTGCCTGTTTGTGTTCCAGCTGAGCCTCTTCCTGAAGTGCCTTCTCCTCAGGAGAGGAAGGCTTATGAGACTGTGTCCACACAGCAGAATTTGTCTCTGTGGGACAGCATACAGTTCACAGAGAAGGTAAGCACCTTTCCAGTGGTATGAATACTAAATGATAAAACAAAAAAAATGAAAAGTTATTTTCACCAATGCATGCTTTGCTGGATTTTCTGGAATAGTCCTATAGGTAGGTAGTTATATAATTTAGGTGGACAGTTTTGAAAAGGACCAAACCAATATCCGGTTTGCTGCACAACCAGTGCACATTATGGACAAATGTGTTCATATCATATGAGACCAAAACTTTTTTTACTATATGGAAAAGATGATGGGCGTTGTAAAAGCATGGCAGTGGCAGCATCATGCTGTGGAGAGGATTTCCTGAGGAAAAGTATGCTGGTAATTTGATGGTTAGAGCTTAATACATGGATATTAAAGGACCATTTAAATCGCAGGATTTAAACTCCAGTACTTAAGGGCCTGTGTCCAGCAGCTTTAAGACGTTATTCTCTCATATGATACAGATGTGTTGATAAGGGACACGTCTAAGCCCTCGAGGACTTGAGTTTGACAAACCGTCTTTAGATGCAACAAAATACTTTAAAGTGGAGTAGTGGATTACTCAAGCAGTACAATGCCTGTGTTAAGCCAAAAGATTGGTTTGGATCAAAGCATAACTATACTAGATTGGGCCAATCTGGTCTGTTTTGCAAAGCTAAAGGGAAGTTTGTCTCTAAATGTATAAAGCAGTTAGAGACATAAAATAATTAGAGATAAAATAGTGGCAAAATTAAAAGAAAAAAAAATATGTTTAAGGGAAATGAGGACTCCATAGTGTCTAGTAGGAATGCACTGTTCTATATCATTACCTGAGACTAATATTTTTCATACCCTTTGGACAACATGGAGAACTGAAAACAGAGCTGAAATTGATTCTCTGCTTCGGTCAATCACCTGCAATCCTGAGCTGCATCACCGTTACGTAACCAAACAAATACCACATGGTATCTCTCAATCCAGGAATAAGAACAGCAACTACATGGAAATGATTATCGGATGATTATCGGAGGCCCAGTTTTACTTGTCTGACCAACACTGATATGCCTAAAACAAACATTGGCTGATACTGTTATTAATGATGATATATAGTGCATCCCTAGTGTCCAGTTTTTTTTAAGACTGTGCATCATTTTCTTTTGACATCACACTATTTTGTGTTGGACAGTCACATAAAGTCCAAGTGAAGTCTACTTTGTTAAATTCTGTCATTTTTGTCCGTTTATCAATACAGCCATTCAGGTCAGAGAGGCCTATAAACATGGAGAACCTCCCAGTGAACAACAACAGTGGTCAGTCGTATGGTTACACGCTGTATGAAACCAGCATCAGCAGTGGAGGAGCTCTGAACTCTGGGAACAACATCAGAGACAGAGCACTGGTAAAAACAAGGACCTTTATTCTAGAAAGCGGTTCAGACTAATGCTAAGTGGTGTTTTTGAATATAAACCTGAATGTACTGATGTTCTCCAGGTTTTCTTGGACAAACAATATGTAGGATGTTTGGACTACAAGACTCATGAAATCATGCTGCCTGATGCTGAGGTATTTTTTGTCATGTATTATGTGAACATCGAAGTACGTATTCCTTAAACAGAGACCTCATAGGCCGAGGATGTAAACATTTTACTCATCTTTGTGCTGCTTTAAAATACAACAATTTCCAAGATTAGATTATGTTTTTATTTTCTCACTGATTTTTTTTATAACAACAAGGAAGTTTAAAACTTCCTGGTTGTTCATATTCACTTTTCTGCTGAAGAAATGTTTTACATTAGTTTTTAAGATTCTCAATCAGAACTCTCCAGGGAAAAATTTATCGGTGTGATTCGCAGAGAGAGAGGACTTTGACTTTTCTTGTTGAAAACTGCGGACGAGTGAATTATGGTAAAGCTCTTGACAACCAACGCAAAGGTATTCAAGGATCACTGTCAGTTACTACACATCATGTGCTGCTTTACTTTTCTTTTCTCATATAACCTTTTTAAGCTATTTGAGAAAAAAATATTTTTTACAATTTAAGAAATGTTTTCATGGATCTTCAATATCTTGTACCACAAGAACTTGAAAAGACAAAAGTTGGTGTTTGCCTTGGTCTAACATGCTGTCTTATAATCTTGGATACAGGTATTGTGGGGGACATTGTTCTAAATGATACATGCATAAGTGGATTCAACATATTCTGTTTAGATCTGAAGCCAAGCTTTATAAAAAGGTTTGATTCTTTTATTTATTTTTTTTATTTACTATCTAATTTAATCTTTCTATTACATTATCCGCATGTGAAATATTATGAACCTAAATGAATAGTACTTTGGGCTTAATTTAGTATCTGGATCAATATATATATATATATATATATATATTTATATATATATATATATGTATATGTGTGTGTGTGTGTGATTAATTTTAGATTGTTGAGCACGGCACAGTGGAAAACCGATTTCAAGTCACCACCAGTGCCAGGATTTTTTATGGCCAAACTCATTGTGGATGATCCTCCAAAAGACACCTTCATCAAACTCCCTGTGAGTATCATTTAATAAAAAAATCTATTGGAGGCCAGATCTAAGCATAATTTTTGGCTTAAATTTTGACATTAAAAAAATAGAGCTTCCCACTGTGACAATTTTAAGCATTTATTCACAGGATTGGGGGAAAGGAGTTGTGTTTGTCAATGGCCAGAACCTGGGCCGTTATTGGTGCATCGGTCCGCAGCATTTCCTTTATCTCCCAGGTCCTTATCTCAGAAGTGGAGAAAATCAGGTACAATGTCCAAACTGGTTCATATTATCTTTAGTGATCTTTGGAATAAGAAAAGGAATTTGACTTTTGCTCTCATGTAGAGTTTTCTTTTTGTGTGTGTGTGTGTGTGTGTGCATGTGTGCGTGTGTGTGTGTGTGTGTGTGTGGGTGGGTGTAGGGCATAATGTTGAAAATATAACCCTTAGTAGGCCCTTGTGCAGCCTACTGCCTGGATCCAACGAGGGCAATTGCTGCTTTTGAATCAGGGGTCACATTTTGGACTAAAGTGTGAGTTAAGTTTAGGTTGGGGTTAGGGTCATGACAGGCAGTATAAATTAATGGAAGTCAACTGAAAGGCCCTGCAATGATAGTGAGAAAAGATGTTATGTGTGTCTGGATGTGATCTAGACTTAAATGTTATATGACATGTTTTTTTTCTGTTTTTTTTTTCTTCAGATTATCGTTTTCGAAGAAGAAAAAGTTGGTGGCAAAATTCTGTTTTCTGAAAATCCTGAATATGGAAAAACTATTGATGTTTACAAACTTCCCTTTTGCAGTTTGCTGTAACAACTGTACACAGATAACTCTTTGCCACGGTAGATCTACAGAAACTAATGTATTAATCATTAGTACCGAAACTGAATATGAGCAGTATAAATCAGTTAAACACTTTAGTTATGTTTCTTTTTGCTATTTTGCAGCAGTTTTTATTAATTATATTAAGGACTAAATGCTTTTTCTATTGATTATTTTTGTTTCATAAACTGTAACATTTTGCAGCATATACTGTTCAATGCAGTGTTCTTGTTCTGACAATAAACACAAGTCATCATGTGTATCTCCACAGTGTCGTTGTTTTTTTTTAGATGTTGTCAATATTATGTTGTGCTATTTTAAATTACAATCACCTTGATTTTTCTACATTTTCCACCAATGTGTTACTGGCCCTGCCAAATAAGTCACAACATTGTCAGTGAAGCTGAGTGCTCTCACATCTCTTCCTTCATTGTGCCCATCTACATTAACCTCTTCAAACCCACCTCATATTGGGAAATTCTCACCTATTTTGCATACCCAAATGCAAAAGCAAATAACTTAGGAACTGTAAGCCCAAATTGCATGTGCAATACATTATTTGAAAAAAAGAAGTCAGAATTCTGATTTTAAAAAAGTCAGAATTCCGAGGAAAAAATAGTTGGAGATTCAGAATTCTGAGAAAAAAAGTCAGAATTCTGTGATAAAAGTCAGAATTCTGACTTTTTTTCCCCATATTAAACTGAAATAAAATTCAAAAATCAGTTAACTTTTATTTTTGCAGTGGCCCAAATCCTCTTCCGTATTAATCATATTAAACTGAAATAAAATTTAAAAATATTTTTTTTCCAGAGGCCCTAATCCTCTTCCGTAGATCTGATAGGTGTAGTATAAAACGTGTGAAGTAACAGGACTTCTCATTGGTCAAGGAGGTTGTCTATCCTTACTCCCAAACTACAGGCTCATTACAGTCATATTTCAACTACGGAAGCGACTTAAGTACACGGAATATTAGTATTGACTTTCAAAATAAAAATAATGCCCTTGTAATTTTATTTGTCATTGGAAAAAGACAGCACTAATTTGATTGAAAAGTAATTTTATTTACAATTTGAAAATGAGCGAACAACGTTTTCCGTGTATAGATCCTAACCCTTATCTTAAGACGTGTAGCTTTTATGTTGAATTTTATTTTGAAATTCAGTTTTCGGAAGTTGTATAGTAGTCATGGCTGACTTGACCTGAATAAGGAGGCTGATATTCCTGCAGGTGAAGGAGTGTTTATGCCAGATAAACTTGTTTAGGTCTCGTCAGGATCCCCTTTAAACAGCATTTCTCTGCCAACCAAACCTTGGAACGCTGTGTTTCAAATGAACTTTCCAGATAGCTTGTATAAAAATGAGTCTATAGCTGTTGTAGACTCACATTTACAATATTGTAGCCTAGCTTAAAAAGTCAGCTGAAGTGAAATAGTTGGAGATAGATTTTTTTTTAGCTTTCTTTAGCCGAGTTTGGATTTAATAAGCGGGTTTTTGTTTCTTCCGCATGTCGCCATGGAGTCGTTCGGATGTATTTCCAGTGTCCTCGGCTGCTCTGCTTGCATTGCACTGGCTGGGCTTGTGTTTGCTGCCTCCAAACTCGGCTTCATTTACCAGTTGTTTCACAAGGTAGGTTATAAAAAAAAAAAATAAATCAGCACCAGCTTCAAAACTTACAACTCTTTCTATATATATGTGGATTTTATCAAAGCATCTGTGATGTGCTTACTGTGTGGAAAGTATTTAGTAATGCTGTCGGTGCTGTTGTTGGGAAAGAAAAGCCTGAGGTGTATTCATATAAACTTTGTCCAGCTCTGCGGTTGCCTCATAAAGGCTATCTAAGCACATTGGTTGTTTGAGGGATCACAGCTGCAGGCCTGAACAATAAAAGCTGCTGTTGTCAAAAGGAGAGAGCGACAGGTGACCTTGGGAAGGGCTGTCATGTCACAGGGGAAACTGTTTATATAAAGTTTGTGGTTTTAAAAGCTCTTGATTGTGTCAAATCGGGGAAACATTGCCAGCTTTTAGATTATATCCAATGCTGCTGTGATGCTCTGTGATACTTAGTGATGTCACAACCAATAACCTCTATGTATTTTCCAGGATTTTTTGGAAGAAGTGGAAGTGTGACCAGCTTTTTTTTTTTTTTTTTTTTTTTGTTCCCATCAGGGAGATTTGCATTGAACCACCTTTTTCTCTTATTACCTCATATTTTAGGCAGTGGTGCCAAAAGTACACACATTTGTTACTTAAGTAGAAGTATAGATACTGCAGTTTAAAAACACTCTGGTAAAAGTTGAAGTATCAACTTGACCTCTTTACTCAAGTTTGAAAAGGACCAAACCAATATCCGGTTTGCTGCACAACCAGTGCACATTATGGACAAATGTGTTCATATCGTATAAGACCAAAACTTTTTTTACTATATGGAAAAGATGATGGGCGTTGTACTGATGATGTGCTTTATACTTACTTACTCAAGTAAGTAAGTATAAAGTAACTTAAAAAAAAAACAGCCAGATGCCACTATATGAATTGAAAGCTCAATTTCTCGACTATAAATAGAATAATAAATAATAAAATTCTTGGAGATGGGGCCAAGGATTAGGGACCCTTCAGACATTTCGACATCTTTTTCTGAATCCGACATTGTAGCATGGCATAGACAATTCGTGTTTGCAGTTTGAAGAACACCTGCTTGCTTCTGATGATTTCCTTTGGCGTCAGCACAAATTTGACGTATAGCTAACCAATGGGTTTTGCGTTATATGACTCATCCAATGACACTAGTTTTCACTAGATGTGGAAGGCACCAATGATCTGCATTGGATGGCGCACATGACGTGAAATAAATATTTATAAACATTAAACTGAAGCCAAGAGTAACAAGTAATGTTTGTTTTAAATCATTTATATCAGCTGTGCTGCTGCCATCAACAGCTTTGTTTATAGATGTTGGAGATTGCCCTGTTTTTCAGTGTAGTCCTGTTTCTCTGGCTCTGACTAACTGGATGTGCTCTCTTCATCCTCTGGCGTGGGAGTTGGCTTGGAGCTCGTCTGCCTTGCTGTGTGTTTCTTCGACGGGGCCGCCTTTCACAGTTGCTTTTTGTATCTCTACTTCTGTCTCCTTGAACCCCAGTCGGCCCCGGCAGATGGCCGCTCACACTGAGCCTGGTTCTGCTGGATGTTTCTTCCTGTTAAAAGGGAGTTTTTCCTCTCCACTGTCGCTACAAGCATGCTTAGTCTGAGGGATTCAATTTGAGTCAATGAGTCGATGCAATCAACTGGTTTTCCTTAGACAGAAAACTTTGAATCAATTTGTCTGTATGATCTGGTAAACTGTAAAGTGCCTTGAGATGACATGTGTTTTAAATTGCCACTATATGAATAAAGTGAAATGAATTGAATTAAAAATGTAAGGAATAGAAAGTATAGAATAGTACAGTACTTGTTTGAAAACGTAATGAGTAGAAGTCAGAAGTAGGGAGAAGAATAAGTAATGGAGTAAAGTATAGATACCTAAAAAGTACTTAAGTACTGTACACTTAAGTACAGTAACAAAGTATTTGTACTTTTTTAATTAACACCTGATTTTAGGGTAATACGTTTCATCCAGAAATGGAACATTCAGCATGTTTTTCTTTGCCAACTTTGTCAGATTGGATGGAGAGCACTTCTACGCCGTCGGATTCAGCTGTTAATTTTCCCTGGGCCGATCTTGCATGGAAAACCTTTAATTGAAACCATTCCTGACATAAACATGCTGTAGGTTGGAAGGAGAATCTCAGCCTAAAATGTCTTGCAGGCTGTCAAATGTTTTCTCCCAATTAACTCTGAGCAGGTCATCTGTGCTGAAGAAAAGCCTCCATGCAGCATGATGCTGTTACAGCCATGCTTTAACATACAGATAAAATATTCTGGAAGATTTGCAGTTAGTTTGTTCTCCTGTCTGTATAGTTTTAATGTAGAGCTATAACCCCTGTGTGACCTTGGCAGTTTCTTCCACATGAATGTAGCAAACATTAAATAGGGCATTTTAGTTTGCTTTAAATGATGGATTTCCTCTGGTTGATTTTCTATCATTGCAATAATTGTAGTCTAAATAAACACTGCCCAGCAGCTCAAAATATTTTGCGAGCTTTGATTTCTCCATGTTTGTTTCAAAAGACCTCTGCAGGGTTGCAAAACTGTTTCCATTCAGAGTTTTATTTATATTTCATAAAGATCTTGCAGAGATGATGTGTGAGTAGCACCAATTTTTTCTCTAAAACATTAAAAAATGTGAGACATGCTCAAGGTCAGTTCAACCAGTGTTTTTAAGGAATGTCTTGTGTTCCTTGAACTACTTTTGCATGATATAAGTTCATGGTATTTTCATCTTTGAATAAGCCCTTGCCACTAGGGGAAATAATTTACAGTACAGTTAGTCATCCTGCTAACTGCAGTGACCTCAGAGCCCAGGAAGACGCTCACAGGCTTGAGCAGTGTGGACTAGGAATGATTTGTTCATCACTTCATGCGCTGCTGATGTGGCTGTTAATCAACAGGGCAAATCTTAACTCATCAGCTCAATCATCACCTGTTGCTTAGATGTCCTGTTAAGGCTACTAAGATCTCATGCCGTGTTGTTTTCTTTTACATTTTCTCTGAGATGCACTCATTCAGTTTTTTTCTCAATCCGATAACGTAACCTGGGCAATATAAATGATACCAATGTGATCCAAGGGTTGAATAAATGAACCGTATATCTTTTCATCTAAGTGAAAGCTTCAGATTTGATATAAACATTGTTGTAAAAAGAAATGTAACAATTTAAAACTGATATAAATATAATTGTTTACATGGGCAGCAAAAAGAACCCCTTTAAAGTGCGCCGGATTAGATCTCCGATATCTAAGCCAGGTTTTAGATCGGTGCGTTTCTGATTATACCCCACCTGGCTGATATAAGAGTTTTCCTAACCACATGTCGTCCACAAAGATGGTCCCCCATTATACGTCAATTTTGTTCGATATAGGATGGACAATACTGAATACTGAAACCAATTCTCATTGTTTCAGCCAAAAATGTTTTCTTTGCTTGATCCATGTCAGTAAAATAATTCTTCTGAAACAGATTTTTCTTTTTTAGCTCACAAAGTATCTTTTAAGATGTTTGGTTAGGAGTGGAAAAGCTACTCCCTCGTCCATGTAGTACTACTTGCTACTTTAATACTTTTTGGACAGGCAGCAGAGTTTTACCGGGGACAGATTTTCCCACTAGAAAACAAAAGCATTTTTTGTCTTCCACTTTTATTAATGTGTCTTTTTTTTTTTTTTATAGTGTACAATAATAGGAGAATGATAAAAAAAAAATACGTATTTAGTGCATTCTATTGATTTTTACTCTTTTTAATTCAGACAGAAACGAAGAGCCCTCGTCATGGAGGGGAGAGTGTTGCAGAGGTCCTCCGTGCACATGGAATCAAGTTTGTTTTCACCCTGGTTGGCGGGCACATCTCCCCCATCCTGGTTGCCTGCGAGAAGGTTGGCATCCGTGTTGTCGACACCAGACATGAAGCCACAGCTGTCTTTGCTGCTGATGCTGTAGCACGGCTCTCAGGTATGGACATCTCAGCTACACATGTTAGAGGAGATCTTGCTTGGCACAGGCCATGTTGGCAACAGCTACTGCAGCGTTGTTAGGGCGTGTCTTTGTGTTTGGCTTTACTCAGGCGGACTGTGGGGCTTGTCAAACACAGGTGCTGCTAACAGAAATGTTACCGTCTGGTTTCAGTTTAGGCATGGCCTTGCTGTAAGCCTGCTAAAAATCTAAACTGTTTTTCTGCCTCTGTCTGTCCCAGGTACTATCGGTGTAGCAGCGGTGACTGCTGGCCCGGGCCTGACGAACACAGTGACAGCTGTGAAGAATGCTCAGATGGCTGAATCCCCACTGCTGCTGCTGGGAGGAGCTGCTGGTACATTACTGCAGGTACATCAGTGCCATTTTCTGGTCTTTATAAGAGACTGAACTTCTTTAAACCTGAACCTAGGTAAAAAAATGAAGAACAGTTCAGTGGTGATGTCTTTTCTGCTTGGCATAAAAACAAATTTTTATGCCTTGGGCCAACAACCTTTTGGAAATCCTGCATTTTTAAATGATCAGTAATCAGTGTTAGTTTTATATTGAAAAAAGTAATTTTTCACATACCAGCAATGCAGCTGCATTACCAGAAATCTACTACAACTCAATCATTCAGAGACTTTTCATAAACATGGTCTCTCTGCAGCGGGAGAGATTTATACTGCAGGACAAGCAGGGAGCTGAGAGAGAGGCATAGGTGACACCCATTGGCTGAACATCCCTAATGTGGGCGGGTGTTCTGCATGCCTTAAACACAGAGGAGAGACGATGGAGCAGAGCCACTGATTAAATCATGGCATTCCTACAGAGTTTGCTGAAGTAAAAGGCTAAACGTTTCTGTAATTTTCTGATTATTAGCAAAAATAAACACTTTAAAAAGATCAGCAGAGAAGCTGTTGATCTAGAAAAACTCCTCCCATCATCTCAGCACTGACTGATCGCTGTAATTAAACACATGTTCTTTACCTACTCAGTGATTTACTGATTTTTACATGCATGGTTTACATTTTTATGTAGTTTTTTTCCCCCGTTAAATAGCTTAAAAACATTTTCTCCAGCGTCATAATTATTGTATAACTAATTGAAGGCTGTCAAGGTGCACAATTATAAAGTTCTAAAGCATCTTTTTTTTATTGTATACAAAAAACATGAAACTTATCAAACTACACAAACCAAAACTGAGCAGATTAAGATTCAGTGTTTTCAGATGTTTAGTCCTTTTTAATAATTTGTTTTATGAATTTATAACAAACATCCTATATTCTGTAACTAAACCTCTAGTTGTATTTAAAGTTCAAATAACACAAATGTTATTCATATTATTTGACATTTAAAAAAAAAAAAAACTTAACTAGTAATTAGTTACTTGGATTCAGCAGAAACAATTCCCAACACTGTCAGTAATCATAAAGATTTCTTTACCAGCACCTGACCATCCCTAATAATCCAGAATTACTGGATTTGCCTTCATCCTTATTTAGAGGATAGATAACATGATGACTCTTGGCTTTTAATATTTTCCTAATCAGATAAGAATATGGTTCTTTTGATTATGTCCTAAAATTTTAAAGAAATAGAGTTGAAAGGTGTACTTTGTTTTATGGTTAAAAAAAGAAAAAAATACCAGAACGTTAGGGTTATCGAGATGAGACGCATGTCTGCTGTTTGTGCCACAGGGTAGAGGAGCGCTGCAGGATATCGACCAGATGTCTCTTTTCAAGCCACTTTGTAAATTCTGTGCCTCTATCCGGAAAGTCCGGGAGATCGTGCCTACGCTCAGGAAGGCCCTGGCAATAGCTCAGTCAGGAACGCCTGGTCCCGTTTTCATCGAGTTTCCCATTGATACGCTCTACCCCTACCACCTGGTGTCCAAAGAGTTCGCTGTTAAGAACCCTCCCAAAGGGCTGATGGGGAAAATGGTTTCATGGTATGTCACAGACATGTTTGCTGTTTATTTATTGGCATCAATAAATCCCTATCAGTTATGATCATTCAGTTAATTTGTTGCTAACTCTAACTCTTTAGGTACCTCAATAACCACCTCATGAACCTTTTTGCTGGAGCCTGGGAGACCAGAGACGTTTCCCCACTTCCCGTTCACATCCCTCAAGCCACAGATGATCAGGTAATCCTAGTATCTGGTGTTGCTTAAATGTTTGACTATGTAGAAATGTGGAAAAACATATGTTTGTGTACTAAATGTCAGGGAAGAAAGAATGTACAAAACCCTTTTCATGTTTTGCTGCTTTTCAGGTGCAAAGGTGCGTAGAGCTAGTGAGTCGCGCCAAGAAACCAGTCATTCTGCTAGGGAGCCAAGCCACACTTCCTCCAACACCAGTGGAAGACATCAGGTAAAAGAAAAAAATGGTTCTCACTGTTCCCTTACTCATCACAGCCTAAAAGTCTCCTTTTGTGCTCCTCTGAGACATAGGATGTGGAACCAATATGTTTTCTGCTTTCTAGGAAGGCTTTGGAGGATCTTGGCATCCCCTGCTTTCTTGGAGGCATGTCTCGAGGCATGCTGGGAAAAGACAGCCCCATCCACATTCGACAGAACAGGCGGGATGCTCTCAAGGAGGCCGACCTGGTTCTCCTTGCAGGTCAGGTCAACATCTTCACCTTGAAGTGCATCTAGAAAACAACAGTGGCCTTTTGCTTCCTTAAAAAAACAAGCTAGGGACCCACTAAAAATAAATATATTTTTGAAAGTTAAAGAAAAAGGATGAATTACCTCTGGAAACAAAAATGTTGGCGATAATTTCTATTTAAACCCATTGACTCTTATATCATAAAATACAATCCTATAATGTTCACCTGTGTAGAGCTGTTGTATGAAGGCTTTACAGGTTTGGTAGAGAACTTAAATAAGCTTCATGAAGATGAACGTGTTTGATTTTCTCCCAACCTCACGATTCCTGATTGGGAGGTGGTCGTGAGAGGCTGATCGCCCCTCGTTACCCCCTGTACACTACTCGACGCACAATCAGGCTGAAAGTTGACCCGTTAAAAAAAATTCTTGCACGACTGGAGAAAAGGACAAAAAATCGTAGTCTGTATGCCTGGCTTAAGCTCCAACAATGTGGGATGAGGAGTCAAACATGACGGTGGCAGAATAATGCTGTGGGGATAACTTTCTTTATCGGGAACATTGAAGTAGCTAATTTAATGAATCAAAAATAAACATCAAAGTTCAAACCGGAATATAGTTGATCTGTGATAAGAATTGAAAGCTGCTGTTCACTGAAGTTATTCATCCAATCTTCTGAGATTTTTCAGAATGAAGCTGAGCTGTAATTTCCACCTCTAGATGTCTAAAGTTGGTAATGACATACACCAAAAAGACTTTCAGGTTTAACAGCAGGATTAGGTGGTTAGCATTAGTGTGTTACATACTGATAAACGCACCGCTTTTCAATTAATTTCCTAAGTAGCTGAGAACCATGTATTCTATTTCTTTTTTTAAAATTAGGTTCTACAGTTCATGGCGGTCTACACTAAGGTGAAAAAATTTTTACAAATTTCCAAAGAGCAACAAGATCAGGAGGGGTTTGAGTTCATAATGAAATACACAGAGAGGGAAAACTGCATCATTTGACTAGTTGGTTCAAGATTGTTATTAATTTTTGTTTATCTTTTTGCAGGCACAGTATGTGACTTCAGATTGAGCTACGGCAGAGTTCTCAGCAGGAGGAGCAAGGTCATCGCTGTCAACAGAGACAAGTCCCAGCTGCTGAAAAACTCTGACATGTTCTGGAAACCAACTATAGCAATTCAGGGTAATTTTGTTATCCCAACTATGTTTTCATTACAGTAACGCCTTACCCTTCAACATTAAAACTGAATTATTAACAAGATAATCAGATTTCCTTTGTAGTCCTGTAGACCTGGAAAAAGACCTCTTATGACTTAATAGCTACTCTGATCATTTGTCAGGTCTGGGTTTGTAAAAAAGACTGGAACTTAGGATAAAAACAAAGTTCACATTTCCTACAGCATTCAGAGCTGTGCACAGAAGAAGAGGGTGACATTTCTGATCGCTACACTGTTGAAAACAGGATTGTGTCACTTTTACATTTCTGTAACAGATGAATAGATAATAAAACAAAATGGTTTTTTTTGTGTTTTTTAAACATGAAAACATAAAGCTTTTTGAGGTTGAGTCTGACGTATTTATGCATTTTATTGTTTTAGGTGACGCTGGGTCTTTCATTGTCCGTCTCTCCAAGGGGCTGAAGGGCCATCGCTGTCCTGAAGAATGGCCTCAGAGCCTCAAAGCTGGAGATTATACCAAAGAAAAGACAAACAGGTGAGCAGGGATGGGAATCTCTGCACACGTCATTCATTTTGATAAAAAAAAAAAGAAAAAAGAACTGGTACTATAAAGCCATTTCTCAATACATTTTAGAGCTAAAGCTGATGAGAAGACGGAGCACCACCTAAATCCCTTAAAAGTCCTCCACTGTGTGGATGAGCTGATGGCAGAGGACAGCATCATTGTAGCAGATGGTGGGGATTTTGTAGGCAGTGCTGCTTATATAATGAGACCAAGAGGACCTCTGCGTTGGTTAGATCCAGGTAATACCTCAGCTAATTAAAGTAGGGGGGCAGGGGGTTTATTTGATGCTAACAAAAGCAGGAAAAATACAGTAAGTTCTTCCAGTTAGTTATTATTTATTGCCCAACTGTGCTCCTGGCCGACCAGTAGCTATGTTTTGTTTTTTCTGAATCTCTTGGATCCTTGCAGGAGCCTTTGGGACTCTGGGAGTTGGGGGAGGTTTTGCTTTGGGAGCAAAATTATGTCGTCCTGAATCTGAGGTATGATGATTACACTGGATGTGTATTTATTTAAACTTTTACTTTTCAACCCTGATGCAAAGACATGGTGATTTCTGCATGATGTGCAGGTGTGGATAGTATATGGAGACGGCTCCCTGGGCTACAGTGTTGCAGAGTATGACACGTTTACACGGCACAAGGTATGAATCTTTCACGCAGTAATAGACACAATTATTCATTGGATTAAAGAATGGGTCACACCTTTTTCTTTAGCAGCAATGAGGCATAAAGTACCGAACCGACTAAATCCTATTTTGCATCCAATCCTACAGAAAATTGTTTTTGATGAGGTCATGGCTTTTAACACTCATTGAGAGTCAGTAGGAGTAAACACAGTGGACCTCAGGTCTATTTTAATCAGACTATGCAGCAATTCAGTGGGAATTTCATGGGTCTGACAGGAGGAGAGACGTGGTTACAAAGTAAATGCATCTGCTTTGTGGGAAAATAAAAGCAAAAGAAAAAACAAACAAGGGGCAGACAGTGAAGGTAAACACAGATTATCACGCTCCCTCTTTATGTCTGGTACCAACTACTGTTAATAGCTGCTGTCCCCTGCTGGTCGGACTTCTGTGAAGAATAACTTCAACTAATAACGTTTGTAGCAAAGCTCTTCATGTATAGGCTAACAAACAAACTAGCCGTCTAGAGTAATTACTAGGCTACACTGCTCTGTTTTTAAAATAACAACAAAATAAACCTGAATATTAAATTGAATGGACCATATGCTCAACTCCACTACTTCCTGAACTTCAAACAGCTCGTTTGTTTCCTGTCTTTGATTATTGGACAGACTGATTAAGCGAGGTTTGTCTAGTCAATGTCACCATGGTAACTGAGGTCAAATGCTGTAAACAAAGAATCCTTTCAGAAATTTAAATGACTGTTTCTTTAAATTAATTTACAAATTTCAAAGTAAGAGAAAATAAAAGTCTAAATCGAATCAATATTTGGTGTCACTACCTTTTGTCCTTAAACCAGCGTTGATTCTTATAGGTATACTTGTAGGATTATATTCAGGTGTGTAATGAACCAACTATACCAAACGGGTGCTAATAATTATCAATATCATAGAAACATTGAACTGAAACAGAAACAGCCGTGTAGGAGGCTTAAAGTCACAGGGAAATCGTATTTAAATGTCAAATCATTCTAGCTTAAATATGCACAAGGATTGCACAAGGGTTTTTTAATCATCAATTAGCCTTCTGACCCAATGAGCAAACACATTGTACCATTAGAACACTGGAGTGATAGTTGCTGGAAATGGGCCTCTATACACCTTTGTAGATATTGCACTGAAAACCAGACATTTGCAGCTAGAATAGTCATTTAGCATATTAGCAATGTATATAGTGTATTTCAATGTGACCCCAAACTTTTGAACAGTAGTGTAAAATGGCAGTATTTACTTTCTTATTATTCACTCCAAAAATATATCTTTTAGAAGGTCAGGTCAATTTTCAGCTTCTGTGGTGCCGACGTAAATATGGACTAACGTTTTAACTTAACCTGTGTTTTCATAAGTTAAAAGGGAAGATGGTGTTAAGATGTGTAATTTGAAACAACCCAAAGCTGTTGGATCCATGGCAGAAATTTTTAAGTAACATAATAACTCGCCTATGGGTGAGACCAGAGGGTGGAGCTCAGCATGCAGACCGTTTCATCTTTTACACAGCTGCTCTGTCAGCGATTTTAAACTTTATGACGTTCCTTTTTTTTAACTATGCGGTTGTGATTTGTGTGACTTGAGAAATGTTGAGCATGTGGCTAAGGAACACATTGGCGAGCTCCACCCAGATGTTTCCAAATGGATGCATTTCGCCTCTGACAAAGGCAAAATATAATGAAGCGTTAGTCTGAGAAGTTTGAATAAAAAACAACCTTGATGCGTGATCTCCAGCTCTATGCTGTGTCCTCAGAGTTCCACAACCTTCCGCCATCAGGCAACCGATTTAGTTGTCCCTAATTAGAAGCTTTTGTCAGAAAATCCTCATTTCACTGGAAGAAATAAACGCATGTTATCTTTATTAATCCAAACAACCCAAAACTTGTTGAACATTATTCAAGGCTGATGAAGCTCATATTTTTATGTCATGTTGTCATTTCAATGTTTTTTTTACTTGATTTTTTTCCTCTCCAGACGCCAGTTATATCTGTGGTTGGGAACGATGCGTGTTGGAGTCAGATATCCAGAGAGCAGGTCCCCATCCTTGGCAGTAATGTTGCATGTGGCCTTGCTTTCACAGGTACATTTTGGCCACTGTCATGTCCATCTTGGTAAATCCACAATATTGCATTGCCCATCGCTACATGACAGCTACATAGTGAAATGTATGATCTTTGCTTATCTTGCAGATTATCACATAGTGGCCGATGGCTATGGCGGTAAGGGCTACCTTGTTGGACGGGAAAACGAGGACCAGCTAACGAGCCTCATCAAACAGGCTCAAAAGGACGCCAAAGAGGGCAAGGCTGCACTTCTCAATGTTTTGATTGGGAAGACTAATTTCAGAGAAGGCTCCATCTCTGTGTAGAGCCTCTAAGTATAGAAGGCCGTCAGATAATCTTTGTATTTTAACTTTGGATTCCATACATTTTACTCTGATCAATGAGGGATTTCAAATTAATTTGGAATTGCACTAATTTAGCTAAGTCTACTTCAAAGCTTTGATCATCCTTTTTAGACTTTGAAGCCATATTTTAATTTAAGAGGGAACATTTTTGACGGTTAGTTTTATTAAGTTGTTTTCTTTTTACAATCAATATATTGCGAATAATGACTCACTCCAGAACTGAAATAGAAGAATCTGTCGGTCATGCTTACAATGCTGCAAAACGCAAAAGGGAAATGGCGACTACTCAGACATGTCTGTTCTATTTAGAGACATTGCCACTTTAGATTTCTGACCTTTTTAAGTTCAGTAAGAAAGAAGCTACAGGAATTGCCTGTGAGAGTGAAAAATGTACTTGATTTATCCTAAGTGACCTGTATGTGTTTATCTACTGTTTGGAGATGAACGGTGGGCCTTTGACGGACATTCAGATGTGGTAAAGATGTAACTTTCAGTTTCAGTCATGCTTTGAAAAACGGAATTAATTGACCTACAAAATTGTCTGTGAATGTTGTTGCCCAACAAAAGGTTTGACCTTCTGAGTTTGATTGTATCCTCATATACATTGCTATGTATAGACTGAAGAGTGAACCAGTGAGACATTAAAGATTTATTCAGTACTGATTCTTTGGACATTATTTGTTTTCCTTTTAAAGTTGCTTTAAACCAAAAGGTAAAATCTTTGCGCTATATAGATTAAATCTTTGGATAATTCCCTTTCTGTGTGCAGTGTTATGATTTTGGATTGTTTCTTTTTGGTAAGTCAACGTGTTAGAAAAATCTTTTTCTAAAGTTGAGGTCTTAAGTGGGGAAAGCAAATGTTATGTTAAAAAAATAGCAGGACTTTTATGCCTCGCAGTACGTCTGGTGGAGGTCTAGTGAACTTGGATTGCTGTGATTGATGGCTGTACAGTCATCACAGCAGATACCTGCCCACTAAATAGTTATTGTAGAAAAAAATGCATATAAAGTAGATTTAATCCTCTTTTTTTTCATTATCTTGAATGATTCTATATTTTTTTTTTCAAAGTGTAGAAGGGATTCAGTCAACCTTCTGCATGCAGTTTATTTTCTGAACAGCAGATGGCAGCGTAGTAGTGTTTGAGTTTTTTTGTAGCGTATTATGCTGACGTGGTGCTGTTCGTAAATTCTTGAGGGAATATATTGATTTCCTACGAGGCAAAAAGCCCGATTGTGAAACCTATCGTGTGGTGAATACATTTGCCAAATCTAATAAAGCGTTTTTGTTTTTTTTTTATCAACAAAAAATAACTTTGCTTTACTATAAACTGACATCATTGCCCAAACCTGCAGAGTGAAATGCTTTATTTTTAATCTACCATATTATCAACACGTTTAACAATGATTTTAATAAAGGGTAAACGTTTTTTTTTTACACCCAATAAATGTGTTCAAGGCATGCATCTTAAATGATGTAAGCACTTGGTTGTTGCGTTTAGACAAAACCATATGTTGTTGGGTCTCATGCTGCGTTCATATACATTTGGTAAAAGTTAGGGGTCTGATAAACCTTGAAATACAATAAAGCAGAGTAAGCCTTAAAATATGCAGTATGAGGAAATAAGTTGGGGAAGCTAATGATTTACATTGATCAGGAAGATTTCACTTTTTCAAGTTTTAAATACCGGATTTTGAAACAGTTACAACAGCGTAATAGAGATTTACTACAGCAAGTAAATGCGTCATTAAAACCGGTGCACATTAGCGCTCGCGGGCGGCCGTTAGACACCACACAGACAGGAGAGGAGCTGAGGGCGACTTTAACTGGAGATACACAACGGTTCCCATTAGGGAGAAGAAAAAACATGTTTTAGTTGGAAACAATGAAATAGACGCGAGTAGTTACCGTCAGAATGACCAGCAGCGGCGGAATAATTAACGTTTGACAACTTTGGATTTTTTTTTCTTACTTTAAAACGATAACAATCTCACAAGATAAAACAGCACTGCCTCCCTAACGCCGACCTTTATTTTTTAAGACTGTGGCGACTATTCATCGGGTTCAAATCAAGACCTTTAAAAGGGAAGAAAAACAAAAAACGCCACGAAGGCTGATCGATTCCTGAACTGCTTAAAGTGGATCAAATTCAACCTTCACTGTTTTTCATCTGAGCTTTAATTAAAAGAACCAAAACATCCGAACTGAGGCGAACACTGGAGTCACCTGGTGCAAGGTAAGTTACCTTTATACCTGCTTCTTTATTTAATCTTACTCAAAATGTTATATTATGTAAGACACGTCACAAACAAAATTCACCTTACTGCTGTTTGTTCCAGGAAATCTAAGGTGATTAAACCAGGTTTCTAAAATAAACATTGAATAAAGAAGCATTATTTAGAATAATATGAATTTGAAGCAAAACACTTTTGTTAAAAAGTAAAAAAATAAATAATAATTAGTGTTATAGTTTCCCATCAGGAAAGGAGTGTTTCTTAAAAGAATGAGTAAAACATTTCCTGTTTACAGGAAAGGACACTATTGGGTAAGAATTGTAAAGTTTTTAGTAGAGCATTTGTTTGATGAGGTGTCAGTGATGGTTTTATCTCTGATTCAACTTGTATAACATGTTCTCATTGTGCCATTACATCATAGCCATATTGTGTAGCAATAATGTTAAGAACTATTTGTTGGTTGTTTTATTTATTTATTATTATTGGTCATATGTTTATATTACTATTTTTCTATGTATTTATTACTGTTTTTCAAGGGTGCACTTTAAGAAATGAAATTGCCTAAAGCTGTTTTAAACGAAATTTCTTTTTGTATACACTTGTGTATGCAAACTGACAAAATTAATCTAAGTAAGTTTAGTTCATATCTGACATCCATGGTATGTTAAATAAGTCAAAAAGTGTCAGACACTCATTATAATGGATGAGAGGTAGAGTTAGGGCAACTGGTTTTATGTCAAATTATAATCACTGGAAAATGGGCACCATTTGAGGATTTATCAGTGCCATGCAGTTCATGATCAAATGAAAATATATATATATTCTTATTTTTTAAATTTTGTCTAAATATCTAAAATCTCTCCTCCAAGGCATTAAGAAACACAACTGAGGTTCAGACTAAAGATAGCCCAAAGCATCAGCTACAAACCCAAGAACTTTCTTACCCTCACCCTTACACGCAGTCCTCTTAACCACCATTTTTAAAGTGTCCATCAATTTTTTTTTTTTACTTGACAAAAAGGCAGGAAGTAATGCAAACACATACTTATGACTGCAGTTCTGAACATGTGTTCAAGTCCAGTGACTGTAAAAAAGACCAAGATGACGAAAAAAAACAGTCTTATTGCTTTAACATCCACTATACATAATATGGAAACATTTAGCAGATGCATTTATATACAATTTGTCTACTAAATAGGTTGTTTATCTTATAAAAGCAAAACGGAACTTATTTCCATGATTAATTTAGTATTAGCCTTTCAATTGTTTTGTGCGTTCACCTTGAAAGACAAGGGTCTTGTTCACGAATGAGGGGAAGATGGAGCAGGAGATCGATAGTCGGATTGGTGCGGCGTCTGCTGTGAAGCGGGCCCTGTACCGGTCTGTTGTGGTGAAGAGAGAGCTGAATCAAAAAGCAAAGCTCTCGATTTACCGGTCGATCTACATTCCTACTCTCATCTATTGTCATGAGCTTTGGGTCATGACCGAAAGAATGAGATCCTGGATACAAGCGGCTGAAATGAGTTTTCTCTGTAGTGTGTCTGGGCTCTCCCTTAGACATAGGGTGAGGAGCTCAATCATCTGGGGAGGACTCAGAGAAGAGCCGCTGCTTCTCTGCATCAAGAGGAGCCAGTTGAGGTGGCTTGGGCTGATTAGGCCTCCTGGACGTCTATCTGGTGAGCTGTTCCAGGCACGTCCCAAAGAGAGGAAGCCCAGGGGGAGACCCAGGACCCGCTGGAGGGACTATGTTTCTCAGCTGGCCTGGAAGTGCCTTGGGATTCCCCCCGAGGAGCTGGCCCAAGTGGCTGGGGAGAGGGACATCTCGGCCTCCCTACTGAAGCTGCCACCCGCGTGACCCGACCCCGGATAAGCGGAAGAAGATGGATGGATGGACCTTAAAAGACATCAGCATAGAAGAGAAAATGTAGATTCATATTGCTCTATTCGTGGTTATATATAGGGTAAATATTTAAGAGCCAAGAAATGAACCTTGTGGAACACCCTTAAAGATTTCTACCATTATTGATCTTATACTTTTGGTTTATATCTAGGAAATAATGTCAAAACCATCTACTTCCAGTAGGGGGGAAAAAAACTAATATTTGCATCAATTGAAGTTAAAATTCGAGTGATCAGCATCATCACAGAGTGGTGTTAACTAGTCATTGTTTAAATTGGCCACAGCTGCTCCTTTCCAGGATATTGACTGGTTGTTCATGTTTCTTAAAGGAGCTGAATGGCCTCTGTTGTAGCAGTGAAAACTGAGAAGCGACCTGCAGCTGATTCTCAGGATGCAGAGTCAAATGCTAAGAAGCCCAGGTAAGCTCAGGTGCACCTGCACATTGCTTCTATTACATATTCAAGATTTTTTTTTTTTTTTTAGCAGAACTGATTAAAATCTTTGCCAGGCCTAATTGAATTAAATGTAGGTTTTAGTTCCAAAAAGTGCATGCTGGCAGGCTTGAAAATGCTTTATTTAACCTTCATGCTGTCAGAGGGATTGGGGAAGCATCGTATTTGGAACCGTCATCACTCAATCTCTGCCTGCCCCAAAGGAAATTGCTGCCCAGCCTAAAGACCAAGCGTGCCCCCGAGCTTGTCCTGGTGATTGGCACGGGGGTGAGCTCTGCAGTAGCTCCCCAGGTTCCTGCTCTCCGCTCATGGAAAGGGCTCATCCAGGCCCTGCTTGATGCAGCCAACGACTTCGACCTGCTGGAGGAGGAAGAGAGCCGGCGTTTCCAGAAGCACATGCAGGAGGATAAGAATTTGGTGCATGTGGCCCATGACCTCATTCAGAAACTGTCTCCGGTAAGACTGTCTGAATCTCTTTCCTCTCCTTCCTTTGCTAAATCTCTATTCTCTACAAACACAACCCCCTTGTATCACTGCAGACAATGCTGCTGAAGCACGGGAATTCTGTTATTACTTCCATGGATAAACATACAGATATTGGGTCCCTACTTTTTAAAGAACTGTATCTGACTACACAAGGCTCAGATGCTAGTCTCCTTTAAATAAATATTATTAATCATATCAGAGATAAGAGCCATGAGTATTGGTCTTATTAGGATAGGATGATTCATTAGTCCAAATATGACTAGCTTAACACACAAACATTATTCTGAAAGAATTTACTTGAATGAAAATGAAAATGTCCAAAAAGCAATGTTTGAAATGACTTTTAGAAACCTAGAAAAAATATATCGAGATGAGTATAAGATTGTAAGTCTGGCTGGGAAGAAAGTAAAAATTATTAGGAGATGTAAAGGGATCAAGGATGTAGAGCATGTTGCTTTGTGTTAGGGCCCGGCAATTAATTGCATTTACAATATAATGGCAACTGAATAAAAATAAAATTTTCAAATCGCAGATGCTCTCAATTTTGGTCACATTACAATTAAAGGTATTCTGGAGGATTTGCGCACATTTTTTAAAGACCCGCCCTCTCCGCACGTGCGAGAGCATGCAGCAGCCCGTTTTTCCTCATGCACGCTCTGCTTAAAGGTTGCTGTTCTCATAGCTCATACAAGTTTACTGTATCTGAACAGCAGCCCTAACCCCTAAATCCCTCAATCACTATATGGAGTGGAGACTGTATAGTGGACTTTATGGCGAACTCGGTTAACTGACCATTTGGACAGATGATCAATACTTTTTGCTCCCCATTGGTCACATAACTCTTCCTACTCTGTGTGGTGCCTGCCCCATCTTTTTTATTAGTCAATAAGCTGGGTAGCGACCGCGGGCCGCTGTGACAGCAAATCCCATAATGCTTTGTGCGGAGAGCTCTCCATGCAAAGCAGACTGAGATATATCTGCCTCTTCTGAGGCCTTTCTTTTCTTCTCATACACTTCGTAGACACTTTTTCTCTTGCGACCCTCTTTGAGCTTCAATGACTGAAAGCGTAGCTCACCACACATATATGCCTGAAAGTGCGGATGCTCCGAAAAAGATAGCTAACGGGACGAGCACTTAGGACAGCCTTATGTAAACATATCAGCAGAATGATTGACAATTAGGAGGACCACTTATTTTGATGATCCACCCAGGAGTGAAAGACGTTCCTCTATATCTTTAAGTAGTTTCACTCCAGCCCTTTAGGTGGCAGTAATAGGCTTAAAGTGGGATTGCTGCCACACAGAGGGGCCCTTTTTACAAGGATTTACAGTTAAATCGTGCAGCAATGGACAAGCAAGTGGTTAGTGCAAAATAAAATTGAAATAAAATCACAAGATTCATTGAAAATTTAGATTTTTGTCAAAATGGTTTAGTACTAGTTCATGACAGCACTATCTTGTTTGTAGTTTATGTTTGTTTTTTCTTGTATAAAAATATGTAATCTTAATGTTCGACTTATGTCTCCTGCTCAGACAATAATCATACCAAAAATATTTAAGCTGCAGTGTTACATCTTTAGTAAAACTGTGGCGGAGTATTTGTACACACAGAGAAAATCTTTATAGAAGGTGCCAAGTGCTTTTTATGTTCAGTTGAGCGAGCAACTTTTTTTTTTTTTTTGCATGTGTTTTTTTTTTTTTTTACAAATATGCTGATCATAGAATAATGAGTGAACATTATGAGTGGAGGATATATTGACAATAATACTTACCAAGTATACCAGACCAAAAGAAATTCATCAAACCTGAAACTCATTGCAGGTTGTTGTTTGTTTTGCCCTTTTTTTATTATGTTTGAAAGTCACATGCAAACTCATTAACAAAACAATTATTTTTATTGTTGTGCATTTGTAAACGTATTTGGACTGTCAGAAATAATAACAAGGGGATAATAAAAAAGACAAAAAATATAAATGATATAAAATACCACAAAATATGAAAAAGTTGCCTTTGTCTGCTGATTGACAAAAGAGCAGATTATGCTCTAAAAATCTGGAATGCTGAAACACAGCAAATCAAGGTAGAAGTTTAAGAATTTAATAAAACATAGCTATGTATATAGGAAAGTTATTTTTTATTAAACTCCATTAACTGCAGGCTCTTTTTTTGCTACACATGCCACAACTTTTTAAGGTCTTTTTTTTTTTTTGTTTTGGTTTAATTTTTTAAAGATTTTCTGTCGTCCGGCTGCATTAAGTTTTGCCTGTGCGGATGTTTTTTCCTTATTATTAACATTCTACTTTTGTTGTTTCCGACAGCCCAGATATATTTACATGCACAGAATCTCTCTATTCTAATCACTTTGTGGCAGCAATGACCACAGATATTTTTGCATGTCATTTTGCCCCTTACTTTCCGAAGTAATAAAAGGTGCAAGACTGCAGCCGCGGTTTATTTTCCGATTCGGAAAATCGCTTTGCGCCTGGTAAATTCTGACATTTACGCATCGTCCATGAATTTGCACAGTTTTTAAATTAGAAACACACAACAAAATTTTTGCACATGCTGTCTGCTGAGTTGCAAATGCAGAACTCTTTGCACCTTCTTTGAAGATCAGCTCTGTTCGTACAAACAGGTTTTCGCTCGTTTTAAGATGTACAGCCGTTCTAAAGATCAGGCCCATTATGATGTGCTTTGGCAATGAAAATTAGGGAGCGGCTGAAGGGAGACAAACAAACTAAAGAACATCCATCACTAAAGTGACATTGAGGAAGGGCGGGCTTGACAAGGCAGATATTTTTCCTCGATGTTCTTTAAAAGGCTCTGCATGAAGGAATCTGTTCATTATTTTTGGGTGGAACCTAACCGCTCTGCACGTCTTATCTTTTACGCAAGCAGTTTTTGGAGATCACCAACTGGCCCACTTACTACATGCAAGTTTTCATTTTTTCTGTTTTTCTTTTTGCCTACACAGTTTAGCACTCCTTATCCAGAACCCTTGAAGATCAATTGCATTGTGTTTTATCTAGACAAAACCAAAGCTAATTTCTACACAAACATGTCATCAACATCACAGCAGTTGATGCAAGCGTCTGTTATATTTTCATTGGATGGGTCTTTATTTCTTAAAAAATACCGTATTTTCAC
>NW_015150528.1:409201-431446 GCF_000732505.1 Cyprinodon variegatus | reverse complement strand
CCGCACCAAAGGATGCACCGCACATTTTGAGGGAAAAAAAGACGTTTATGTGCGCCTTATAGTCATGAAAATACGGTAATTACTTTTACTCACTGGAAGTACTGTGGAAGAGGGTTTACCGCCACAGATCTTCTAATATGAGAGGATGAACACAAATATTCGACCTGGAAATTCCTCAGATCATCCATGCTCTGTGCACACTGATGTATTATTTATGGCATTTGCCTACTACCTACTTTAAAAAAAAATATTCTTCATTTCCATCAAACTTATTTGAATATAATTTCAAGCAGACAGTAGTTAATTTTTTTTAAATAAAACATTGTATAAATTGTTCTGAAGTCTTTCAAATAGGTTAAATATGGTTGAACTCTACTTTTTGGCCCCTCATTGAATTATTAGTTTATCTACTCAAAGTAAAATATTTTTAATACACTTATTTATAAAAGTGTGCCTAAAAAACTGCAAATTACCTACAGAACTTCTGTACAGAACTTTTTATCCCCTTTGCGATCAATCGATACTTTTTAAAGGCTCATGACAATGATTATTTACTTTCTTCTCATAATCGTGAGAGATTTGTCGTAATTAATAGAAAAATCAAAGAGAAGAAAAAACAAAAGAAAAGACCACAGTATTGACATAGAACTGAACCGGTTTGATCTGGAGCAGGGTTTGGCAGATGGGAGTCTTAATACCGTTTGCCTCCTGTGTTAGTCATGTGTCATCGCACCTTTGACATTGATAAAAACAGGCTTTGTTTCGGCCCTCAGCCTGTCGAGACAAAGGGAACAAACAGCGCTTTTATGGCTTTATCCGTCGTGTTTAGTTTGTTCCAATGTCGCGCAGACACCAGTCCACTCCCGTTGGCCGCAGACACAGCGGGGTCCAGCACAGCAGGTCGGAGGGAAGGAAAAAAGCCAAACAAACATGGAATAATGTGAACCAGAACCCCACCTCCATCAACCCCCCCACCCCTTTCCCTCCCTCCTGTAGCCCAGATTTTCCATTCAGACAGGTTTAAAGCTCCACCTATGACCACAACGGGTTATAGTGGAGCATTTGGACGTCTAGTTGCTCTATTCATAAAAACATGCAGCAGTTTCACTTGAACTTTCACTCTACTTTAGCGATATGTGTCTGGGTATGTGACACCTGCTTTATGGCCACTTAGGGGGTTTAACCCACTTCCATGGATTTGGAAATCAGCCCTGTTTCTCTGCTCTGTAGAAGCAGTGAGTCTAATCTCAAGCTTTGGCCATGAATCCTTTCACACTTTCCTGCCTTAGCAACAACAGAGTTCATTACGCCGTTTCAAGCAGGAAAATGTCCGTTCATCTGTTGTTGATTCATGCTTACCTGTTCTTTAGCTGGTTATTACATAAGCTGTGAGTCTGCCTGAGGACAGGGTGATCAGGACGGTGGCTGTAGACACTAGCTGGGGATAATGAACTCCTTCCTGTGGAAAAGACTCCTGCTGTTTAACCCATTAGAGCTGTAATCTGTGGAAGTGGGGGCAGCATTTCCTTCCAATCTCAGTTCACCTTGGTCACTGCTCTAACCTTGGCTATACTTAGCTACCAGCATCCTTTGCTCTCTGTTGTTTTTACATCACCCTAAGCAAGGTAAGGATGAGATTTACGCCTTACAGGGTTATATCCCTAAAGTCGTAGGGAAGTCATATTTAAAATTCAAATCATTCTGGCTTAAACATGTATATAAATGTACTCTTTATCAGACTATATTGTCCCAAAAGTTAATAAATTTCAGTAAAAAAAAAAATCCTGTCTTAAAGTCTGGGTTTTTTTCCGTTATTTTATGCAGGCCAGTTAGTTATACGTCAGCTTGTACGCCTAAATTCGGCAAATCATATATCTACGGTCATCTCTCAATCAAATTTTTTGGGCCATAGCATATTGATTCACATGTTGCAGCTAATATATGCAACGGTTGAAATAAAAAAAAAAAAATTTACTTTACCATTGAGTTACGTCCCAGTGTTCACGGGGATGGACGTCTGTGTCTTCGGCAGGCGTAGAGCTAACAGAACTGGCAGCATTGCGAGGCAAGGGCTCAAACATCTACGGCTGTAAGCCTTCTACACCAAACCAAGCTTCTGCTGCCCTGGTGTCCTCTTCCACAACAACTCCGTCCCCACTTTCCTCCTCTAAATAAAAAATGTATAACGGAGGAGACTCATCCACGACCTCCAACACAAAACTCTCCTCCTCTTGCATGTTTCCGCTGTCCGTAGCGTTCCTTGACAGTGTTGTTTCTAAATCACCAATTTAGTGCTACTTGGTCTCAATGTAATTTCCCATTGGGAACCTACTAGCAATAAGTTGCTAACTGGTTAGTAAGATGCTTCAGAGAAACCGGCCACAACTAAACATGCTTGCAAATCTTCTGCCACAACAATCCCACCCCCTTTATAAACAACCAATCACATTTACTTTATTCACTGGTGTAAAGTCGGCCACCACTCAGGAGAATTTGGAAATGCAACGGATGGAACAGCCGCTTCTCTACGACTTTAAGTTGAATAAGACTTTCACAGATGTTTTGAAATACTCCATTAAAGTTAAGCTTAAATTTGCAGCTTGAGGGGTTCTGTATTTGTAATTTGGAAACTAAAAACTGTTTTACTTCCAAACTTTATTCCTCACTCTATTGTCCAACATATTTATCAATCCATAATATAACACTAATTTATATCACCTGAGTCCTCAGATGCATGTTTTATTCCACTTGATTTATAAATGCTCTGGTCACATTGGATCATAAGTCAGTCACATCAACAGCCTTTTTGTTTAGAGATGGAAATTTGACTTCACATTGAGGTTGTTTAGTTTAATGGCCTCGAGATATTTCTGTAACGCAGTTTAGTTCTTCAGATGATGTAAGAATTATTATCTTTGTGTGCAGACAAGTCCAACATTCCAGCTCCAATGAATGTTTGAAAATAAACCCAGGAAGAGCAGAAATAAAGTAAAACTATCCTTGCATCTATCCCAGAACTATATCTTTTATTTCTGACTAGTTCTAACCAATCCTTTCCTAATGCCTTGCTTTTCATTTGTCGTATTTATTCTGTGATTTTTTTTCTTTATATAATACAAGTATTTCCAGCCCTGGGGCAACAGAATCTATTCACTACTCAGTGTTTGATTTCATATCTCCAACTCATGATTATTTATGCAGCATCCTTTTAAAAGCACCCCTGAAAAAGCAGAAAAAAAGAATCTCAAACCTTTTTGGGAGAAAATATTCCAAAATTACAAATATAAATTTTGATTTCATTATAAGGAATTCCTTTCAAAACAGCTATTTACCTAATACTGCTGTCTTCAGTCTGAGTGTCCTTTAAAAAAAACATTGAAAATGGATGATAATGAAAGACAGATTCTACCTCAATGAGAGTATCATTGCTTCATTATGTTTCTTATTAAGCAAACGTAAAAAGTATTCAGTTCTTGTCTGACATCCATAAGGTAAACTTGGGCTACACCCTGGACAGGTCACCTTCTATTGCCAGCAAGCACAGAGACAAACTACCATGCACACACACAGGAGCATGAGCATGTAAGCTAACAGTCATGTTTTTAGGCTGTGGGGGGAAGTTGGAGTACCTGGAGAAGGCATGTGAAGAACAAGCAAACTCCATGCAGAAAGACTATAGGCCACGATGGAACCCTGGGTCTTGTGGCTGCAGCCGTGCTACAAACTGATCACCCTGCAGCCCAAGTCTACTCAACTCAACTCAAACTTTATTTATAAAGCACATTTAAAACAACCAGGGTTGACCAAAGTGCTGTACAGGAATCAAAGTTAAGAAACATAAGATAAAAACTGAAGGCTAAAATACATAAACACATAAAAATAGAATAGGATAAATGTTTCAATTAAAATACATTTTAGAATAAAATAAAATTTAAAATAAAATTTTGCCAAATGTCCACTTAGACATGATTAAAAGCCAGGGAGAAGAAATGTGATTTTAAAGAGGATTTAAAAACCTCAAAGGAGCCTGCTGATCTCATATGCCAAGGCAAGTTATTCCAGTGTCACGGTGCCGCTGCCATAAAGGTACAATCACCTTTGGTTTTAAGTCTGGTTTTAGGCATCGCCAGTAGCAGCTGATTAGAGGATCTCAGTGTTCTGGCCGGGGCATGAATTTGGAGAAGCTCAGTCAAATACTGGCGGGCTAGACCATTAAGAGCTTTAAAAAACAAACAATAAAGTTTTAAAATCTATCCTAAAAACAACCGGTAGCCAGTGCAATAAGGCTAGAACAGGTGATATGTGGTCACGTTTACGTGTGCCAGTAAGGAGACGGGCAGCTGCATTTTGTACCAACTGCAGACGGTGTAAAAGTGAGTGGTCCAAGCCAGCATATAAAGAGTTACAGTAATCCAATCTTGTATTAATAAAAGCATGGATTAGTCTCCAGATCTTTTTGTGGCAGGTACCCTTTCACTTTTAAAAGAAAAATTCTTAACTGGTAAAAGCTGTTTTTTTACGACCGAACTAACCTGGCGATCAAATTTCAAACTGTCATCAAATATTACACCAAGATTTTTTTTACTGATGATCGAATGTTAGGTGTAAGAGGGCCCAAGAAGCCAGGGGGGAAAACTGCTGAACTCCAACCAAACATTATAATTTCTGTCTTACTTTCATTCAGATTCAGAAAGTTTAAGGCTTTGAGGATTTAACATTGTTTAAGCAGTTAGAAAATGACTAGATGGAGTTGTTGGATTTTGATGCTAAAGGAAAGTAGATCTGGACGTCATCAGCATAACAATGAAAAGAAAGATTATTGTTCCTGAAAACAGACATGAGTCTGATGTCATGTAGAGACGGAACCTACATGACACAACAAAAAGCTTGTGAAACTAATACCTGAAGTAGATAATGTGCACATGTTAGAACAAAGTAAAGCCCTTCCTGTGACACCATTCAGACTAATTATTGTAGATTTATTTGCTCCTAAGGCTTAGCAGATGGGAAAATAAAAAAAACAGTAAAGTTGAGGGCAAAGACGTCTTGCTCTAACATGCACTGTGCATGTGTGTCTGTTTCTTCACTCAAGAAACTTTAAGTGCAATTAGAGGGAGAAGGGGTATGAAAAACAAGTTTTAGTTCTTCATACCCCTTTTCAAACAATTTACATTAATAAATGTCAGTTCTCTGACTGCATATACTGACAGGTTTATTTATTTATTGGAAAATTGTATTCTATTTATATTCAAATGAATTTATTTGGAAATATTTTTTTTGTAACCAATCTCTTTTTGTGGGTATTTGGTTGTTTGTTTGAAGTATTTTTTGAGACTGATTTATTATTATTTGTCAAATTTTCTGAAATAAGTTCCTTTTATTTTATTCATTCATTCAAAAGTGGAAAATGCAGCCAAATATTAAAGTAAATCCTTCAGTTCACATTATTCTACTGCAAGAAAAGCTCCTTTGTCTTTCATGCTATTTCCACATTGTCACCATTTAAGCCATTAACTGTGGAGTTTTTTTTATGTACACTTCTAAAGACACTTTAAGCGCTCCTGTGAATGAACGGCACCATTATGTTTTCTTTCCTAGAGGACAGGAAATGTACGATCCACGTTCTTCAAAGACTGTCTTTACGAGGTTTTTGATGACTTGGAAAGCAAGATGGAGCATGCAGGGAAACACCTCCTGCAATCTGTCCTGCAACTGATGGAGAGTGGCGCACTGGTGCTTACCACCAACTTCGACAACCTGTTGGAGATCTATGCAGCCCACCAGGGAACCAAACTGGAGTCTTTAGACCTGACTGATGAGAAGAAGGTAAACTGCTTCAACTGTGCTTTGGCACTAATTGATCTGTCCTGCAACAATGCATGATGTCAGCTTTTTTCCCCTAGTACAATGCAAAGGTCATTTATGCATGTGCAACTGTAAAGATCCAGAGCTAGTTTACAATATAAGACTCAGAGTAGCTGAAGAAACTGACTAGGCCAACTCAGGTTAGGTTTTAGATATGAATAAAGCTTATGTAACATGCCTGAATAGGAGAAAGATCCGCAGACATGATGCTGAAAAACAGAAGTGACTAACTTCCTGTGACTTTGCACGTCAATGAAGTTCCTTGTTGACTAGAAGTCCTTTTGTTTCTCACAGGTGGAAAACAGGCCTCTGATGTCAAATTGTATGAATCTAACTGTATTTACTTTTGCCTCTGCACTGAACAGCAAAGAGCAGCGCTGTTATCTCCATTGGCCTCAGCTCAGAGTTTAATCATGCAGCCATTAGATCCGAGTGATCTGATGCTTAGCCTCTCAGCCCTGGTATTTATGCTTCGTCTCCATAGGGGCTAATGTTCTCTCACTACTATTTAGTGATCTTACTCCCCTACCCAGTTAGAACAGGATTCTGTGCAGTCGACTGTTAAGTATAGTCGTCTTTTTCCAGGTGTTGGAGTGGGCTCAGGAGAAACGGAGGTTGAGTGTTCTGCATATCCACGGTGTTTACACTAACCCCTGCGGCATTGTGCTGCACCCTGCTGGCTACCAGAATGTACTGAGGAACACAGAGGTCATGGTGAGCTCTAAACTTTCTTTTGTTTGGTTTGAAAAATGTCTGTTTAAAGATACCTCCAGTTTATAGATGTTATTTTGTTTTGTTTTAACAGTGCGAGATCCAGAAGTTGTACGAGACCAAATCCTTCGTGTTTCTCGGCTGCGGACGCACCGTGGACGATACAACCTTTCAGGCTCTATTCCTGGAGGCGGTCAAACACAAGTCCGACCTGGAGCACTTCATGCTCGTACGGCGGGAGGACGTGGGCGAGTTCAAGAAGCTACGTGACAACATGCTGGACAAGGGCATCAAGGTCATATCCTACGGCGACGAATACGCGGACCTCCCTGAGTATTTTGAGAGGCTGGCAAACGAGATCTGCAACAGAGACGTGTCTACGAACGGCTGGGGTAAGCTCCTGGAAAGCCAGCGGATCCGCCTCTAACTTTTTCAACGAGTTCTTTCTCTGAAAGAAGCAGAATGTCATCTCTGAAGGAGCATTAAGGACTTGAGTAGCACTATGACTGTTTTAGAACTTGAGCTGGTTTGTCTCAACTAAATTTTTCTCCTGCAAGAGAGGAGTTTAAAGCAAGAACGTCAAGTTCTTTTTATTGTGTGCAGCAATTTTTTAAACATGTATATTCTTAATGACGAAGATACATTTAACTGGATGATGTCATAGACTTACAGATATATTAAGACAGGGGAAAAACGCTACTTGCTTAATGAAGTAGTTAAAGGTATAATGGAGGATGTTGTTTTTCTGGGTGGATCATCAAAATAAGCGGTCCTCTTAATTGTCAATCATTCTGGTGATATATTTACGTAAGACTGTCTACGCGCTCGTCCCCATTTTTACTTACCAGTGGCGAGTCTGACAGTGGAAAAATTGCAAATCTTCTTTTGGAAAGTAAGATTATATGAGCAACGCAACAGCAACTTTTTAACAGAGCGTGCATGCGGAGAAATGGGCTCATGGAGGCTCTTGCATGCTTTTAATAGGGGTTCCCTCTTGGGAGCAGGTACAGGGTTGTGCATGTGCCCTTTTTTTTTCCAAAGTGAAGAGGGCGAGTCTTTTAAAAAATTCGAGAAAATCCTCCACTATACCTTCAAATAATTAATTTCCTTTTAGGATTAATGAAGTTTTTTTTTTTTTCATTTAGTTACTACAGTTTTACTGATTGCAAATATGGGTTTGAAACTTTTTTTTTTTTGTTCCACAGGGTCACCTTCCCAAAATGCAGAGGAACAGCAGAATGGCTTCAGTACACAGAAAAACCTCCTCCAGGGCTAGAAGGAGCAGGTGCAACGCCCTCACTGTGAGAAGCTGCCACATTCAACAGACATTTTTCGCATAACTAAAATTGGGACTGACTGCATGGAAAGTGTCTTCGGGAGAATCAGCTGTGACAGAATGTTTTCATTCTTGGTTTAAATGATCCCCGTCACCAGAGTTGGTAGAAAACATGGGATCTGTTTCTTCTTCATCTTAAAGAGTCTAGTTCACTAAGTGCGATTTAGTCTATTCTATTTGGTGATTCTTGGGTGACCTAAAGATATTTGTATATCTCCGATCCTTGTTTTTATTTTATTTGAATGAGTTGAGTTAAATCCATCAATGCCAAAACCAAAAACCTCAAATGCCATTTCCCAACACCAAAATGCTTCAGAGAAACTAAACGCTGCTGCGTTAAACTCAGAGAACACAATGTTCTCAATTCAGACTGCACAAAAACTCACAGCTTTGTATCCAAGCAGATGAAATGAAAGGCGAACTCCCAAACCTGGCGTTGATAGATTTAATCCGTCACTCAGAACCCTGTTAGCAGAATAATTAAAGGAAGGGTTGGGCAGAATATAACTTTTCCCAAAACATGACAGGTAAATGAGTTGGTGTTATGTTAAAAAGGTCAGGAGAGGGTTTTTTTTTTGTTTGTTTTTTCCATAGCAGTTCTGCTCCCTTATTGGAGCAATCCCTATGCTTTAAACAAAGTGTTCTTTGTATGCTTTATTGTATTTTTAAAACCTGAATGTGTTTCTGATGTATTTATAAGGTCTATTTCAAAATAAAAGCTTTTGGTATCCCATTCATCTCATTTATAACACTGGTAACCATGACATACCTCATGGGATCAACCTTTGCAGTGATAACAGAGCAAGTCCCACTCTCTAGGCCAACTTAGCATATAGCAGCTTTATTTAGAAATGTTTACATTCTCATAAATTAGTTCAAAATGCCAGTTTGATCCTTGATTCTCTGGTATTGCACTATCAGACCTTAAAGGATGGGCTACAGAACTTTAAACTTAGATTTCCACTGAAAAAAAAAACATCAAATTAAAAGGGAAATTAAAACAAAGGGTCTCATAACTTTGATTAAAACAAACAAAAACAGCACAGTCTCAAATCTGAGACTGATAGGACGTAAAAACAAGTTCTGTCTGTTTGGTCACACTTTACAACCACAAACTTCAGTGTTATTCTACCAGGATGTTGCAAACAGAAGAAAAAAAAATACATTGTATAGTATGCTGAACACACCATCCACACAGTAACACATGGTGGTGACAGCATCATGCTGTGGGGATACTTTTCTTCACAAGGAAGAGTTAATGGGAAGATGAATGGTGCTACGTACGGACCAATCCTGGAAGGGCAAACTAAGGGACTGCAGAGGAGTAAAGGCTCAACTTCCAGCAGGAAACTTTAGGTTCAGCCAGAGCTGCAGGGGCATGTTTTAGATTAAAGTTTATTAGTTAGTTTAGAAACAGCAAAGCCAGATACCTGAACATTTTTTAATCCAAGCTAGGCAAATCTCTCAAAACCAAAATGAAAAGGTTTATTCCAGATGTGCATAGCTTATAGATGTAATCAAGGCTTGAAGCTGTCATGTATTAAATAAGAGGGTTCGAAGACATTTGCACGTGTCTTTCCTCAATTTAAGTTATAAAAAATAAAACTTTTGGAAAGCCAAAAATAGTTTTCTTGAAATTTAATCAGGAAATACTCAAGTACATAAAATACATTGCAGTTTTTGGTTGTAAGGTGACACAATGGGAAAGTTCATCTGACTTAAATATTATTTTCTAATCAATAATTAACGTGGGGGTGGGGGGGTCATGTAAAGAAGAATATTTAAAAGGGAACATCCAAATGAAGCAAAGACAGTACAGTTAATGATTAAGATGTTTTGTTCTGATTTATAAAGGACCACCATCCATAATGATTTAGCTTCTTTATGCAGTTTAGTTCAGTTAAACTGAAGAAATGCTCAATTTTAAATCCAGCCGTCACTTCTAATCTTTTAGTAGGATTCTCACCTGGAACTGTATCTCTGTTGGTTAACCATCCGCGTAATATATTAAATAAGAGATCAAAAAAGAGGCACTATGGTTGCTAAGCTCTCCTTGGGAACAGGAAACCCAATTTCCATGAAGTTGAGGTGATTGAGGGACACAATGCCAACGTTCTGCAGTTGAAACCAGTAAGATTTGATAAAAGTCCAGTTAAAATGCCATGTTAGTTGATCTGTAATACACTATTTTGGCCCAAAAAAAATAAATAATCGTTCAAAGGAAGGCTCCACTGGGTTTCAAGGAAAGCGTTCTGAGGTGCACATATGTCCGTCAATTGAGTTTATTGTCTGCAAGTTTGGTTGGAAAGCAAACAAGCATGTATGGTGGGCTAATGGTGCTGGAACGTCTGATGGCAGCGAGGCAAGTGTACCGTTGGCTTGTATTGAAAACCGATGACAGCTGCTCGTTAAGCCTTCATGAGGGCGCTGACCACAGCGCGGGCGTTGAGGCTGCGCAGGTCGTTGTAGGTCTGCCCTGTGCCCACGAACACAATGGGCTGGCCCGTGATGTAAGTCATGGAGATGGCTGCACCAACCTGAGGGCGGAAAGGTCGTCAGCTTTTCAAACTATTTCAAATAATAACACCAGGTAGCGTAAGACAAGGAACAGGAATAATTACCTTGTCATCAATGGTGTCAAACTTTGTGAGAACGATTCCATCGATGAGGCGAGGCTTGTCAGACATGGAGTGGTCGGCCAGAGCTTGATTAAACTTCACCTGAGGACACAAACAGGAGAATACTGAAATGTTCAGCTGAACTCTGAGAGGAACAGATGGGGGAAAATGCATAAAATCATCTTATTAACTTAGTGGTGTTTAGGGGAAGAGGGTGAGTGGAGATGGAGGAGCACAGAACTCCATATGAAACAGCAGGTATGTGACAATACTGACCCCTAGTGGTCAGTTAAAAAGGATTGGAAAAAAAGATTTAAGTCATAATTTCTAAAGCCAACTAACCAGCTGGTCAACTGCTTCATTTCCCACCAGAGCCTCTCCAACGAACAGCACCAAATCAGGCATGTTGACAGCGATCAGTTTAGCCAGAGCCGTCATCAGGGGGGCGTTGTCCTGCATTCGCCCAGCGGTGTCCACCAGCACCACATCAAAAGCCTGGTTCCGAGCTGGAGGAAAGGCATCCAACATGGACAGTCAGCATGGCCCATACAGTACTTTTTTTAAACAAACTAACACATTTTAATAAGACTTAATGTCATACACCAACAACAAGAACTAGTAGACGACATGGAGAGGTTTCTCCAGGTTTGCACATATAAAGACTGAAATTCTACAGTAAAGCGGAAAAAACTCAGTTGAATTGAATATAAAGTATCCGAGCAGTAATTCTGAGGTTCTCTCACACAATCTCAATTAGTTGTAGATTTTGACCATTTTAACACAAACTTTATTCTCAACATTTCTATTGGAACTGTGCCTGTATGTGTTTAGGCTCGTAAACCTCTGCTTTTTTGGAGGTATAGCTGCCCTATATTTAACTAGAGCCCTTCTCCAGATCAATAAATGTTCCTAAGCTCCTGCTGAAGAAAAGCATGCTCACATCATGATGCCACCACCATGTTTCATCTTTGGGATGATGTTTTCTCTGCGCTGCGTGCCCCACATAATATAAACAATAATACGCCATGTTGTCCAGGTCTGACATAAAATCTCACTATAATACACATAGGAATGTGCTTGAGAGGTGAAAAAAAACTTTCAACGAATATTAATAATAACACTTTTTTAAATAAAGGCCCAATTAAAGGACATTTTGGTTACCGTAGGCGATAGCCTCCATTGCAATTCCAGCTGCATCTTTCCCGTATCCCTTCTCATAGAGCTGGATCACTGGGCGACCCCCATGCTTCTCTGGGGGGTGCAGTGAGTTCAGGCGCCGCTGATGAGTGCGAAGCTGCTCCACCGCGCCCGCACGGAAAGTGTCGCAAGCAGCGATCAGCACGCTGAAACCGTTTTCAATCAGCCAGTAGGAGATCTGGACCGAGACGGAGACACATGAAGCTGAACATGTGAGAAAGACTAATCCTTAATAAAAAAATATTGAAAGTAATCAGTAATAAAATTCAAGAAATACCATCTCTCTGTGCCCAGACATCAAAGGCAGATTGTTAACACTTTCCTTTTGAATTCTGAATTTCACCATAAATTCCATTAAGGACTCATTGCAAACAGAATTCAAATGATTAAACTCACCTTGGCTAAGTTGGTAGACTTGCCGACCCCATTGACGCCACAAAATGTGACGACGAAGGGCCTGCGCTGGCGCTGAGCCTCCATGACGTCTCTCAGGATGTCCACTCTGCGCTTGGGCTGCAGGATCTGCACCAGGGAGTCCTGCAGGGCCTGCTTCACTGTGGAAGCAACAGCTGGGAACACACAACATTAAGTTAGACACATCATGGATTCCTTACTTCTTTCTTATACTCTTTGACAAACAATCTCAAATAAACTCAAAATTACGGTACAAAAACGCCAGCTACTTCACAACACACTACAGAAATTCAGATGATTAATAACAGCTGCAAACCTGTGATATAGTAGCATCTCTTAACAATAAATGTTAACTATCAAATATTTAACATTTATATAAATATGCAGTAAATATTACAAAATAACATTTTTAAAATCCTTTCTTTATCATTGTTTCTTTTAAAGTATTTAAAGACATTATCAGTTTGTACATAAAGATATTATTTTGCCAAAGCTTTGATTAGTATTAGACAGTATTTTACTTCTTTTTTCTGTACTTTATTGTGTAAGTTAACTGGTTTTGATATCTGTAGTTATGATTTACAATTATTAGGATGTTATAAAGTCTTGTCCAGGTCTCTCTTGTAAAAGGGATTTATAATTTCAGAGATTCACCTGGTTAAATAAATTAACTGTTAATTAACACTATCAATTAAAATCCTGAGCCTAAAACTATCATGTCATTATGGGCCACTATTAAGTTTTTTTTATACAGCTTGATTCTTTGGGTAACTACGGAAGAGGATTAGGGCCACTGGGAAAAAAAAAAAGAAAAAAAAAAAAATTAAATTATTTTTTAATTTTATTTCAGTTTAATCTCAGAATTCTGACTTTTTTCTCAGAATTTTGACTTTAATATCAGAATTCTGACTTCAATCTCAGAATTCTGACTTTAATCTCTACGGAAGAGGATAAGGTACACTGGAAAAAAAAAAAAAAAGTTAACCGATTTTTCAATTTTATCTCAATTTAAAAAAAGTCAGCATTCTGAGATTAAAGTCAGAATTCTGACTTTTTTCCCCCATACTAAACTGAAATAAAATTAAAAAAATCAGTTAACTTTTTTTTTTCAGTGGCCCTAATCCTCTTCCGTAGGTAACTGTTGACATTAAATGCAAAAAAAAATATTCTCAAATAAAGATCATAAATAAAGATCCACCCAAGTTTTAATGTTGTAAAAAAAAAAACAAAGTCGTTATTTTGTACGATTTCCATACCTAATCATCACCTGTGCCTCCTTTGATGACGATCTGAAAATGTTTAGCATTTTCAGCTAAATCTTAAGCAGATATACTAATATATTTCAACTACACATAATTTAATCAACAGCTTTTGTACATTTTTTTTGAGGAATGTTTATTTTTCTCACGTGAAAACAGAGTTACTTTAACATTTCACGAGTGTCAAAGGAATAGAAAATCATTTCAAAGCCAGAAGAAAAACTTTGCCATGATGGCATCACTGTTGCTTTCATGAAAAATCACGAACAGGATGTTATTCCTTAAAGTAACAAAACAAAGGGACAGGACTGAGCTGCAGGTGTGATAAATGTACTCACTGGTGAACGTGCCCATGACTTTTCCCTCCAGTTTCTTAGCAACAGATTCGCACAACTGGAAGGAAATATCCGCTGCTACGTTTTTAGCTGGTGAATGATGAGAAAAAACAAAAAGCTGAATAAAGTAACTTTTTAATTGGTGTCATTTCCGCAGAAAGAAAGGGAGCTGCAGTCCTACCGATGAGGTGTTCCCTCATTTTCTCCAGCACCGGCTCCATGTCCTCCCGGGAAAGGCTCTTAGAGCCCACAAGACCCTTCAGCATCCCAAACATCCCTCCAAAGCCGCCACTCTTTTTGGAACTGAGGAAAGAAAAAAATTTAAATATATTTAAGCTGAGAACTTGGAATCGGCTTTATTTGCTACGGATGTGTTCCCAAAATGAGCACTTTACCTGGTCTGGGTTTTTTCACTGACACCTACTTCCTCCTCCTCCTCCTCCTCTTCCTCCAGCTCTACCTCCTCGCTGGACTCGTAGTCCACAGAACGCAGGTCGCCCTTCATACCCTCCACCTGAATTTCCAGAAAAAACGTCCCAGATTTTACCCTCCGTGTGAGTAAAGCTGCAACTAATTGTGCACCGAGGAAACTTACTGGGTCGAATTGTGCTTCCAGGTTCTTCTCCTCAGAAGCAGCTACTCCGTTCTTGTCGCTATAGTCCAGGTTCTTGATGCTGCTGCCTGCGTTGCCCCAAACACGCATCTGTTTTTCCTTTGGCTTTTGGGGCTTTGGGGATTTTCTGTAAACAGGGATTTTATTTTTTCAAAAACTAAAGCTTTAATATAAGTAACAAAGGTTACTGTACATCGGTGTTGTGTTAGTTAAACAATGACAAATGAAATAAAATGAAAAGATCTGCATCCTCACACTGGTTTTTCAGCAGGTACAGAGCGCTTGCGGAAGAAATCCTCTCTCTTCTTCTGCATGATCTCCTCAGGGGTCAAGTCTTTGTTACCATTTACAGCCGCCTTCTGGCCAGGCGGTGAGGTCTTAATTTGATCTCCTTTGGCAGGCTCGACTGCAGGAGCTTTAAAAATATATATAAAATAAAACTTAATCATCCAGTCATCATATAACAAACAGGCCAAGTGCTTAAAATTAGCCATTCAGGAGCATCGCTCACCCTCCTTTTTGGTATTTTTATTCTTTTTGCCTCCTGGTTCCTTCGCCTTATCTCCACCCTTCGTCTCAATCATTGACTTCACAGTTTTTTGGGATTTCTCTGACTCCTTAAATGACCGCATGGGGGCGTGGCTTCGGACTTTACTGGATTCCTCCGCCTCTCTTTTGGTACAAAAGTGAATGTCAGTATTCGAAGTGAAACTTGAAAGATTTTCAGCGAATCACATTCTGCACAGATACCATTTTATTTCCAGTAGCAAAGGCACATTTGTTCATTTTAAACTATCAAAATAAGACCAAGTCTTCATTAAAATGCCTCTTTTAATGTTTTAGTAATAGGAGGAATTTTTGGTGGTTTGACCAGAAATTGAAGACCCAGAACTGAATATTTTTTGAAAAAGAAACCCCAAAACACAAACTACCAAATTTGTGCATTACGCATCAAATCTGTAAAAGATTTGATGCGTAATGCTGAGTACGATGCGTAAAAATCTGCAGCAGTATTGTAAAACCTAACATCTGAATAGCAAAAACATACAGTTTGCGACCAAAATTTTGACCACTTTGTGTTAGTTTGTGTGACATTTTGAAATCTTATGTTTAATATTTAACATTCAAAATGGGATTTTATTTAAAACACCAACACAGCAGTGCATGATTGTAAACGGGAAGGAAGAGGAGCGCTATGTGAAAGCAGAGATACCTTGGAGCAAAGTTGGGCACCAGGGCTGTGTTTATTTAATCTATTACTTCCAATTATTAATATTATGTTTAAGTAGATTTTTTTTCATTTGTTTTTTTTTTTTCCATCAGCTCTACCAAATTAATTACCAACTAGCAGCAAACATTCTGAATGTTTTCAGGCGATGCAAACGAGTTTTACAAACATGTTTCCCAACTCGGATTAGTTAGGCTGTAAATTGAGGCCAACTCCCAGAAGGGATGAAGAAATGAGAGCAAGCTTTTAAAAGTACCATTTTTCATTAGTAATTTGTTTTCATTAAGTCAAAAGTAAATTTGATTAATAAACAGCATAAATATGTTGCACAACCACAGAGCTGTGTAATTCAGGTAACAGCTTAGAAAAAAGTTTTTATTAGCAGCAATCCAATTTGAGAGTGTACAGATGGTATCAGATCAAAAATAAAATGGATATCAAATAAGGTCGACTGATATATAAACATTTTCCAACCAATATTCCTCAGTCCAACAAATAGCGATTATGTAGGTGACTTTGTGGGCAAATACAAGCAAACCCCAGCTGATACAATCTTATTTTATATAATTTTTTTAAGTGACGATTCAATGTTTGTCAATATTAGCCTGTCGCATCTGTCATGATACATTTTCCATTCAATATCTGTGATCACTATAACATAATGTCATCAACCCGTCCATCAATTTTTTTTTTACACTGATATAGGCTCACTAAATATCTGAAACATGTTTTGTGCATTTTATTTCCAAGCTCAACAAGAAGCAATTTTATTCCAATTATAAAAAAAGCACATTTTGCCATTTTACTCTATGTTAGGCTGATTATCATTGAAGATGTGTGAGTTTATTACACCTTGGTATCGGCTGCCTGAAAACGGGAAGAACTGATGTTTTCCACAATAGTTAATCTAATTAAGGCAGTTCCACTTTCTGGATTTACAGTTACAATCTTCATAATCTGTACGTGGCAAAGATTTGGAAATGGAATGAGATCGGTGTCCTTCAGCTAAGAAAAAAGTATAATATTTTTATAAGGCTGGACCCAAGGATGTCTAATCATCTACTAATGTGTGGGATGTAATTATGTGGCAGACTGGAGATGTGTAAAATGCCTTTTTAACTGTCAATCAGGGCCACTTCCCGAAAGGTGAGCAACTGCCTTCTGTAAATTCTAAGCAACTTCTCTGATCTGAGTAAGATTAAATTTTATATCAAAATCTGTTGTTATGTTTCCTGGTTTTAATACATATAAGTTATGAAGTGTTATTTAAAGAGTTTGTCCCGAGTGATCTCTTTTCAAGAAAAAGAACTGGAGAGATAGAGCATCAAGGTGCTTACACAGACTATAACATCTATTATGAATACTTTAATCGATGCACCAATGTGGATAAATGTATGATGCTACCAATGCAAAAAGAAGGATGCTGTTTAAGTATTGGCGAAATGAAAGAAAATGCTATTTGCGCGTAAAAAAAAAAAAGACATTCTAGTAAAATGAGCCAAAAGGTGAACTTTTCAACTAAATGCAAAAGACTTTTTATAGAAAAATGACACCTCCCAGTCAGGAATCCTTTGAGAAAGAAATGTTGCACCACAATGGGATTATGGCTTAAAAATAAATAAAGCTAACATGGCCCAACACCAAGACATGCAACTGCACAGTATAAGAAGTAGCCATGGAGACGATCTTCTTTAGGAGGGGAGAGAACCGCAACAGAATGTGGTGATCTATCATATAAATCCAAATTACAATACTAAAGCTTAATGTGGTAACTTGAAAGAAATAAGAAAACATTGAAATACTAAAGCAAGACAATATTTTAATATTATGCATATTTGTGAACTATTGGATTATTAATTTTTGCATATGCCAACATAAATAAAGAGACATTAAGCAAACAAACATGACATTTCTTACCTTAGTAGTTTTTTGAACCTGTCCTCAAAGTCAAAGCTGCTGTTGAGCAGCTTCAGGGCTCCTTTCTGCTCCAACTCATTCTTATAGCGATCCCTGAAGTGAAGCTGGACATCATCTATAAACTTGTCCACATAAGTCAGTGTCAGGATCTTCTGAAAACCCACCTGATCACAATGGGGGGAAAAATAGTGATGAGAGTCTAGAAGCAGTAAACACGGGTCAGCCTCCTCCTGCTCTGCTGAAATTCATGATAATCTTCATTTAAGTTTGAGACTCACCACAAATATCAACTCAAACTCGTTGTCCAGTTTGTATTTCAGACTCAGAGCTTCATGAGTAAAGGAGTTGTTCCCACCGCGCTCCTGTTAAAGCAACACAAGCTAAGTTGACATCTAATCCTACAGCCATTATTTAAAATACGTGCTGATTTAACTTGGTTTCTGCGTCTAAAAAACTGGAAGAACTGTATTTTAGCAGAAAATGTATCAATTAATTTAGCAAGTGAAAAATAACGCGAGTATGGAATGAAAATAAATAGTTTGTTTACTAGAGTCGAATGTGGCTAACAGCTAGCGGTTGCTAACCGCTAGCGCTAGCTTAGCATTAGCTAAACTCTCGCTAATTACGCTGGAAGATAACCGATAAACTGCTTTTGATGTCACCTGCAGGATCACGGAGCGGATCAGAGCGTTGACTGGGCCCGTAAAAGACTCGGAAACCCCGGCGCCCTGAAAACACCACAGCACTATCCCCCCTTTGCTGAAGATGGTGAAGAAATCCAACATCTTGTCACCGCGGATCTGCGTTTGAGTAAATAAACAGACAAACAATGAGATTGGAATAGGAAGTAAAATCTATCCTTAAAGATTAGTCCCGAAAACCTACATTAAAACAATCAGATCTTACCGGCTTACAATTAAACGTCCGATAAAATATCCCACGCGTGGAAACCCCAACACCGGTGGAAAACTGTTTTGGCCACGTCAGATGATCATTTGGGAAGTGACGTTTACTTCTGGTGTTGCATCAAGCGGAATCCTCCTCCCTGCTCCGAACACATTTTTTTTTTTTTTTTACTTTATTTAACCAATGTACATTACACCAGGTACAAGTACAGAACTGCATTAATTGCATTCACAGAAAGCGTATCTTAATACAGAAGAAAATCAAATATACACAGAGAGGGAACATAATAATGGTAATAATAATAAAATAATAATAATAATAAAGGGGCAACATTATATTATACATCGATTCAAGAACAGGGCGTTAAACCAGCAGATTAAATTTACTCACGAAAGAAAGAGATTACCAGCACTTTTTGTTCTTACAAATTCTAAAGATTTAACATAAGATTTTGTCTAATTTTTCCAATGGGATATAACTGGTTTACATTTTAAATAACGGCATTTGTGTAAATAAAATTTAACTAGTAAAATTAAAATATTAACACCAGAATTATGTTCAGTTTTCGCAACTATACCAAATAAAGCTACTCTTGGGGTAAAATTAGGTAACTGAATTCTTTTAGACTGGGTCCACATCAGAAAACCATGCCAAAAGCTTTGGACTATAGTGCAATCAAAGAACAGTTTTTTTTTCAGACTTTCAGTTTCAACCTCACAAAAACAAAAGTTTTCAGTGTCAAAATTATTCTTTTTTTGCTTAGAAATTCTTTAGTCTGCTCCGAAAACATGTTAGTGTAGATCAGAGTTTTTGATTCGCGACCCCTAGGGGTTCCACACAGGTACTGCATGGGGGGGTCGCAAAAGTTTTGGGTTATACTTTTTTTATATTCACCCCTGTATTTTTTTTCCACTTATTCAAATTTCTTTAACATTAACATGAATTCATCACACTGTGGGAAACAGATAAATGGAGGCAGAAGATGTCTTTCAGTCATCAATGCACACATTCAGCGACACACAGGAGCTCTTTCAACTGGGCACCGTTTCATTCACAACACCTGTCCCATCAACGAGGAATCAGAGTTCCTGAAGCGGTGGTGCTTGGCGCGTGTTTCTAAGCCGCTTGTGGAGAAATGTCCTGGGCTGTGTGATAGCGAGGAAACAGGAAGCGTGGGATCGAAGAGGGAAATAGTAAAAACGAAGAAGATTGGAGGAGAGCAGGGTCAAAAAATGAGAAAAGGCAGAGATCAATTGAAGGGGAGTCCTGTTCAGAACAGTCAAGTGATAAACAATCCACAGGAAAACAGAATGATTACAAAGTCATATTCAAATTAGTTAATCAGACAGACTGTTTTACAGGTTGGAATCCGGTTCAGTTAACAAAATCCATAAATAAACTTGTAGGAGAAGTCCAAAGTCCTCTATAGTGGAGACCTGTTAATAAACTGCATTGACAGCCTCAACAAGTCAAAGCTACACGGATCAGCAAGATTGAGGGAAAAAGAGTTCAGTGCGGCTTAGTGGAGAACAAAAAGATTAGCAGGGGAGTCATTTGAGGAGTTCCTCTAAAGTAACTGAAAAAGAGATTCTAGAAAACATAAGTGGTGCAAAAGTAAAAGAAGTGAAACGGTTAAAAAGAACAACAAATGGAGAAAGGTGGGACAGCTTATCCATGTTGATTAAATTGGAAGAAGAGCATTTACCCAGCAAGGTTTTCATTGGATACATGATCTACAATGTCAAAAATTACAATCCTCCACTTCTGAGATGCATCAAATGCCAAAAATTTTGACATATAGCAACAGTATCCAAAGGAAAACAGTGATGTGCTGGAGAGCATGAATATGGAAAATGTGGGAAAGAAGTTAAGATCAAATGCTGGAACTGTGGTGGAGAACATACTGCTGCATATCATGGCTGTGAAGTAAGCAAAAGGTCTCAGGAAATAAGAAAAGTGAAATTTGAGCTCGGAATAACTTATGCTGAAGCTGCAAAAAGGATCCAATCCCAGTCAGAAAAAAACTGACAAACCAACAGTTCAGCACATGGCAAGTTCAAAACCTCTGGAGCAGTGTCCCAAAATGGGAGAATATTCATCGATGTAAAAAAGAAAGATTTTGTTCTTTTCATGGTAAAAGTCATCAATTGTAGTGCTCAGACGACAAGAAAAAACGAAAATAATAAAAAATAATAGTAAAATGCAGAATAAGTTTCTTGAAGTTAAAGATTTAAACTGGGAAATGGTGGAAAACATGATGGGAAAACCAGTAGGACCATCAGACACTGGCAGAGTGATGATGACTTGAAGATAAATTAGAAATTATGAGGACAAATTTGATTAAGTATTTACTATGTTGGGTTAAGTTAAATAGTTTGGGAAAATATTATAATTTTTTTCTGGGGGTAGGTCTTGTTTCCTGTTTCCTTGCTTAACGCCTTATCAGTTGGTGGCGGTAATGCACTTAAACTAGTTTGCCAACCATCATTAAAACCTTACAAGAAGATCAAGGAATCAGAATCAGAAATACTTTAATAATCCCAGTGTGAATTTACTTTCGTTACATGACTCCATCTTTAATAGAGTGACTATAGGACCAGGTTTATATAACACAATTTCATACAATATATATAATTAGGGGTCCCCGCTCCATCTCGCCATCACTATTGGGGTCCTTGGCCTAAAATATCTAGTTGAAAAACTACTTGTGAGTTACCGCAAAACTTTATTCCCCTTTGGGATTAAACGAGAAGTCCGGCCATATTCAGAATCCAAACTTCTGAAAGTACTTTAAATTTGAAATTATGACAGACTGTTCAATAAATGATACTTGTTTTTAATTAAAAGTAATTTCATTTAAATGTGCTTTACTGGAGACATCCTGTCAAAGAACACTACTGCCACCTACCGGTTAGTGACGTCACGTTGCGGTATCAGCTGTTGATCAAGTCCCAGTGCTGTGTCTGGTGTTTGTCACAACGCGCTATTATCCAAGTCATCTGGAAAAGATTCTTCTTTGAAATGTTGGCTACATATTACGTGTTTTTACTCTTTTCAGAAGATAGATGGCAAATCCTCCCAATGTATAACAACATCCAACTGCCATGCACGTGGGCATAGTATAGCTCTTGTGAATTTCAATGGTCCTCTCGAAATGTTAAATAATTGTTGTTGATTGCAGAGGTGTGTAGTAGCTCCCATTGATCAGAAGTGAGGTGTTACGATAATTGTGAAAAAATTGCCAGACTCAGTGATCGCAACGAAAATTATTGTCTTTACTTTTTTATTGATTAACACTAAAATCATTAAATCACAGCAAGTGTATTAGTTTTAGGTATAGATAATGATCCATTGATTATTTCTTGCTGACCGGACTTTTCCTTTAATAAAGTATTTTTGAATTGAATTGAACCAAACAATAAAAATGGTCAAATTCCAACATTTTTATCTTTACTTATATGTACAAATTCCGGGGCGCAGGATCTTTCCGGTCTATTATGATAGTTCTTAACATTTATTTACTTAGTTTATTCAATTAAATAAGAATAGTAACTGAAACAAATTAATTCCAATTAAATTGTTATGCATTTCATTTCTTACAACAATTTTTGTTTTTATTTTTATATAGTTTTAATGATTATTTTTTACCCTCAAAATTTTAAGCTTACTGCATCTCAGTGGTTTGGTTTCTGCTTTTTTTAACAATACATCAATATTCAAATATTTAAGTTACCCAAAAAGTTTGAAAGTAAAGTCAGTGATTTTAGATTCAGAGTCACCTCATTGAAGTTAACCGGAAACCTTGTTGTGTCATTAGCATAAAGAGGTATAAATATGTATGTATAT
>NW_015150528.1:405486-408982 GCF_000732505.1 Cyprinodon variegatus | reverse complement strand
AAAGTAATTTCCCTCTAGGATTATTTCTGATTCTGTTAATGTTTAGTTAAAAAATAAACAATTGTACTGTGTGAAATTATGGTGGGATAAGACTGTATCCTAACACGTTTCAGGAACCGACTCTCCAGTTGAAGGTGTTGCCAGATACTGTCCTTGAAATGTTCCTAATCTGAGATTTGAAATCTGAGTCAATCTCCACACCAACAACATTACTGGATTGTAGAGCAGTTGCCTTCAACTGTTTCATCAGCTCCCCTCTGTTTGCTCCTCCTGCATAGAAAGAATGTATCCCACTAGGCACTTTTTGAAACATTGTACGTACAGACTAACTTGTGGTAATGTTTAGCTAAAATCAGCAAATGGTACATAATACAGAAAATGTATAAAAGTCGAAATAAAGCCGCCATCATCCACAACAACTCCGAGATGCAAAAGTGATTTTGTCAGGTTCACTAAAACATCCACACACCACTTTGGATGAGGCTTTTAATAGTTCAATCAATTAGTTTATCATATTATGCCAAAAATATCATGACCAAAAAATGTTTTTCATCTATTCTGCATGCCATCAGGCCAAGATGGGATTGATTTTTCTGGAATTAACGACTATTAAAATGTTTTCCTTCTAATATAATCATTTTAATAGAACCATTTCTATGACTAATTTCACAGTACAGGGTCTGAAAGGCAATCATAAAAAAAACCCTGGCTTCTGACTGATTTAAATGAACCCTCTGGAAATCTGAGATGAAACTTCCTGTAAGTGCAATTTACATTTGCCTTAAAAAAAACTGCAGTTTCCTCCTTCCTTCTCTCTATGTGTCTTGAAGGTGAAATAACTTTTAAAAGACAAATTATTTCTGCCAATATTTTTTCTATTCCTTTTTTAGGACATGACGAGAACTAAATAATCAAAACATACAGAATGTAACTAGTTTTGACATTTCTGTAAACATCTTTTCTTATCAAAGGGTTAACTGCAGTGAACCGTAAAGCTAGAACTAACTTTGCATTTGAAATACAGTGAACATGTCTGGGCGTCTCTTCCGTCAAACAGTAACTTCCTCTTAGTTTGGGGATTAGAGTTACTTTATGTCTGCTCCTGTTTGTCTAACTATAATATCTCTCTCCTTCTTTATATGACATATTTGGGAGAGAAGCTCAGCAGACATGATGGTATTAACAACATGTATGGTAAGTTAGTGAATCTTATATTTTATGTCATGGCCAGGCTTTCTTATTGTTTAATGTTTCTCTCCTTTAAAATCTGATGAGTGCACAGATTCTATTGGCTGCTTTCCTGTTGACTTTAAAAAAAATCAGGAGGTTCAAATTATGTAAGTTATAATTCCAAAGTTTTCCTGTAGCAAGGTTATATAGGATTTATAAGAAAGAATATTGATTTATTTGAACAAAACAATTGAAACCGCACTGCTCTCCATAGCTCTCTGTGTGTCCTTAGTGTGCGGTGCACCACGCTGTTGATTTATTTTTAGTCCATGGTGAGTTTTTCTGTGCCGGGGTTTATTGGCTCAAAGGTTCGAGTCTGCACTGCTCCATAAATTCAGCATACATACAGTGTTTCTTTATGTTAAGTCGAACATTACTTTGAGAAAGCATTTAATTTCTCAAACACCAAAGAGTTGCAGCCACAAGTTTGCACACTTTCACAGTATGACTCATGTAAAGGTTAAGCATTCATTCACCACTCTGTTAGATCCTTGGTCCACAGCCCTCTGAAGAGAATCCAAAATACAATTTTTTTTACAATTTACATCATATTGTTGTTAGGTTGCTGGATTTATACAGTGCCACTTTGAGCCCCGAGGATCACTTTTAAATAAAACGTAAAATCAGATCAGTTGGATTTAGCTCTGGTTTTCTGGCAGGAAAATTTTAAAACTTCATTCATTCATTACAAATATGCTGAAAAAAGAAAATTCTCACTTCACCGTTGGCTTTCTAGAGCTTAGAATTGGAGTTCCCAAACATTTTAGTCCATGGCCCCAAAAGTAACAGAGCTACAAACTGGCAAACATAAAAAAAAATATTAGTATTTCATCCCATAACAAATACAGAGTGAGTTTTTAATAAATGTATTTTTACAATGACGTTTGATTCGTACTTTTAAATGTATTTTTGATTATTGCATGGTGAAATTTTATAAATTAAATGTATAGTTAGTATATTAATCATGTATTAAATTGGGTGCTTGGGTGCATTATTAAACTTAATAACGCACATGCTCAATTTAATTTTAACTCTCCTTTGACTTCTTGTTCTTTAGCCCCTTTTAAAATCAAATTTCATGAAGGATTAAAAGAGTTAAATTTAAGTAAGTAAGTGAGAAATGCTTATTTTCATGTCTTTGCTTTCCAGGGTGGTTCAAACAAATGTTTAAATCGACACAAAATGAGAAGGGCAAGGCAACTGAAAAACCGAGGAGAGCTGGTGGCAATAGATCTGAATTCTCTACATCGCCATCATCACAAGGACCAGCTGTAACTAAACCACCGCAGTTAAAGCTTTCCCTGAGTTCAGAGCTGAGATGGAAACGGAAATATGACGTGTTTGTATGTCACAGCTCTGCCCAGAGAGACATTGAGGAGGCCAAACGCCTGGTTTTGTTCCTTGAGACGCCGCCCCGCAGCCTCAGGTGTTTCCTGTGGCACAGAGACTCATGCCCGGGAGGTGCTATATCCACAGAGTTTTGCAAGGCTGTGGAGAACAGCCACATACGGGCTCTGCTCATTACTCCAAGCTTTGTGCAGGATGGTTGGTGCAGTTACATGATGCACCAGGCCCTGGCAGAAGGACCCATGTCCAATAGGATGATACCACTGCTTCAGGGCCTGGCCCACTCTCAATACCCGCAGGAACTGAGGTTCTACTACTACATTGATCTGAGCAGGAATCCTGACTATGGCTTCAGTGTCGTCAACAAGACCATACAAAGTTGTAAGTGATGAAAAAAATATTGCCATGCTAAACTATTGACACTCCTTTTACCATTTTTAAAAACATTTTTTTTCATTGTTTTAAGTCTAGCCACAGATTTTAATGTACTTTATCAAGATTTTACTGAATGTACCACCAGAAAGCATAGGAGAAAAATCTAAATGATTTTAATATTCTCATGAATGAAAATCTGAAAAGCTTAGCTTGATTTGAAGCCCATTTAAGTTTTATACCCTTAAATAAAATGACTTTTAGACATCCCCTCATTATTTAAATTAAAGCCTCAGAGCTTTGCCAGAGAAACATTAATGTCCAATCTTGATAAAATACATTTCTTGAATTGTGTGAAATGTGTAAAATGTGTAAAACAGCATTAAGTCTACTTAAGGTTTTATTAGATTCACAATATTGTTCCCTGAGTCAAACAAAAAAGAGAACTTTGGAAGAGATCACTAACTAATAGCATATTTTTCCTTAGATCTGGAGAAGTTGACACAACATGAAAATAAACTATGCTGTAGCCTGGACTGCTCGAGCC
>NW_015150528.1:401890-404664 GCF_000732505.1 Cyprinodon variegatus | reverse complement strand
GTAAGAATTGTTGGAATGTTGATATATTACGGTTAAGAAGGAAGTAGGAACCTGAGTAATCAGCGAATGATAAACTGCAAGGAAAACACAGTGGGGAGATATCTAAAAAAGGATAGAGAAGGAGACACTGAGATTAAATCCACTACGGCAAAGGAAATAAGACAGAAACAGAGTGAAAAAAAAGGACTCAGAGTACACAGCTGGACCCAAAGTTTTTCAATTGCCAACTGCAAATAATGTTTACTGGTTAGGCAGATTACACATTGAACAGATCGCCAACAGATCGCTAACCCCATCAACATACAACACAGGACACACAGGAAAAGCAAGCATACACACATCTTCTTCTAAAGACAAATTACACTGGAAAAACAATCTAGAAATAAGTAACAATTTCTTAAATTAAGTGTATTTACCCTTAATCTGAGTAGGTAAATGAGATAGTTTGCCAATGGAATGAACATTTTTACTCTTAAAATAAGATTATTAGATACAATGCACTTAATATGTTTTTATTTTAAGTGTAAATTGCCCTGTTCCATTGGCAAAATCTGTCTTTTAACTCCTCAATCCAAGAACATATGCACTTATTTTAAGAAAAAATGACTTATCTAGGTTTTGATTATTTCCATTGCAGATGGACCTGTTTACCCGACAGTCATGTTTTTGGACAAGGGAATAAGCCAGAGTACGGACATGGTGCAAAAATGAAAACTCCAGGTAGACAGAACTCAGGCCCGGATCTGAACCCTTATTGCTACAAGATAATTCTATTCAGTTTATTTATATAGATCCAATTCACAACACATGTCATCTCAAGGCACTTTACAGTTCACCAGACCATACAGTCAGATTGATTCAAAGTTTTCTATCTAAGGAAAACCAGTTGATTGCATCGGCTCATTGACTCGGATGCAATGGATTACAATGCTAAGATGGCAACCACCTTGAAGCTGTTTCTACCCAAAGCCAATGAGATTTTCAAAAGAGCTAAAAGTAGGGGAATTATAATTATTCTAATATGAGAATTACTGTATTAAGAATTACCCCGGGAACTAAGCCTTGGTGGATTTTAAGATATTCTGTGGATCATTGTCCTGTTTAAAGGTCATATGGCAAACTAAGCTTTAGCGTTCCCACAACCTAGAAATTAACTTTATCCCTGAGAACGTTGTGGTTTCTTTTAGTTTCTCTTTCCGTTTTAGTATTTTGCAAGGATATTTACTTTGTTGGGCAATTCTGCCAGTAATTTGAATGAAGCTCCTGACTGGTCACTTGTTTCTGCATGCCTTATATAGGCTTTAGCAGCCATGCTGGTTATTAATCATTTGACAAACATCTGATTTAATGAAGAAAAAAAAGCATATTTCCTTCTTGGTCTGAGGTGAGGATCTTTGTTTAGGATTGCTTGAGTCAATGTCAAAACCTCTTTCCTTAGCAGGGTGGCTATTTATTTTTTATCTTTGGGTTTTCATTGAACCCAAAAGATCATGACGTGTCATTTATTATGCAGACAATGCTTCCATTTCCTGGATTTTATAAATGCTATCTTATCCCACACACTTCCCAGTTTCTGATCAACAGTTTAGCTCCACTTTTAACTTGACAATACCCCCCATCCACACACCGCCCACAACCTCCTATAATCATCCTCTTTGTGGTGAGCCACTTTTTCATGGGGAAAATGTAAGTAATCTCTAAAAGGAACAGTTGCTTCCAGAAGCTTTTAGTAATCCTTGCACAAACATAGCAAAACACATTTGTTTAAATGGATAGAAAACAAAAATACTGGTTTCTTATTAAACATAAAAAAAGAATATCCAAAAGCAACTTTTTGCGCATTCAGAGTCAAATCAAACGTTTTCTACTCTGGATAAAAAATGTAAAAATCTTTGATTCACTGAAATGAGATCTATAATTTGCACACAAAAAGGGAAGTGACTAAGACACAAAGTAATTTCATTACTCCTCACATCTCCTGTGGTTGGACTTTTTCTTTATATATCACATTTATTCAATGAGCTTAGATCTTAAAAATGTAAGTTACTGTTATTAGTCACGCTCTGAATTGGACAAAAGCCTTTTAACATCCAAACAGAAGAATTTTAATGTCTAATAAGATCAAATTAACCCATACAGTATGTGGCACATTCTTCAGGTAATATCTATAGGTTGTAATATTTTGGTTGGTCTATTTATTTGATTGATTGGTCAAGGTTAGGCTAAAAGCAAACAATGACATGCAGCAGCATACATTGGGCATACATGTTATGTAAGGACATGTGCAACAAGATTTGATGTTTTAAAACGATGAACACAAATTTAGCTACTTTGTAGCTTTAAGAAATAATGTCATGAATGAAACTCTGTTGTTTATGCTGCCCTGTCAACTTACTCTCAGTTTTTGCAAGTCTATGGTCAGTAGAACTGTAGACGTTTGAGGCTTTTAAATATTAGGGAATCCTTGCATCAAAGAAGGAACTGGTTTTCCATTCTCAGTTCATGTTGTTGGCCTAGTGGTTAGAGCAGTACACTTGTGCTCTGAGAAGTTTACACTTACCTGGTTTGAACCTCACAGCCTGCACTCTGAGTCCCTGAGTAAGACCCTTAACCCCCGATTGCTCCCTAGGCGCCTCAGAGTGGCAGCCCAGGATACAGAAGTGAATTTCTCTATTGTGAGACCAATGATGTTCAATCATTATCATATTTTTTAATAATATATACTGGTACTGACTGTGTTGACGTATGCTGTCTCTTCAATTCAGAAACTGATT
>NW_015150528.1:399447-401016 GCF_000732505.1 Cyprinodon variegatus | reverse complement strand
ATAAAATAAGGAAGAGGATGCAGTTAGTGATTCAAAACTGGTGCATCTATTGGTGTCCTTTTTCCAGAACATTTAACATCAAACAAACAAAACAACAATGCAGCTGTGTTATGTGGCACACTAGGTTAGTTAAATAACTTACCTAAATGATTAAGCAGTTGTCAGGTGTGCTCCAGATCGCCATCTGTGATCTGTGGGTACATTTAGTTTTGGAGGCTAATTATTTAATTTAATACCTTTTTAATGTTTAGTCTCTTTCGGTCTTCTATTTATCTATATTCTTTTTTCTTTTTATTGGATTATTGTTTTAGATTCTTATTTTAGTCCCTACCTTCTGATTAAATAGTGAATCCATTTTTTGTTTTGCCTAGTTACCCTGTGCTCTCATTCGCCCCTGTGTTCCCCTCTGTTAACTTATCTGGTTACCATGTCTTTGGTCACATCCCCAAAGGTTATAGGGCAGATAGTTCCCTTTGTAACTTACCACTTCCTACATTGTATCCAGCTGTTGCTGTTATGTTTTCCTTTGTGTGCTCGTTCCTTTTGTAGCTGCTGTTTGTTTTTTGATTTTTGTCTTTAGCATTTGTGATGAATCCATTTTTAAATTAATTTGTTTGGCCCGTGTGGGCTTTACTTGAAAATTATCCCACAGGAAATTGTTGTTGGTTGTATTCTTTACCTCTGAGCCACTGCTGCAAACTAATTACATTGATCAAATAAATTTTTTTTTTTTTTACCACAAATGTTTTGTCTTAAAATACATTACTGGTTTTATACCTGAATTTTGTAATACCGGTATATATTGTAGTAAAGACAATAAGTTGAATGAGTTTTATCCATATCTAATAACTTTACAAAAATGATGGTGAACCACGGTGATGAGTTTCTTTTTATTCAGAAACGTGTATTTGTGTTCTTGTATTGTTCAAGCTGCATGGTTAGATGTGGCAGCAGATGAAGAAGTCAAAAGTTTTTTCCATTTTGTAATTGTGAAGAGAGATCTGAGATGAATAACTAATCTATAAATCTACAATAAGCCTATCTTCCCACACTTTATCTAATAAGATATTAATTATGACTGAAAATACAATGTCCGACATAGCGATTAGTCGAAATTAGGTTCCTTTAAAGTGTAGCTAAGCTCAACCTTAAACCTTGGATTAGGGCCTTCCTCAGTTATTCCTCTTCAAAGGAGTCTGATGGGCAGAGCTTGGTTAGAGTATCCAACAATATGACTCAATAGAAGCCATACTCTAATATTTTTCATTCGAGTTAAAGTAAAACGTAGTCATCCAAGAAATTACTTGAGTAAACAAGTATTGGTTAAAGAGGCTTCTAAAGTACTGAGAGATCCCTGGATCATAACATCAGACTAAGTTTTTCTCCATTGGTTTGAATCATTTCTAAAAAAAAGAAATTACATTCTTAAAATAACAGGGACAAACCTCTGAGCAACTGGAAAATTGTTCACAGCAGAACAAAGGCATTTGTAGACCGTTTTTTGGGGGTGCTGAAGCACCCTTAGGTCTAATCGAACCACACCAAAAATATGTTTTTTTTTATACTGTA
>NW_015150528.1:383410-399239 GCF_000732505.1 Cyprinodon variegatus | reverse complement strand
GTAATATTAAGTAATATTAACAATAACCAAACAAAAAAAAAAAAACAAGTAAACCAGCACGATGGAGCTCCTTAACTAAAATGTTGAGCAATACTTTGAGGGAATCACTGCAATCAGGTGATTTCTTAAATGTTCAGTCAGATCTTCTCCTGTTAAAGGTTTGTTGGTGAAATGTTCATGTGCAAGGTGCTCTAATGTGTCTGGGACTGTTTTTTTAAATAATTATTATTTTTAAAAATCACAATTCAAAATCAATATTTCAATCTATCAAATCATAACTTTGTATTTTTTTATTTATAAATTTTTTTCAGTTTGCTATTCATTAGAATTACTGTGGTGAATTTATCCCTTTTTTTATCCGAAGTGTGTCTAAATTTTAGGCACTTAGCAAGTTTCAAAAATGTAGAAAATGTATGTAGAAAACAAATAAATGTATCTTGCCTGTCCAGAAATCTGCCTGGGTGCTCAGCACCCCTAAACCTCTGAACATAGAATCGCCCCTGCAGCAGAATAACATTTCTCATTCATTTGATCAAATTGCAAAAGTCTTTGTTCATTTCTCATGTCTCTCAGGGCTTCTTTGCAAATTTTGAAGCACAAGAATCCTACAGTTAGCATAGTTAGCCTACATTTACCACATTTTCCAAAAAAAAAAAAAAAAAAAAAAAGGATATTGCAGATCTAATTTGTTGATTCCCGTTAAAACATGTCAGTACTGTCAGGGTCTATGGGGTTTTGTAGAAGACCCAAAGGCTCAGATGTTTCCTGCAGATTTAATGAAGAGGTAGAAGTATTAATCCAAAAATTACTGACAACTCAGGAATCAAAACTAGGAGATGCACAGAAGAAACAACCAAGAGAATGCAGCCACGAAGAACTGCACATGAGGTACAAGGGAGATAATCAGTTGATAGGGAGCAGCTGTGGACATAAGCGACTAGAAATGAGCAAAGGGGAAAGCAAAAGGACACTAGAGGGCAACAAAGAATAACCAGGGAAAACCACAGGATCTACAGTAACTGTTACTAGAAAATAACTTAAATAAAGCTAGATGAAATTAAACTGATGACTACAACTGAAACTACACTAAGAAAGAAATAATATTCCAATGCTGAAAATAGATAACTGAAAGAAATAAGAAAAAGTAAAACTAAGAATTCAAAAATAATATAAATCTTGACAAACACAGAATATCATAAAAATAAAGCATAACTGAGAACCCTAAAAGAACAGCTAAACAGAAAGAAAAAGTCTAGAAAGGGTAGAATCACAAGTACGATCTTGTTGTATAAGTCATCACATGCCTAATAGTCTTTTGAATTGTTAAAATGAGTCAAGGACATAATACTGTGAATACCACACAACTCTTCAAGCCTCATTAGACCGGATAATAAAGAAGCGTCAGATGACCATGAGGCAAATTTATAAGGTACCATTTAAAATTAAATTCTGATAGAGTAAAAGAGCTGTGGTATAAATGTAATTTTCTATCATTATAACCTGACCATAGATACAGGAAACAGTGATTCTCGACGTTGTTTCCAGCTTCAGTACCCCTTTCAGCAGATTTCAGAAACCAGGTACTTACTTTATTTGACTTCAACATTATGTAATTGTCCGTTGCTATTGTGCATGACCCATCTGTATTACTAATTTTATGTTTTTTACTTTTTAATCTTTTTAATTTGTTGTACACTGGAAAAAAATCAAACCTAGATAAGTAATTCTTTCTTAAAATAAGTGCATTTCTTCTTGGATTGAGGAGGTAAAAGATACATTTTGCCAACTGAACAAGACAATTTACATTTAAAATAAGAAAAAACAACTGCATTGTCTTATTTCAAGTGCATATTATCTAATTATTTTATTTTAAGAGTAAAAATACTCATTCCATTGGCAAACTATATCATTTACCTATTCAAATTAAGGGTAAATAACCTTAATTTAAGAACTTTTTACTTATTTCAAAATATTTTTTCCAGTGTATTTTTTATTTTATTTTAGAGAGTTAAAGTATTAGAAGGAAACAATCCTCGTTTTTGTGAATAAAGATGGCTTGAACCTGGTCAAGGGCCAATAGTGATAATGTTACTGACTGCTGGGCTAGCATGGATGCCCCAGGGCAGTGAGAGGTCTATATAAACATGTGTGCTGCAATTTCTGAGAATGGTGTGGCCATTAAAATCCTCAGGCTTGGCTCATACAATAAACAAAAGCTGCAATGTACTCATCTGCAAAAGTGACAAATCATCTGCAATGTCAAACGGATGATCCATTTTGGGGGCACTGACTATTGCTAAGAAAAAGGATTTTAGTTTTGAAGTATGGGTGAACTATTTGATATGGGCTTGTGCAGGTGCACCATTGTGATGTGCTGAACAATCAAGGCTAATTTGGCAAAAGTACAAAGAAATGAGCCAAAGCAAATGAGTAGGGTTTTTTTCTAATTTGGTGCTACTAGCTATTTATACAGGAAAGGGTTAACTTAGTTTTACAAGTAAGCCATGGTGTTGTAGTAAACTATATAACTGTTTTGCCAAATAAACTTGGAGTTTAAAGAATGGAAATTCTCTTAAAAGAAATTAAAAAAACTGGTGTTGAAAACTGTAAAATAAACGACATGATTACAAAACTGCAGAGTCAGAACGAAGATATTTCCAAATGAATTCCAAATAATTATTTTGAAAAATTTACAAAAGCAATTCAATTCCATTCAGTTTAATTCACTTAATTTTTTTTTTATAAATCCGTGAATGAGATTAAATGTTACTGTAGGTTATTGGCAGTTTTTCACTGATTTGTTGTAGGTGTTGATGACTATAGGGAGCAAGGATCTTAGTCTGCAGGACCAGGAAGTCTGGCAGAGAGATACTTAAGCCCAGGATATGATCCTGCAGCCACAAAATATCTGCATTGCCGATATTTTGGCTGGGTTTGGAGTTAACACATGCAGCAGCTAGTATTTAATCTGCTGAGGCATATACCTTACACAAGCATAAGCTTCCCTTTTTTTCTGCTCCAGACATTCAGATTTTAATAAACCTGCCAAAGTTTATATTTTGTTTTTTAAATTGTTGTCTCTAAAACCAACCTGAAATTGTATTCTGGAGAAAAAATACTAATTTTAAGACATGTCAAATGTAGTTTTCACACAGTTTCAGTTTGTTAACTGGATATTAACAATGTCTAACTAATCTATCTAATTGATCTAGGGCAGGCAAATATTTACTCACCAAATCCTAGGGCAAGACAACCTTTTCTACATTGGTGGTGCTGACCTAATATAAAATGTTTGCCTTTAAGGCTAGTTAAAAAAAAAGAACAGGAATAACAAAAAAAATAGCTGTTTTTATAGTCAGAACTATTAGTTGCTTAATTGTGAGTTTCTACAGGCTGGGTTTAACCCATGACCGAATGCTTCAAGACTCAGATTAGATTCAAGATAAGACTTATATGTTGTTAAATCTATTAGAAATCTTCCAAAAATATTTCAACAACTCAGCCAAGCTTTTGAAATATGCTTGGATCTGCTTGCATGGTCAAAGTTAAATCATGTTCAATAGGGAGCAGAATCCAGCTGTTCGTGGGTAGAATGTACCTTCTGGAATTTGTGCAAGTTTAGACTTATTCCACCTCCATAGCTAGCTTGAAAGAAACAGATTTCACATACAGAAAAGTGTGAAGACAGCTCACACAGGCTGATAAACATTTCCATAAGGCAGATAGTTTTTTACACATTATAAGGTTGTAAAAAGCAAAAATGTTTAAGAGCAAACACTTTTATGGAAATGAATCTTTGCAAGGGAAGGCATGTCACATTACAAAATATAAAAATGTTCATTTTTGCTGTTATTTGCTACTTTGTGTTTGTTTATAACAAATTTCAATAAAATACATTGAAGTTTCTTGTTGCAGTGTGACAAAACTTTGTATGATGTGCATTTGAATCTATAATCATATAAAAGATATTAACCATTTTACTATACAAACTAAACTCAACAAATGAAGCAAAGTATATAGTTTAATAACATACAGACTGATCTTTTCAGACCTTCAAATAAAATTACCCTTAAGAGTAAAACATTACATCAAACTAATAAAAATATCATTTTCAAGTTGTAAATGTAGTCATGAATATTCTAACTGATTAAAAAATGATGTTAAGTCTATGCTGGGTAGCACTGCTGTCTAGCAACAAGAAGATTCTGAGTTTGATTCCCGGCTCAGGGTGTTTCTGCATGGAGTTTGTATGTTCTCCCTGAGCATGCATAGGTTCTCTCCGGGTACTCCAGCTTCCTCCCATAGTCCAACAACATGACTGTCAGGTTAATTGGCTTCTCTAAATTGTCCTTATGTGTGCGTGTGTGCATTAATGGTTGTTTGTCCTGTTTGTCTCTGTGTTGCCCTGTGATAGTGTCACATCCTGTGATGGACTGTCAACCTGTCCAGTTTGTACCCTGCCTCTTGCCCATTGACATGGGCTGGAGATAGGCACCAGTTTGTATGTTCTCCCTGAGCATGCGTGGGATCTTTCCAGGTAGTCCGGTTTCCTCCCACAGCCCAAAAACACGACTGTTAAGTTAATCTCTAAATTCTCCTTAAGTGTGAGGATTGTGTGTCTCTGTGTTGCCCTGTGACCCCTACCCCTGGGGACAGGAGGGGTTCACAAGGCACCAGCAGCCCTTGTGACCCAACTTGGGATAAACATAATGAAAAATGGATAGATTGATGGACATGCAACCTTTTTTTGCCATCTGGTCATGCAGCCCACAGAAGTCCTGGATATGCTAAATTACCTTAAACATAAGAGACATCACTATTTTTCTTAACTGCGATCACAGAGGTTGCAGGTCTGGCAAAGTTAAGGAAAGTGTTTCCTGCAAAACAGAAATTTGTTTCAGATAATTTCAGATAATTTCATATGTTTTGCTGTTATATAAAACAAGCATACAAACTGCTAAAGGCAACTTAATGGTGTTCAACCTAATGCTGAAATGTTTGAGTTATATATAAAGGGGTTTAACATGGATGTGATGCTAATATATATGCTTTATGATTTGCTCATTACATTTTATTGCCAAAATATGACCAAAAAGCCCTGTTAAAATCCCCCTTATGTGTGTTAGCCACTATCACCATTGTATAAGCAAAACCTGGGGCTGATTCTCAGTTCACAAGAACTCATGTTCTCACCAGGTCCTTCCTTGACAAGATCACAGGAAGTGTGGAGAATGGGAACATGCAGAACAAATCTGTGTATATTGAAGTTTTTAATTTTTTATTTTTATTTTTTTAAGTACACAGTAGCTCAGTTTAGTTGAGTTTCACTCGCTTGGCTAAGAGTTTTTAACTGAAATGTGTTGGACCTGGAGTTGGATAATTTTTGTTTATAAATTCTTCTTCCTTTATGGGGGTTTTTGTGTATGTATTTTTGTGTATACTATTAACTGTTTGGCCATAATTTGAGTTCAATTCCCACTTTCATTTGTTGTTTTAACACAAAGCCAGATGGACGTGGTTTCACGGAACAACATATGACAGTCCGAAAATTAGTAGATTAACTTACATAAGTTACAATAGCATTTAAATGTGATGCTCTCAGATCTAAAAAACAGACTTAGAGCTCAGAACCTCAATTTAGAAAAAAGGGTAAATGGATGAACTTTTCTGAGGAAACAAATAATGTTGATAACCAGCAATCCGTTGCATTTCTAAGATTTAATACGGGAAAATATGGATGCATTGCCGCTGTGTGGTATTGCCAGCTAATTAGAGAAACAAGGTTACCCATGCTTCAGGAATTAGTATATGTCAGTCAGTGTGTGTAACACTGTCACTCTAACATGTAGTACTTAAACCAAAATAACAGAAAAGAGAAAAGCATTAAATACAAATTGTCATTTAGATGAGATGATAGAATTCAGAGGAAACAGCATAACACCAGTTTCTCCCGTATCCTTTAGATTTTACTACAATTAGTTAAAATTTGTTTCCTATGTAGCAAGAGTTTATCTCTGTTTCCTCTGTTTTTAGTAGCAGGCACTAATTATATGCCATTATTTAATTAATTATATGCCATCACAGCGCTCTGTGTCATCAGCGATGTGTCTGTCTCCCTGCCAGCTCCCAGATCAGCTTCTCTGATTGTTTGATGCGGCACGTCGAGCAGCAAAAGTTTAATTTTTCCATCTCAAGCAGCAGCGTGTTTGCGGCGCGTCATGGGTGCCAGATGCTTAAATGCTCCCGACGTGCTGCTTCAGCTGCTCAGACGTGCTGCGGGACCTTTTGCTTCGCCTTGACGCGCGTCAACCATTGGCTTTGCATGTAAACTCGCTGCTTCTGCTGCGCCTGCTGCGTCCGGTGTGAACGCAGCATTACTCATTCTTTACGTCTTGTGCCTTATTTAGGTTAAGGTTATGGGGCAGCAATCTCAACGGAAATGCCTACCCTTCCTTTTCCTTTGACACCTCCTACAGCTCTCCGGGACAAGTCAGTAAAAGTCCAATGCCAGCCGAGAGACAACTCCCAACTCCTTCAAAGCGAGGTTTCCTGGATGTATCCAATTAGAAGTCTGAGCCACGTCTGCTGACTCTGTTCAATGTGGAGGAGCAACATCTCTTCCCCATCTTTTCTGGGGGATTGCCCGATGGGGCGACCGTGGCGTTGGATGCAGGAGTTTGCCCTGAAATTGATGGGTTGATGATTTAAGCTCCAGCTTTCCGGCTTGTGTCCTTGATCGAGACACTTCACCCGCATTGTCTACTGATGAGTAGTTAAGGCCCAGAACAAATGATCCAGTATTCAAGACAAATAGACAGTCAGATAATTAAAAAGCCTTTATTTAAAGATGACAGATCTGCAGTAACAGCAGGGACGTCTAAGGCAGGAGCCTCTGGTTTAATAGCTCAGTCCATATGTAGAGAACGAGGTAGGATCCAGCTGATGGACTGCTAAAAAGATGCGGTGGCTCTGCCCAGAGTGTCCGAGACGCCGCAGTCCCGGAGGACAGAGAACAAGCAGGAGATCAGATTCGGGCAGATGAAGGAAGGCAGGACAATCCAGAGGGAAAAGCCAAAGCCATGGCCGAAGAGGTTCAGTGGTTGAGAAGCAGAACAGGTCAAGATCAGGTAATCAGAAACAGGGAAGTAATGCTGAAACACTTTCACCACTTGCTCAAGAATAATCTGACGCTGATTACTGATTAGAAGGGCTGGTTAAACAGAAGCTGCAGCAGGTGGATAAGATGAATGATGATGAGAAAACGGGCAGAGCTAGGCAGCTGAATGAAATGAGAAATTAAGCCAGTCATCAGCATCAAGATCATGACAGTGATTGTGTGCGTGAATGGGTGAATGACTGAATGTAGTGTAAGACACTTAGATGGGTATGGGGTATTGCAGTCTAACAAAAGAAGCTAAACAATTCCTTCGCCTGTTCGGATTTGCATGTTTTCAACACAAAAACAAGGCTTTGTTGGGCTACTGTACAAGACCTTGAACTCAACGCTATTCCTGACAATTTTTTATTGAAAAAGCTTCCTGGATGGGGAGCGAAACGTCTTCAAACTTGGAAACCAGGTCCAGTGGATTGTTTTAAATTTTTTTGGAATAATGTTCAAGCCTTTCCAAAAGTGCATTTTAACGCAGTTTATTGTTGTACATCCTGAATTGTGTGTAAAACATTGCGCTCAGAGGTTGTTTATGCATACACAGGATTCACAATAAAGGTCCAAGACATTCAGTTATCCTTTCAAATAAGTTTTTAGGAAAATTGTTTGGAAAGTCTTATCCTGTATATTTAAGTTATTTTAAAATCAAAGTCGTTTTCACTAGATCTACTGCTCCACTACCTACTGTATTTTTGTCAAAAATAATCATAAGGCAGTAAGACTCATTATGTGTTATCTCTCACCTGTTAGCCCAGTCATGCATGCTTTTGCAGCAAAGCTTTTGATACTTTCACCATCATTTCAAGCCACAACCGAAGAAAGATTAAATTAAATCCCATCTCTCAGCAGGCAGAGTTCAAGTAAACCGAATAAGTGACAGCTCAAGCTATTAGTGGTGCCATTGTAGTGGAAAATAACTAGTGTTTGAGACAATATGATGTTGGGTTATTTACAAATATTCCCAAGCATCAAAAGGATACATAACAAAGATTTAGATCTGAATTAAATTAATGCTCTGAGAACAATTAACAAGGCAAGGCAGGTCAAGGCAAAATGTATCCCCATATATTTCAGTAAGACAATTCATAATGCTGTATATGAAGAAATTAAGAAAATATCTTTATCATTGGTGGCATTTGCTTTTTCACTTTTGACTTTGGAGTTGTCTTGGTTACTCTGACTGAATGGTCCAAGATCTCTGTAACAATATCCTAGATCATTAACAGATTACTGGAGTAACAATGCCTAGATGCATTTGCTGCCGCTTCCTGGCATAGATAATCAGATTAGATTTGATCAGACTGAAGACTATATGTCCCTGAAACTTGGCTCTATGTATTGTACCATACTGGCATGAATACAATTTGGTTTAATTTTACCTGTTTTGACGTAAAATACCTTTGAGATGGCAATTTAGTGAAGTAAGATTTCATAGTATAGTAGTATAAAGTATAATAGTATTATAGTATATCAACTACAAATGACTGAAAACGTCACATGCGCTATGTATCCAATGGAGCCAGTTTTTTTTTTTTTTTTTGGAGTTAAAAATATGTTTTTTTTTTATTATAACTAACTAGACGCCCACCTAGAGGCCTCCTCAGTGTGACTGCTCATCATAGATAAATCATCTATTCAAAGTTACCAATCTCTCAGACACAGCAGGGGATGTCACAGGACTTCTCAACCCCTTTGACTTTTTTCAATCAAAGACAGGAAAATTGTTTGATGAAGTAAAGATCGATCTTTAGAGATTTGTTTGTGGCTTTAAAAAAAAAGCCGTTTTAATTTGGCCCTTAAGAGGATCCCTTTTTCCCCTTCTCGTATAGCTCCCAGAGTTGACCGAGCACCTTCTCCAAAACCCCAGTAGTAAGTGTGCCAGCACAAAGCTTAAGCTTGTAGACTATCCCCCACTCATGAGGAAAGAAAGTTAGCAGCAGAAGATACAGTGAGGTCCCACTCCTACGGTGAATGTCTTATAACAAAATTATCGCCCACGTGGTGTACGTCCTTTTCATTAGCTGAAACGATGGAGTTATCTAATAGGCTCCATGCAGAACTCCACTTCCTGAAATAAAGGCAGCTCGTTTATTTGCTGTCTTTTGCTACAGAATGAACTAATTAATCTAGGTGTGCTTGACATCAGTAACCATTCGCATGAATCAGTTCATCCAGTAATGAAAGACAGGGAACAAAGTAGCTGCCAAGTTCAGGAAGCAGTGGAATTTTGCACAAAGCCCATTGTTTGCAAATCTTACAATTGAGTCAAGTCAGTTTAGTGCAAAAAATCCTCACACAAATAGCTTATAAAGGAACATATAACAAATGGCTTATCTGTAGCTGAGAGAAAGCGGCTGGATAAGCTCATCAGGAAGGCCAGCTCTTTGGTGGGATGTCCTGTGGATTCAATGCATGTCATGATCTGCCCTGATCTAATTACTCACTTCACTCACCTGCTATACCCTCCCCGCCTACTAATCATCATTCATTTTATCCACCCGCTCCTTCTGCTTTATACACATCACAACCCAGCTTTTGGGGCCAGATAACAAGCAATAACAAGTATGCATATATCAAGTATGATGTTTTTTTCCTTAGTTTTCAATTCGAGTTATTTGTTGAGTTAATGTCCTCGTTCTCGGAGTAAAGTGGTTAAAGACGGTGTAAGTGTTGTCTTGTTGTGTCCTGATTGAGCCAGTTTAAAGTTCTGCAGTTTCTCCTGGTACCATGTCTTGTCTCTGCCTTTCTAGAACTGAACCTGCCTGTTTTTGTGTGAACGTGTCTGCCTGAGCATTCTGCTGGATTCGTGGAACCCTGAACCTGCCTGAACACTCTGTGGATTCCAGGAACCTTGGATCTGTCTGTTCCTGTTCAGATCTGAACCCCTGACTGGTCTTCGGACTCCTGCCTGCTCAATGGGGTTGCATCAGGGATACTCTGTGCGGCTCCGCGCAGCATCTCATTTGGGAGTCTATCGGCTTGATCCTGCCTTACTCGGAGAGGATGGACCGAACTGTCAAACCAGGTAAGTGGCTCACACGGATAATCATCTTCTGTCAAATTATCATGGTCACTTACCTGTGTTTTTCCCTCCAGAGTGTCAGTAATGGGCGGTTCCCCTGCCTCGCCTTGCAGCCGCTGAAGATCCACAGCTACACAGCTTCGAGTCTCGTTTTAGTTTGTTTATGATGTTAAACGTTTAGAAACTTCCCACTGTCTGTCTCGCCTGAATACTGGGTCCTACACCGAAAAGTGCAGGAGGTGAAAAAAAAGGACACTGATTAAAATAACATCTCTGGTGGATAATGTCTCCACCCTAAGCATGAAGCTGTTGCTGAAATGGGAAGCTCCTTTAGTGACAGACTACTGCATCATATATGCACTAGGCAGTGTTATCACAGATCCTTCCTCCCAGCAGCTGTAAGACTCTATAACCGTCACTGTTCCCAACAACCTCAAGAAGTCGTTACATTGATGCTGATTTTTGCACAGTTTCTGTCTTGATCACTTATATTACAATCTGCTCTCATTTTTTTTCTCACATATCCATTACTGTAAAAATGTCCACAGCTGTATATTGATTATTTATTATTCTTTCCAGATGCACACTATTCACTTTATAAAACACTGTTCAGTACAGGTTTTATTGTTTATTTTCTTAACTTTGTCACTTATTCTGTCATTTTACGTACTCTTTTTAAGGTCCACATTTGTGTGACCACTTTTCTATAATCTTTTGCTGCTGTAACACCACAGTTTCCCTATTGTGGGAAAATAAAAGGATTTTTATTTTACTTTTTCTATTCTATTCTATTCTATTCTATTATATTCTATTCTATTCTATTCTATTCTATTCTATTATTATGTACCTCCACAAAAGAGGTTATGTTTTTAGGCAAGTTTGTGTGTTTGTATGTCTGTGTACAGGATAACTGGGAAGAGTTATTAACTTATTTTAATTAAATATTTACCAAAGGTGCTCCCCAGTCCAAGGAATAATCCATTAAATTTTGGTGATTATCCGCATCATTACCCAGATGCAGGATTTTTTTTTTTTTAAAGGATTCTTTAAAATTATTTAGCGGAACAAGCAGTCCCCCCACCCTAAATCAGAGAGTGGCATTAGTTACGATTAAAAGCTTCAGCATTAGATAAAAAAAAATTCAGAAGAATTATACTGAAGACAAAAACATAGGAAAGATTAGATTAGACAAGCTTTGTTGATCTCACAGCGGAGAAATTCACTGGTCACATATTGGCATAGTAATTAAAGAAGGTACAAACAAGGAGGAAAGGGTGCATTAGGAATAAAAATAAATAAAAATAAAATAAAAAAAATAACAATAAGAAATAATAAAAACAAAAAATACAAGGGAGTAACACAGAGATTTGAGGTGACATATGGACAATCAGGATGGCTTATATACAGGTGGATTGACTTTTACATCAAAGTGCAGTGGGTAAGGAACAACGGTGAGGTAGTGGTATGACTATTATATTCACATATTTTGCACATTCAGCATATTGCACAGAATATTGCACAGTCGATAAATACAAACTCTAATATAGTTGCACAGTGGATGTTACAGGAGTTATTGTGGTTATAGTGCGGTATTATAGAGTCTGGTGGCAGCACGAATTAATGAACTGCGGTAGCGCTCCTTCTTACAGACAGGGTGTCTAAGTCTTTTACCAAAGGAGCTGCTCAGCTCCTCTACAGTCTGGTGCAGGGGGTGAGAGGAGTTGTCCATGATGGATGTGAGTTTGGACAACACCCTCCTCTCAGCCACTTCCTCTACTGAGTCCAGAGGGCAGCCCAGGACAGAAGTGGCCTTCCTCACCAGCTTATTCAGTCTCTTTCTGTCCCGCTCTGAGCTGTCAGGGGCCCAGCAGACGACAGCGTAGAGCAGGGCTGAGGCCACCACAGAGTCATAACAGGTAATACTTTTTGGAATATTATCTTGTGAATATGTACATTTTATTTGTTTGTTTAAATCATTATGTGCATGTGTGGATTTTATCCTGTGTGTGTGTGTGTGTGGATTGTGCAATGTATGTGTGGATCTTGTCTTATGCAAGTGTGGATCACATATGAGATAAAAAAAAAAATTAATATTTTTTAAGAAGCAGAACTACAATAAATTAAACTGGAACCACTGTGGGGAAATAGTACAATAGAACATGTTATATACATATAGTAAAATGGGAAATAGCCTGTATTTGTATAGCACTTTCTGTTCCCAAAGTATCCACTCACCCATTCATAAACACATTCATATGCCAAGCTGTATTTTAGATGTTTATTTTTTTTAAACACAGTTTATACATTGCAAATTTCATACTGAGCCATATCCCCTAAATGAACTTAAATATATTTAATGTTTAGAAACTGTAATCACAAATGATTTGGAGACAATAGTCATACTTCATTTTGATTTTTAACATAGATATTGGACATAGATTGGAGATAGATAGTCCTCCTCTGCCCCTATCAGCAAAAAAGGTTTAGCTTCGCCACTGACCAGAATAAAATGTCCCGACATTAAGAGATTAAAATGGTAACATTACGAGATTAATTTAGAAAAAAAACTGACAAAAAAAGAAATTGGAATACAATGAGAATAATCCCATATTATGGGATTAAAGAAATAGTCCTCTTCTTTCATAAACTATCAGAAGAAAGAGCAGCATTTCCCACTGAATTTAAATGCTTTGCTCAGTTTAGCTGCTCTTAGTTGATGAGTCAAATCAAAGGTTTCATTTTATCTTTTTTTTTCTCTTAATATAATGATTTTACTCCAAGATTTTGAGGACATTATTGACGTAATATGGAAATGACTGCATTTTTCCAATTATTGTTTATTCTCCAATTGTAACAATGTAATTGTAGTAGCTGAAAAAAATCTTAGTTTGATACTAATAAGCCGTTGTAAAATTTTGTAAACTATATAAGAAGGAAAAAAACAAACGAGACAACTGAAAGATAAAAATTGTCTCTTTTCCAGCCGGGTGCACGTGTATGGAGGACCAACTCTGCCAGATCTAAAAAAATAAATACAGAAAAAATTAATAAATGCTCAATAAATAAATAAGCATACAAGTAATTGCCCCCAAAAATACAAACAACAAATAAATGTTGGTAGAAATTAAATTATACAGTTAGACATTAATGTATATATCTCTTTTAACTAGCTTCTTCATTTATTAGCCTTTGTAATAATTACCTTATTTATTTATTTTCCATAATATTCTTCAAATTTATTTATTTATTCATTATTTTTTTCCTGTTCTAATGAATTGAGAAACGGCCACTGACTTCAGACCTGACTTCAGACTCTCCTCTCCTCCTGTAGATTCGACATATGTAGTAAATGCTAACTGACCAATGAGCAGAAGTTGACTCTCTAAGACACACCCTTCCTCATTTGCATAAGGTGGCACAAATGCAAACAGAAATGTAAATACGACAAGCAGAAATAAATAGCGTTGAAGAAATAAAGAGGGTAAAAAAATGCAAATGCAGAATAAAACAAACAAAAATATTATAACATGCACATAAATAAATGCTTAAAAAACAAATAACACATAAAGTTGAAGATTATAACGGACAATAAATAAATAAGGTCATTATTACAAAGGCTACATTAATGTCTCACTGTATAATTTAATTTCTACCTACCTTTATTTGTTTATTGTATTTTTGTGGGCAATTAATTGTATGCTTAATTATTAATTGAGTATTTATTTATTTATGTATTTATTTTTAAAATTTGGCAGAGTTGGTCTTTACTCGTGTTCATGTGAAATGAGAAACGGCCACTGACTTCAGACTCAACTTCAGACTCTCCTCTCCTCCTGTAGATTCATACAATTAATTGTATGCTTATTTATTTATGGAGTATTCTTTTTTAAATATGGCAGAGTTGGTCTTCCATACAGATGCATCCTTTATGCATCTTTCTAAACGGGGAGAAAAAAAGAAAAGAGGATCTCGGAATAGAGAGAGAGAATAGAGAGAGAGAGGGAGAGAGTTTCTAATCCGCTAACTGCTGGCGTTTTTTTTTTCTTTTTCTGCTGGCTGTTTTCTATTGAGAGTATGAATCAGTCCGATGTCAGAAGAAATAGAGACAGCCTTTTTATGTATTCACCATATCCCTGCTTGTAAAAACAACAGGCAGAAATGGCGTTGAAGAAATAAAGAGGGTAAAAAAATGCGGAGGCAGAATAAAACAGACAAAAATATTAGAACATGCGCATAAATAAATACTTAAAAAAATAAGTAATAAATAAAGTTGAAGATTACAACGGACAAAGAAGCTAATTAAAAGAAAAGAAGCTAATTAAAAGAAAGATATACATTTATGTCTCACTGTATAATTTAATTTCTACCTGCATTTATTTGTTTATTGTATTTTTGGGGGCAATTTATTGTATGCTTATTTATTTATTGAACATTTATTTATTTATGTATTTATTTTTAAATATGGCAGAGTTGGTCCTAACTCGCATTCATATGAATTGAGAAACGGCCACTGACTTCAGACTCGACTTCACACTCTCCTCTCCTCCTGTAGATTCATACAATTAATTGTTTGCTTATTTATTTATGGAGTCTTTTTTTTGTTGTTTAATATGGCAGAGTTGGTCTTCCATACAGATGCGTCCTTTACGCATCTTTCTAAAAGGGCGAGAAAAAAAAAGAAAAGAGGAGCTCGGAATAGAGAGAATAGAGGGCGTGAGAGAGAGAGGGAGAGAGTTTCTGGTAATCCGCTAACTGCTGGCGGTTTTTTATTCCGCTGACTGTTTTCTAGTGAGGGTGTGAGAGTGTGAATCAGTCCGGTGTCAAAGGAAATAGAGACAGCCTTTTTATGTCTTCACCACATCCCTGCTTCTGTCAGTCGGAGATAAAGGCGTCCACCAAAGCTCAGTAAACTTGATTCCTCCACCAACCGTTAGGGAGCGGAGAGGGTCTCCTGTTCGGCAGCTCGTGGTGAGTGGGGCCGATCTGAAACGCTTTGGGTTCGGGGAGAGGGGGAAAGCCCCCTGCTCGGCCTGCTGGAGGTTGGTATTAAACAACCTCCACATGTAGAGAGAGCTGAAGAAAACATCGTATCTGCCAGTTTAATGTGTCGGGTATTGTTTTATAATTGAATTGTTTAAATAGTATTTTTATTTTAACGTTATTTTGGAAACTTGTGTTGGAATTTACACAGAAATGAACGGGTATCGGTTGATGATGGGAATAATGAGCACGTAAACTGAAATTCTATTAAATGTGTTCACTTTTCTAACCTTATATATATGTCCGATTAATATTTATGAATATATTTTCACATAGGATGCGCCTACAGGCGTAGCTATCCCGTGTTTTGTTTCTTTTTTCTCAGTTCTAACTTGGAGAGGCTTGTTATCTAAAGCTGCTCTTGTTGCTTTTTGATGGTTCCATCCCAAATAACGTCATATATCGCTTATTTCCTGGGATTTCAGTTTTATTTGCTTTTCAGAGCAAATAAAACTCTCATACAGTATATGAGCAGGGGCGGTTCTAGACCAAATGTACCAGGGGGCCACGAGGGCGCCAGCGTGTTTTCATGGGGGCCCAGAAAAGCATGAAATGAAAAACAGGAAAAAGGAATCGAATACATTAAGAGAGCTGCATGA